>NC_143571.1:41634558-41950294 GCF_054136105.1 Typopeltis vanoorti
ATTTTATAGAGAGACGGAAGATAGTTAAACCCATCCCGTTTCCCAAACTCTTAAAAAAAAAAAAAAACAGTTTGGTTTAGGAAAAAAAAAAAGACAGATGTGATAGCTAATAATGTAATTGTGTCTTTGGATTCTAAAAGAAAACGCTAACGGGAAGTTTAAAAGCTTGTTTGTCTCAATATCCGTTAATTAACTTGCTAATGCTAAAGAAAAATAAATAAATAAAATAAATTTCAATTATAGTAATAGATTAACAGCAAGGGAATCGAAGGTAAAATTAATAGTCATTTATTATCAAATTTATTAGTTATCTCGGTTTAAGTCATGAAATCTATTTTTTAAAAATGTATTACAACAACCGAGTCCATGATTCCATCTATAGCCTAAATGATGAGGGATCTCTAATTAATATCAAAAGGAATTTTAAAAAACATTGAAGAAAATAGGAATGAAAATAAACAGGTTAGTCTTCCTCAAATGCTGTAAGTTCAATACAGTTTTTTTTAATTTCATCTCATTTCAAGAAAAGATAACAATAGAACGCGCAAAAATAATTTATCGAAAAGCTAAAATGGATCTTCTCAGCGAAAAAATATCAGATACAAAACGTTGTTTAACCTCTTTGTTCAGCATAAAAAGATCTTTAACTCACAAATTTGAAGAAATTATGGATAATGATAGCTTACATGATTTTATCATTAACAGTGAAGTACAAGCTACTCGAATACAAAACAATAACAAGTATACTCTTATCAAGAAATTTGATACTCTGAAGAGAATACAAAATTCATCTGATCGTACTACAACCCGTATTAATCCAAACAAAGTTGTTGTGAACAAATCTTCCCATATTTTAACAGATGCAGAAAAAGATATTCTAAGCAAAGGTCTCAATTTCATTCCCTCACCAAAATTTATCCCTTCTTACAAAAATAGAAAAAGCATGTTCACTCATTCCTAATCATTGGGGAAACTTCTCCGTATTGAATCGATTTTCATTATCAATAATGCTAAACCTCCAACAGATAATATTTCTCCTGCTGAAAGACAAGCCCTAAAAAAACTTAAAAAGAATAATAACATTGTTATTTTAACTGCAGAGAAAGGCAATTCCACGCTCGTCCTCAACTCTGAAGATTATGACAGCAAAATGCTTCAATTAAATGCTTGAAACATGACTTATTCAATTCTTCAGGAAGATCCTACAAGAGAATTACAAAACCGTACAAACAACTTGTTAAAGACTACGAGTGAACTTCCTCATAATGTTCGCCTTTCTTTACGCTCTCTACATCCTCTTATACCGCGCATCTGTGGAGTTCCTAAGATACATAAGGAAAAAACACCCCTCTTCGCCCAATCGTGGAAGGAATTGATTCACCTACTTACAATCTTTCAAAATATTAGCAAAGCACCTCAAATGTTTCTCCAATAAATCCTCATCATTCATCAAAAACACCACAGATTTTGTTTCTCACATCAAGGATATTTCCATTAATGAAAATGACATTATCTCTTTCTTTACTAACGTTCCTACAGATGAAGTTCTTACATTACTAAAGGAAAAATTATCCAAAAAATGTTTGCTTTATTAAACCATTGATTCATTCTGGTTACTTTAGATATCGGGATTTCATTTACCAACAAAAACAAGGCCTGGCAATGGGCAACCCATTGTCCCCAGTTCTAGCTAACATTTTCCTAGAAGATTTTGAAACGAAAGCTATATCTTCCTTCTCATTTAAACCAAAACTTTGGAAACATTATGTAGATGATATTTTCATTATATGGAGTCACGGTCGCACATCTCTCATAGATTTTCTTCATCATCTTAACAACCAATATCCTAATATAAAATTTACTGCTGATCAAGAACAAAATAACTCCTTACCATTCCTGGATGAAATGATTACACGATGCTCTGAAAGTTTAAAAATCTCTATATACAGGAAACCCACTCATACCAATAGATATCTACATAGTCATTCTCATCATTTCCCACCACAGAAGCTTGGTACTATATCTACGTTACGACACAGAGCACACTCTCTTTTGAATGAACCAGATGAACTCCAAAAAGAAATAAAGCGCTTCTCTCTTATCTTTAAACAAAATGGATACTTTGAAAAAAAGATTAAGAAATTTCTTCTGGATCCTCCTAGGCAGTGCACCACAGAAACTAATAATAATTTTAAAGGTAGCATCTCCATTCCATACATTAGCACAGTCTCTAACAAACTGGCTAAGGTCCTTAAAAAATACAACATCAGGACGTTCTTCACCACACTTCCAAAAATTCGTTCTCTTATCAGCCATCCAAAACCTATTCATCACAACCTAAAATATTCAGGTGTATTTAAATTAAGGTGCGATTGCAATATCCCTTATTTTGGACAAACCAACATATCTATTGAACAACGTATAGAAGGAGCATAAGAGAGACATCTGCTATAAAAGGTCACGTGCAACTGCGTTGTCCAGTCATGTCCTTTTTTCAAACAATCCTAATGATCTCCAAAGTCACTCCGCTTGCTGGGATAAATCAGAAAATATTTTTCGCGGTGGTGATGAGTTCGAAAGAAAAATTATAGAATCCATGGAAATCATCCTAAATCCTGAACATTTAAACAGCAATTTAAGTTATAACATCCCAGATAGCCATACTGCAGTTATTCAATATTGGCATTCACGAGAGCCTGCACGCACACACGCAATAAACTATAGCGCGCCAGTTAGACCAACTTAAAAAATACAACGTTTTTTGTTTCAATTATATCTTGCAATTTTTACCTGTAATTCCCAGTGTTTTAGATTCTACAATGTTTATTACTATTCTCTTCCTTTAATGAATACCTGATGAAGGCTGTCATAAGCCGAAACTAGTTGTATTATTCTCATTAAAACTTTATTAGTTATCTAGGTTTAAGTCATTAAATCTATTTTTTAAAAATGTATCACAACAACCGAGTAGAAGGCCATGATTATATATATATATATATATTAGTTATATATATTATATATATATATACAGGGTGTTCGGGATAAATTTGACAGTTTCGTAAGGAAAAAGAAAATCTTCTTTGTATCTATTAAATTTAATGAATTGACAAAAAAACATTACAGGCAGAGTTAATTACAATACTATCAACAAGATTTACTCAAAATAACCACCATTAGCATCGATCACAGCTTCAATTCTGCTTCGGAACCTCGAACAAGCTGATGCTACAGTCTCCCTGGGAAGGGACGCAAAAACTGTTTTAATTTTATCCATTAACTGGGCTTTTGTATTACTGGAAGTGCGATTGGTGTCTTTTTCAACTGCGCCCCATACAAAATAATCCATGGGGTTAAGGTCTGGGGAGTTTGGAGGCCAAACATTTGGACTGGTGAAGTCGTAGAAATTTTCAGACAACCATTTTTGACTTTTCCCAGAGGTGTGGCAAGGGGCCGAATCCTGCTGCCATACATACGGCCTACCATTGGCTACCCTTGTTATCCAGGGCTTGACTACAGTTAGCAACTCCACGAACAAAGCCCGAATTCCAATGCCAGGGTTCTTCAACACCTGTTCCTGCAGATTTGCGAGGAATTCTGCTGTACGAACGCAATCAGATCGTCTGCTAGGGATCTTTCTTCTTGCTACATCCTCGTAGTCACCATTATGCCATAACCTTTCCTGCTGATGGAACCGACTTTGTCATCTTTGGCGCTGAACAACCGGCTTCTATCCACTGTTTTGACTGCTGTTTCGATTCTGGTGTATAATAGTAAATCCAAGTTTCATCAGTAGTAAAACATCAGCACAAAATCTGTTTTATGAACTTTTTATGAACTTCGAATGAATTTCTTTTGGCATTAAACCTTCTTTTACGAAGAATTTTATAACTGTACGATACTCAATTTTATCAATTTCATGGATGCAGACAACACTTTTGCTTCAGAGAGCTGTATAAAACAAACTACTTGATAGAATGACTTGCAATTTCACAGGGATGATTATGACAGAAGTACCAACTTGAAAAAAAATATTGCCGATAGTGTTGCCATCTATTGTCGAGGCCGAGAACGTTCCAGAAAATATTATGGGGATATGTAGCTCAGTGCAGTGGCGTTTACATCCTGTGTGCTAGGCCACCAATTAAGATAACTTTCAAGTCTAGTTGTCTACTAGACGAACTTTGTCTAAGTCTTTCTTCAAAATTTCCCGATCAGTCGATCTCTGGCATGGGGAGGTTGATTTTTTTCTCCCAGAAAACTTGGGTTTTCGTTTCGTAAACTCAAGAAAGTCGATCGTAAAGGCCATATATTTCAGATAATAATATATTCTGTTAGAGTTAAGTAACATGAGATGGCAGAACTTGTTTGTAAGTCTCTTCAACGCGTGCCACTTATAATTATTGATGGCCTTCATCCAGCTGTCTCTGATTGGCTACTGGTGGAGATTGAACTGTCAACTCAGTCTCCAAAAGTTAGATAACTAACACCGTTATTTCCTATACGGGAATGAAAAGCGTTCGCTGATTGTTTTCTGATTGATAGCTGATGAACTGCAACCAAAGGCAGTAGAGTTGAACTGATGGTCAGTGAACATTGTGCATTTTTGCTGACTCTCAGCAAAAATGCACAATGAGGGTTTTTATATCTACTCTATTTCTATGAATGGGGAGACTGATTTTTTTCTCCCAGAAACTCGGGTTTTGTAAACTTTTCGTAAACTCAAGAAAATCGACCATAGAGGCCATATTTTTGTATAGAGGCTATACAAAATATATAGCAGAATTTTAAATAGCAAACTAATGAAATATTCCGAAAACTTTACAGTCGACTTTATATGTATTATGAAGTACAGAATGGGTTTAGAAAAGGACAATCATGTATAGGCCCAGCCTTTTGCCTAAAATTAATAATAGAGAAAATAAGAGAATACAATTTATTGACTTTGAAAAAGCATTTGACAAAGTTAAAACAAGCATTTTATTTAACATTCTAAAAGAAAGACAAATACCAAATAATATCCTAAAAGCTCTCATAAGTATATATCAAAATAATCAAATACAAATAAGATAAAATCATGAACTATCATATACGAGAGAGATAAACCAAGGGATCCGACAGGGATGTCCCCTCTCGGCAACTCTTTTTAATATTTACCTAAATGAAATAATAATAAAATGGAATAAAAATTTCCATCAAGTTATTAAACTTTCTCTTACTGTGAACTTAAACATTCTCCTTTTTGCTGACGAGCAAATAATAATTACAAATTCTGAAGATAGCTTTCAGAAAGCTATTTTAGATCTAAATGAGATAGCCGAAGATTATGGTATGATAATATCAACAGAAAAAAAAAAAAAAAAAACTATGGCCTTTAAAGGACAAGATTCAGCAAGAACTATGATAGTAATAGATAACAAGATCTTAGAACAGGTGAATTCATTTAACAACCTAGGAGGTATTATCACATATAAAAATGAAAAAGATATAAATGTAAAAATTGCAAAATATTTAAAAATAACAGGGGTAATTAATTCTATATTTAAACCAAACCTAGTTCAAAAACAAACCAGACTAAAAGTATACAATACATTAGCCCTATCAGTCTTATTGTATGGAAGTGAAATATGAACAATAAAACAAAAAGACAAACAAAGCTTAATAACAACTGAAATGAAGTTTATGAGAAAAACTGCAAAGTATACTCTATTTGATCACAAAAGAAAGGAAGATATTATGAAAGAATTAAACCAAGAATCAGTAATAAGAAATAAAATTAAAAAAATATAGCTCAGTGGATGTGGCGTTTGCATACCACCGCGATTGGCCGCACGAAGGAAGTCTTGGTTTCGAGTCTAGTCGGCGACTAGAGGAAATTTTTCTAAGCCTTTTTTCGACCGGTTCCCGAGTTAGTCGATCTCTGGCACGGGCAAGCAGGTTTTTCCTCCCGGAAACTCGGGTTTTTCGTCCTGTAAACCCAAGAAAATCGACCGTAGAACCCACATTATTTCAGACATTAAATATATTGCGTTAAGGTTAGGGACCACGAGATGGCGGCACATTTGAGCCGTCTCTCTTCACTGCGTACCGCTTAAATAGTGATAGCCTTGGGCCATCTGTCTCTGATTGGGTACCAGTGGAGATTGAACTGCCCACTCAGTCTCCAAAAGTTAGATAGGGCTAAGTGGCCTCGCCTACTCCCGTATATACGGGAATAAAAAGGCGTTAGCTGATTTTTTTTTTTTTTTAAACATAAATGGATGGAACACGTTCAAAGGATGAAAATAGAAATATTACCTGAACAAGCCTTAAAGTACAAGCCGTTAGGAAAAAGAAAACCAGGACGTCCTCTTAAACGATTCAATGATGACTTCTAAGGACCGATCAGGCCACGCTAGCCTAAATCCTTGATATGCATGATGATGATGATGATATCTATGAATTTGAGCCTGATGCCAGTTGGTGTGAGTGGAAGCCCGTCAGGGCATATACAGTTTGCATCTATAGACCGGGGAATGTAAAATATATGTGGTTAGTATGCATCCGCAAATAAAAAAAAGTGGAACAAGAGTAATTATTATGAGAGATGTGGACTATGGGAACCAGACTGGAAGACATATGGGGAAAGGAAATGGAATTTGTGCAGAAATTACTAAGAAACAGTTACCTAAGGAAGCAATGTATGGAATGTATGAGGGACATTAGAGTGATAGATCTAATACCAACAGAGGATTTCTCTGTAACCAAAATGGCCATTTGGCTGCCAACTGGTAAAAATAATCATGCTTGAGAAAGGGGGGATGTGCAGAATTAAAGGGCTCATAAGTATGACAAACACAGCAGATGAGAAATATAAAGGTTGGATGTTGATAGTTAACTGGAGATGATAAAGAAGTGTTTGAGGGAAGTAATAGCAGTCTTCATACCCAGAGTCAGCGGGATAAATCAAATGGGAGTTAAATGGATCGCTAAACATCATTAATTGAGAGCTGCAGAAACAACCAAAAAATAAAGAAAATAAAATAAAAAATTGTTGAGGAAATTTAAAGAGAAAGGTGACCATCAGACACATGTGCAGTACAAAGCACAGGCCAGAAAGGTTAGAGATACTGTAAGAAAGCCAAAATCAAACTATGAAAGGAAATTAGTCATCAGACCAAAGGTAATCTCAAAGAGTTCTTTAGGTTATGTGACAAGTAAAAGGAAAAACGATTATGGAAAAATAATTTCATTAATGCCGAGGGCAATGATCTGAAGCAGACTAGATGGTTGAATTATAAAGTGAACACTTTGCAATGGTACACATCCAGGTGGATATATTACAATGAAAAGAGAGAGAGAGAGAGAGGCAAGGGCTTGAATAGAAATGCAAGTAAATGAACTAGAGGGCCAGAGAATATTACAGAACCTTGATATGAATATAACTATAGTATTATACGTTATACCAGCTCGACTGCTACGAGAAGGTGCTAGGGAATTGTCATATGTTAGTAAAGATCTGGCTCGATGTGCCAGGGTTGAAATATTACCAAATTTTTGCGGAGGGTAATGATGGGAAGAAGCATGAAGGTATCTATATATGTGTGTGGGTTTTCTCAAAATGTAAATTTTAATATTTTCAGCGCATCTCGTAAGTTTTAGGTCCAGAAAGGGGAGACAGTCGTTGGATTCCGGTTCATAGGTAAAATTGATTTTCTCATAAAACTTGTTGAGGTGGTCTAGAAAAAAATTGAAGTTGTTGACACCGTGTTCCCAGATGAGGAATACATTGTCTATAGAAGGATACCAAATTTTGGATTTTAGAGTGGAGGAATTAATTGCTTTTTCTTCAAAATCCTTAAGAAATATGTCAGCAAGAATCGGAGAGAGCGGACTGCCCATAGCCAAACCTGAGTTGTGTTTGTAAATCTTGTTTTCGCATTTGAAGTATCCTGAATTTTCACAGTGAGAAAGGATTTTCTGTTCATTTAATTGCAACCATATCTTGAGGATAAGGTGGTTAGCCTTATGCTTCACGACGTGCCCTATGTAGATGCGTGTGTACTAACGGGCCGGTTACCCTGTTCTGGGGGATGAAACACCCCCGAGTTTCCGGGTGAAAAAACCCTACCTCTAATTGAGACAGGCTAACTCACCTTTAGTCGAAAGAGACCAGATAAAGGTTCCTCACGTCACTGATGGGAATCGAAGCCAGGTCTTTCCGAGCAAAGGGCTTCGTCTATACCGACTAAGCTATGCACGTCATAATTAAAGAGGAGGTGTTCAGAGCTCTGTAGAAAAACTTGTATTATACAAAATTCAATTAAACTTCGTGTAAGTAGACTCTGGCACACGGAATTTTGATTTACAGAAGAAAAAAAAATCTGCCATCAGTGAACAATTCTAGCTAAAATCGCAGGCTATTTACATAATCTCACTCAGTGGCGGCTCGTACATAAGTACTGCAACACTGCAGCATCCCCAAGGAAAAATTGAAAAAATTAAATTTTGTTTGTGTTTATAAATAATAACAATGCTTACAACATTATATAAATGCAATACAACATGTTAAAGGTTACAGCTCATGTTTTGACATTGATTGAATAGTTAATAAATGGAATTGTTCGATTAATGCTTTAGATTACGAAACAAATGCACTGCGATCTAACGACTATATTTGTTTGCACTTGTCATTGCACGTTACAAGGGATTCCGACACTACCCTTTGGGTAGTGTACTGATGCTCGCGCGCGTTATTTCTCTGAGATATGAAAAGTTTATTATTGGTGCATGTTCATGGTGAACTATTAAAGGATAAGATATAATTCAAATAATTATATGTTCTTTTCTTAAAATAACATATAATTATTTATTTATTATAGATAAAAGGTTGAATTATGATGAGTATCACTGTTGAGAATATGAAAAGAATTATATTTTTTCTATTATCGAAACATGAAAATCGCAAATGACATTATGCGCAGGTTATGCAAGACAGTGTGGTGTGGAATTCGTGGACGTGTGGCAGGGCTGGCCATCTCGGGGGTGCATGAGTGCAATGCACCCGGGCCCCGCGATCGAGTGGGCACAGTCGGTACACATTTGCGGAAAGTTATTATATTTCGAATGATTTTTTTTTTTGTTGTTGTTTTCCTGTGCCAAAATCATTTGCAGGTAAGAGGTTTTACAATACGTTTTTTTCGAATCATTTAATTTTTACATTTGAAAAATATTTTAGAGTCCCAAAAGGTTTCTTGCACCTGGGTCCCTTTATAGAGAACGCCGGTCCAGAGGTATTTAATGAGTTTGATGGGCGAAAGGATTTATACAAGATGGATGGCCTGCATTTGAATGGATTTGGTGTGTGGAGACTGGAAAAAGTGTTGCTGAATGAAGTGAAAATGGATGTGCAGAACGAGGGAAACTAGAGCTACCAAGGAGGGGGGGGGGATATGCGGATATCAGTGAGACAGTTGAGTGTAAGAATGTATATAATGTACCCGAGCCAGTACTAAGGACAAAAAAAGGGAATGGGATATTTAAAATAACGTATCAAGATAAGGGTGGGACAAAGGGATCACTGCATTTCATGCATACATACTAATAACAGGAGTATTAGGAACAAGAAGGAAGAATTTTTGGTCTTGATTGGCTCTTCCTGGCAACGGGTTATTGGCATTTGTGAAACATGGCTGACGGAAGATGATATAGTTAGTGGGATAGAATGTGTAGGTTATAGTGTGTTTAGGAGGGACAGAGAGGATAAAATGGGGGGGGGGGTTATTGATGATAGCTGATGAACTGCAGCCAAGGAGAATTGAAGTTATATCGCAGGATAGTGAAAAGAGCTCATTTGAGGCTATTTGGTATGAGATTGACACTGGCAGAATAAATTATACAGTTGGGTGCTGCTATAGACCAGGTGATGGACTAGATGGTGGAGATAGTATGCATAAACAAATTGATGAAATGAGTGAAAGGAGGGTAATTATTATGGGGGATTTCAACTATGGTAACATTGATTGCAAGGATGAGAGGACACATGTGAGGAAGGAAATATATTTTATTCAATTATTAAGGTATAACTCTCTGAGACAGCATGTAATTGAAAATACTAGGGGTGTGAGAGGGCTTGACCTGGTAATAGCATTTGAGAATTTGACTCTAATGAATATGACCACGTTGCCACCTATTGGTGAGAGTGATCATAAACCTGGAAGGTGGCTAAAGGTGTGGAATATTCGATTAAGACAGGGTATATGTCGAATTACCATGGTGGCAAGTATGACAAGCCTAGGAGATTGCTTGGATCAGTGCCATGGCATGTACAACTGCAAGGGCTGGATGCCGATAGAGCATGGGAAGTGGTCAAGGTGCAATTACAGTAGGATATGGCTGATTGTATACCTAGGGTCCGAATAGTAAAACAAGTAGGGTTTAAATGGATGAATAACACCATTAAGCTTGAGCTGCTACAAAAGAAACAACTGTGGAGGGAATTTAAAGAAATGGGTGACCTGCAGGCACACGAACGGTATAAAGTGCAGGCCAGAAAGGTAACGAGTGTGGAAAAAAAAAGCAAAAGCTGATTATGAAAGGAAATTAGCTATGCAAGCTAAAGAGAATCCCAAACGGTTCTTTCAACATGCTGCAAGGAAGAAAAAACTATACATGGCAAAATGATTTTAAGGAATGACCATGGTAAGAAGGTCACTGAATCAATCGATATAGTGGAGTAACTGATCGAGCCCTTTGCAAAAGTATATCACCCAGGTGATGATATTGAAAAAATGAAGGAACCATTAGTTTATATGGGAATTGTGATGAATGAAGTAGAGGTGAATAATCTATTACAGAACCTTAATGTGAATACATCTGTGGGATTGAATGGTATACTGGCATGGGTCTTGAGTGAAGCGGCTAAAGACTTATCAGTGCCCTTGACCATGTTGTTTTATCTGAGTCACGGGTCTGGTTTAGTGCCGAAGGTGTGGAAAGAGGGGAAAATAGTTTCACTGCATAAAGCAGGATCCAAGACTACGGTTGCAAATTACCGACCGATCAGCATATCAGGAGTCGTTGTTAAGGTCTTGGAGAAAGTAGTGAAGGGAAAAATACAGGAATGGATTGGTGAAAATGAGATTCTGTACGGGGGTCAGCATGGCATTGTGAAGGGTAGATCATGCCTCAGTAATTTGCTCAAGTTTTATAACAAGGTGACGGCTGAACTGGATAAGGGTAATGGCTTTACAGGGATACTGCTGGACCTGGCTAAGGCATTTCACTGGATACCACATGGATTCTAATCCGTAAACTACAACATATATGGGAATGGATATAGGGTTGGTGAGATGGATAGGTGGGTTGTTGATGGAGAGATATCAAAGAGTAGTTTATTCAGGAGTAGAGTCCAAAAGACAGCCTGTGACTAGTGGTGTGCCACACGGTTCTGTTCTTGGAACTACTGTTGTTTTATTTGTTTATTAACGATATAGCGAAGAATCTAAGAGCAACAGTTCATTTGTTCGCTGATGATGAAAAGTTGGGTAGGGCGATAGTGAATGCAGAAGATGTCAAAATCTTGCAGGATGACTTGGATAGATTGGAGTTCTGGGCTAAGGAGAATGGATGTCAATTTAATGTGACAAAATGTAAGGTTATGCATTTTGGGGTGAAAAGATTAGCAGCAGTATACCAAAAAAAAAAAAAAATCAGCTAACGCCTTTTTATTCCCGTATATACGGGAGTAGGCGAGGCCATTTAGCCCTATCTAACTTTTGGAGACTGAGTGGGCAGTTCAATCTCCACTGGTACCCAATCAGAGACAGATGGCCCAAGGCTATCACTAATTAAGTGGTACGCAGTGAAGAGAGACGGCTCAAATGTGCCGCCATCTCGTGGTCTCTAACCCTAACACAATATATTTAATGACTGAAATAATGTGGGTTCTACGGTCGATTTTCTTGAGTTTACAGGACGAAAAACCCGAGTTTCCGGGAGGAAAAACCTGCTTGCCCGTGCCAGAGATCGACTAACTCGGGAACCGGTCGAAAAAAGGCTTAGAAAAATTTCCTCTAGTCGCCGACTAGACTCGAAACCAAGACTTCCTTCGTGCGGCCTAGCGCGGTGGTGTGCAAACGCCACATCCACTGAGCTACACAGGCTATATACCACATTGGTGGAACTCTACTCCAGGAGATTGATGAGGCCAGGGACTTGGGAGTGTTGGTGGATAGGGAGATGATGCTTAAGGGACATATTGCAAAAGTAGCTAAATCAGCTAATCAACTCACTTGGTTGGCGAAAAATACCTTGATGAGCAGAGACAAGCACATTATTGTACCTCTGTACCGAGCCTTGATAAGACCTCATCTCGACTACTATGTCCAGATTTGGTCACCTAGGTTCCTTCTTGATGGGGAGGAGGTTGAGAGGATCCAGAGGCTAGTGACTAAGATGATAGCGGGTCTACGGAATGAACCATATGATCTGCAACCCACATATCTTCAACCAAACAGGTTGAAGATATGTGGGTTGCAGAAATTAGTTGATAGGCAGAAAAGGGGAGATATGATTGTGACATTAAAATTGCTAAAGGGTTTCTATAGGATTAATTTAGAGGATATTTTTGAGATCAGGACTGGTGGTGGGAGAACTAGGGGACACCTATGGAATCTCGTCAAGAGTGTGGTTAGCAGGGGTGTTAGAGCTGGGTTCTTTACTTTTAGAGAGGTAAATGAGTGGAATAAGTTGCCAGAGTCTGTTGTGGGTGCTATGACGGTGAGTGTGTTCAAGGTAAGGTGTGATAGATACTGTGAGGATGTCATATAGTTGTGTGGTCATGATGTTTAGGGCCTCACTCGATGAGTCTAAGGACTCCATGGAGTCGCTCGTAATAATAATAATAATAATAATAATAATAATAATAGTAATAATAATAATAATAATAATAATAATAATGAAACAAATGCACTGTTATTACGCCGTTTTTCGTTTGCATTTGTCATTGCATGTTACAAGTAATTTCAACACTGCCGTTTAGGCAGTATATCCTATGCTTGCGTGCGTTATTTCTGTGAGATACGAAACTTTTATTATTGGTGGGTATTCGTGGTGAACTATATTTTGTAAATCTTAATTTATTTTGTTAAAATAACATATAATTATTTATTTATTATAGATACGAGCCTGTGTAGCTCAGTAGAAGTGGTGTTTGCACTCTACGGCACTTGTCTGCACGAAGAAAGGATTTGGCGGTTCAAATCTAGTCACTGACTAGAGGAAATTTTTCTAAGTCTTTTTTCGACCGGTTCCCGAGTTAGTCGATCTCTGGCACGGGCTAGCGGGTTTTTCTCCCGAATACTCAGGTTTTTCGTCACGTAAACTCAAGAAAATCGACCGTTTAACTCACACTAATTTCAGACATTAAAAACATTGTGTTAGAGTTAGGGACCACGAGATGGCGGCACTAGCTTGCCGCCTTCTTCACTGCGTACCGATGAATCAGTGATTGCCTTGTGCCAGCTATCTCTCTGATTGGCTACCAGTGGAGATTGAACTGCCCACTCAGTCTCCAAACATTAGATAGGGTAAACGGCCCCGCCTACTCCCTATGCTGGAACAAATAGGAGTTGGCTGATTTTTTTTTTATTATAGATACAAGGCTGAATTATGACGACTGTCACTGTTGAAAATATGAAAAGAATTATATTTTTTCAATTATCGTTACACGAAACAAATACAATGCGATCTAACGCCGATATTTGTTTGCGCTTGTCATTGCTATTGATACGAAACTTTTATTATTAGTGTTTGTTCGTGGTGAGGATGAAATATTTTTAATAAAGGAATTTTTTATTATGTAAATTTATTTATTAATAAATTCGTTACTGATTACGAAAAAAGCTTTTTATATATATTGCACACAAGTTGATACTGCTGACAAGTTGATGGATATAAGAAAGACCAAAACGGATTATCATCATTCTGATAAGACTGAAATGCTATGGATCTCAGTGCACGAGAATATACGTTGCTGGTCAAACTTTGCTATCAAAACGCGGCAACGCTAATTCGGCGCTTCGAGAATATTTCATCAGATCCCCTTTACATTCACTCAAAGTCACAATATGGTGTGGTTTCACTGTATCGTTTATTATCGGTATGTACGTTTTCTTCGCCCGAAATGACCAGTGACTTGTGCCGTTTCTGCTGTTAGATATCGAGAGATGCTGCGCAACTTTGTTGTTTCGCATCTGCAGCAGCGAACATGCTTTAACTATACCACATTCATGCAAGATGGCGCACCATTTCACATTGGACTACCAGTACAGCGAATGTTACGAAAACACTTCACACACCACAGAATGATTAGTCGTGTATTTTCCACAGCATAGCCACCTCGTTCGCCTGATCTCAACCCCTATGACTTTTGGTTGTGGATCCATATGAAATACGTGGTGTATGACTTAGAATCCTTGAAAGTCAGAATAACACTGTTGCGTTCCTCTGCAGAAAATGTCATTCACAGAATGTAGTTCTTAAAACATCTGAAAGGAGGGCATATTGAACCACATCTGAAAGTTATATGAATACAAAAATTGAATTGCGTCCTTTCTAGCCATTGCTGTTTAATTAATCCAAACCACACGCTGATGGTATACCATGTGTGTATTTGAGTGTATTCAGAGTCCTGTGTATACAGGACTCTGAACACCTTCTCTTTAATTATGGCCACCCTGTATATATTCATTTTTTTAATTATTTATTTATTTATATGCTATCTTTGACGAGGATATTTTCTGAATGTCCTTGGGTAGTCGTTGATGAAAAATTCGAAATTTATCTAGCTTACTCTGAAGAAACTTCGATAAAGTACGAAACCAGACTGGGTAGTAACTTCTCCGTTAATGCACAGCATTAAGCACTTCCGAAAGGAAATGGTCTTGCATTATGCGATACAAGTTAATTGATATCGTGCTATGCTTCTATATATGTAGCCGAATCGTGAAAATTCTTCAAGTGAAAATTTCATTTACTTGCACTTGGATAAAGAATTAAACAATAATTGCATAATTTCGTGGCAAATATACTTTGTGTGAGTGTGTGTGTGTGTGTGTGTGTGTGTGTGTGTGTGTGTGTGTGTGTGTGTGTGTGTGTGTGTGTGTGTGTGTGTGTGTGTGTGTGTGTGTTTGTGTGTGTGTGTGTGTGTGTGTGCGTGCGTGCGCGCGCGCGCGCGCGCTCGCTCGCGCGATTATCTTTAAGTAGCAGAGGAATTTCATCGCCCAGTGTGAGACCACTTCTCCACTTATCAGAGCAGCTTCAAAAGGTTCCATGTTTTGTTTCTAGATCAGGGTTTCCAGACTATGTACAAATAAATAAGAAATATATTCATTCATTTATTAATCTTCATGGCCCACCTTTCCTAATTGGGTTATGAGGGAAGCAGCTGCAAGTGGAACTTCCAATGGTCACGATCCTCCTCCACCAAGCTCAGGTGTTCCACTTGGCCTCCCACCCTCTGGCTTGGCAAAGAGGGTCTGCTGGTGGAGTCTCTCCTGTGGCATTCTGATCAGGTGGCCATACCAACGTAAATGTGATCTCTAAACACGGAGACACGGAGATGCAACGGTTGAATATTGAGGGTTCCTGAATTACAGACATGACTCTGTCGAGTCTTGGCAGCCCTGCAACCACTCGAAGGAACCTCATTTCAGCCGCTTGAATTCGTGTCCGCATTCTTTCCGTCATTACCCAACTCTCATGACCATAGGTGAGGATGAGAACATAGACTGTATTGAAGACAACCAGCTTTACCTTCTGGCTTAATTCCCACTTCAATACTACCGAACGGCCAAGCTCTCGCAATATTGCACTTGCTGAGCCAATCAGAGTATCTAGCTCTACATCCCACTTTCCATCACTCGTGAATATGGACCAAAGGTATTTAAACTTCTCCACCTGCCTCAGCGGGACTCGACTCACATGTAGAGTGCACTTGGATGGTTGTCTTGAGACCACAAATGTTTCAGTTTTGGCCACACTCATCTTCATTCTGGCTTCTGCACAAACAGCTTCCACAGATGACCACCAGGGTTCACTGGAGGTCATCTGTGGAAGAGCTAGGCAGAACTAGGTCAACTGCAAAAAGCAGACGTCCAATGTTATATCTTAAATTTCTGATACACTCACTGCCTCGGCTGTACCTATCAATCCAGTCCATAAATATTATGAAAAAGGGGTGACAGAACACACCTTTGGCGGAGGCCAACGGAGACTGTGAAAGGTTCAGACTTTATGCTGTTTACCCTGACACAAAACTCCAGGCATTCATACAGGGACTTGATGGCAGCTAATAATTGGCCATCCACTCCATACTCCTGTACGACTTGTCAAAGTTTATCCCGAGGAACCCGGTCATATACCTTCTCCAAGTCCACTAAACATGTGTAGACATTCTTGGCATATTCCCAATATTTCTCAAAGACTTGCCTTAAAGTGAAGATTTGGTCAGTTGTGCTTCTACTAGAACGAAAGCCACATTGTTCTTCCTGGAACTTTGACTCAACTATGCCCCTGTACTCTTTTTCCAAGTACCTAGCATATACTTTCCCAGCAGGCTGAGCAGAGAGAGAGAGAGAGAGAGAGAAGCCACAATAGTTGCTGCAATCTCTCTGGTCTCCCTTCTTGAACTCTGGTATTATTATACCTGTCTGCCATTGCTTTGGTGCTCGCTCAGATATCCAAGCAGCCTGACACACTCGAGTCAGGTAAAGAACACCGTCTCGATTTAAGGCTTTTAGCATTTCGGGCCGAATTATATAAGAAATATATAAAATTGATAAAAAGAATTAAAAAAATTCTTAGCCTATCAAAGGTACAAATGTTCTATAGGTTTATCAATAACCTTTCGTGGGTGGAAGCCACGTAAAAAATAGTGAGAAGAATGCGATTCTAGGTACAATGCATAAGATTAATTATGGACCTATGAAGTTTGTCATTTACGTATATTAATTCCAGAAGTATGAGGAACAAGAAAGAGAAATTTTAGCATTGATTAGTTTTTATATACAGTATTATATATATTATTATTATATATCAATGCTAAAACTTGGTCAAAATTTATTGGTATTAAAAATGTGGCTGAATGCTGACTAAGGGTGATATAATTATTGTCATAGAAAGTTAAAGTGATAGTAAATATTATTTTTAGGCAGGATAGAGCAAATAGGATTGGGGGGTATTACTGATCATATCTGATTGCAGCCTGAAAGAGTAGTGATACAACAGGATGTCAGTGCATTTGGAAGCTATCTAGTGTGATAGAAGCCAACATGACAGAGTATTTGGATGACTACTGAAATAAGTTAAGGAATACAAAGGATAATGTGGGCGATATGTTTCACCAAATAATTTCAGTACGTAGAGTGGGAGCAATTATTATGGGTGATTTTTATGGGGATATAAATTGGAAGGTGGAAAGGGCATATGGATGTAAGGAAAAACAATTTATGCCGCTTCTTAAGAATAATTATATAAAAGAACAAGTGTAATGGAAGGTACAAGGGGATCGGGGGTGATGGAGCTTGTGATTACATCTGAGGACATGTGTGTAACTAAGATGGATATATTGCCACCAGTCGGCAAGAGCAATCATTCAGTTTTGACTTGGGAGGAATTTTTGGTAGTGGGAAGTGCCAAAGGGATGGTTGAAGGAACAAGTAGCTGATTGCATACCAACAGTTAAGAAAATTGATAAACTGGGAAGTAAATGGGTGAGTTATAGCATTAAGCAGGTGTTAAAAAGAGAGAGAAACATGTGGAAGAGAGAAAGCAAAATTGGAGTATGAGAGGAGATTAGCCGAACGAGCCAAGACTGAAGTAGACGAACTAGTTGAATTATTTAGTGTTCATTCTACAAGAGAGTATCATTCAGATCAAGATATTACGGTAATAGATATGATAGGGATTAATGTGGAAGTAAGGACAGGGAAGTTGAGCTACATCGAATATTACAGAATATGTATGCTAATGCAGCTATGGGTTTAAAAGGGATATCAGCTCATGTATTACAAGAATATGATAGGGAATTCGTGGTCCCTTTGACTAGATTGTTTAATATGAGTCTTATCTCGGATAGAGTCCCGAAGGAATGGAAGGAAGTGAAAATCCTTCTATGACTGAAGCAGCAAATTATAGACCAATTATCATTTTAGAAGTGCTAGTCAAGGTATTGGAGAAGTTGGTTGGTTGAAGACAAAATTCAGGAATTGATGGATGTGAATAGGATTTGCATGGGGACAGCATAGCTTAGTGAATGGTAGCTCATTCTTCAGTAACTTACTTTTTATAATAAAGTGACCGCTTCTTCTTTTTCTTTCTTCCATCTTCTATAAAGCGAGAGCTGAGATAGATAAATATAATAGTTATACAGTGATACTGTTGAGACTTTGCAGAAGCACTTGACAGGATATGATATACTGTTAATGATATACTGCATGGAATCTTGATAATTAAATTACATCAAATGGGTATGAACATAAAATGGGTAATGTGCATAAGAGTGTGATTATTGAAAAGATAGAGCCAGTAGTTTACATGGGAGCAGAGTCCCGTAGAAAGCCTGTGACTAGTGGCCTCTCACAAGGCTACTTAGGCCACTACAATGTAATTTGTCCGTTAATGATATAGCAAATGATCTGTGTGGAAATATTCAGTTATTGGAAGATGATGCAAAATTAGGTAGCGAGAAATAGTCAATAAAGATGATGTTATTTTACGGGATGATTTGTATAGGCTGGGAGTATGGGCAAAGAAGTAGAAGAATGGTTGTGAATTTGAAAACTTGATTAAAAGTAAGATTCACAAATGGATGGGTAGAAATACGATTCTCTATATGAGACAGCATGCCTCAGAGGATTATTTGGATGTTAACACGTTCATTGCCAATCACGCGATATCGCGCGATGCGAGCTCTCACCAAACGGCCGATCACGCGTTATCGCGTGGACGTCGCTAACTAAATAAAAAAATAAAAAAATTTGGCCACCACACGAAATTCCAATTTTCAGCTAGGCAATGAAAGTGTTAAACAGAACATTGACAAGTAAAAATAGGGAGGTTATTATCCCTCTTTATAATAATTCGGCTACATGTTGACTACTGTGCACAAATTTGGTCACTTGCATTTCTAATGGCCCAGGTGGTGGTGGAGAGGATTCAGGGATGAGTGACCAATCTCGTAAGAGGTCAGTGGAATATTCCCTATCAGGTTAGATTAAAGGTGTGTGGATTGCAGAGGTGAACTCTGCAATCTGCATGGAGGAGAGGGGATATGATATAAGATTGATACAAAAGAAATTTTTCAATACATGGGATGTATGGAGGAAAACAAGGGGGTCACACTTGGAAGTTGTCTAAGAGTGTGCGGACGAGGTTCTTTACATGGAGAATAGTGAATGAGTGGAATGGATTGCCAGAGGTGGTTGTGAGCACCAGTGGAGCATTTAGGATTTAATCTCGGGGAGAGGGGGACGAGTTGAGCAAACGATTTGAGAATACACATTACGCATTGCATACAACCTATGACCTGCAGTGATCGCCAATGCATGATATCCATGCATTGGAGATGTCTTTTCAGTGTTTATATATTTCAAAACTCTGCATATATTTAGTAGATGATGAGTGCCTAACACCACCGTATTTATTGACGTCAACAAAAATCTTGATTAAATTCACTTCGTTTGTTTATTCCAAAAGCATTCACTTTTTTTTCCTTCTTTTTTTCTTAAGCATTCCAAGAGCATATTTGATACATCCTGAAGTTTTGGATGTTGCCACGTCCTCTTTTCGTTGGTTACATCAATAATATAAAATCTAATTTGATCTTAATATCTACCATTTCTCAATTCATTATGCACTGGTCTTATAAGATACATGTTTATGAATTATCAATTACTGTTCCGAAAGAAGCAGTATATAAATAAATAATAGTGAACCATAATAAGAAAAATAATAAATACGTGTAGCTTATGAGTAATTCCGGAAGTGACGGAAACCATAGTTGCTGAGTTAGAGGGAGTTACCACTTAACAACCATATATACACACACATTATTATATACACTTTCATTCTTAGTACTGGTAAAATGGCTAAAACGTATGATTATTTATTTAAGCTACTGTTAATTGGAGATTCAGGAGTAGGAAAAACTTGCATTTTATTTAGGTTTTCAGAAGATAACTTCAGCTCCAGCTTCATTTCTACTATCGGTGAGAATGCATTATTTTCCATAGCCCTAATTTTAGTAGGTTATACAGCTGGATAAGTTGAAATCTGGGGATGGAATTTTTGAGAGTTCTTTATTCGTGGTGTAATAGTATGTTATGAGAGGTTGAAAAACATAGTGAATATCATAAGCAGTATCGGTGTAATTTTAAGGACGCAAGTGTGTATAACTTAGGTATGTGTCGTTATTTTGTGATATTTTACTCGTATCCTCACGAATGAGGAAGATTCGTTACAGATGACAGCATGTCATTATAGAAGCTGTTTATGTAACAGACGAGTTACCGTCTAGAATGTTATAAGCTTAAAATATTTGCTAGTTATGCCGGTGTACCTTTATGTACCATAATGAGAACATGCTAGTTAATATTACATTTAAGCTTGTTTTATCTGTTAATATTTTTGGTTTGTTTCGGTGTTAAATGTAGCATTTTTTTCCCTTTTGTAGTTAAAGGGCATGTGCACAGCAATTAAATAAACTTTAAAAAAATACTAATTGTTGAAAAAAAAACTTTCAGAAAAGTGACGTCATTTAAAAAATTTTAGTTTAAGCCATCAAAATTCTTACGGCATTCAACAAGCTGTCAACTATTCATATCAGCTCATCTTAAAATGGATTGTATCAGATCGTCGTCTTGCAATGAGTAACTTTTGTGTAGTGTTAATTTAAATACTTTATTTAGTTTTTGGATTTATCAAGCAATATATCATAATATTAAACTGATTTTATAATTAATGTCTTAACAAATGAATAGTAATAAAAATACATTATACATCACCTCTCTCTCTATTTTTTTTCTGTAATAACCACTCTTTTGTTTTTAAATTATTATTATTAATGTATACTGTTTGTTTTGTTTCATTCTGTATAAATAATCTGATACATGGCTTTAATGGGAAGTCATTGCTTAGCAATTTACTTCATTTCTGTAATAAAGTAACACAAGATTTCTGTTACATTGTTGGATTTTTCAAAAGCATTTGACAGAATACCACATGTGAATCTGTTAAGTAAGCTGAGAATGTTAAGAGTGGTTGTCAGACAGGCATCAGAGAGTAGTGTATGGTGCAGCATAGTCAAAGGCAAAAAAGTGACCAGTGGTATTCCATAGGGCTTTGTTCTTCACCTATTGTTGCTTAATCTATATATTAATGATACCGAAGACACTCTACAGAGTGATATTCAGGTGTTTGAAGTTGGGAAAAGCTATAGTACGTAAAGACGATATAGTGATCCTGCAGGATGATTTTAATCTGCTGTCATTGGGGGCCAAAGGATAGTGGTTTTCTTTTAATGTAGCATAATGTAAAGTTACTCACTTTGGATTGAAAAAATTTGTCTGTTTATTCTATCGATGGGGTATCATTGCCGGAAATTGATGAGGCCTGGGATCTGGAAGTTATGGTTGATAGGGAACTGCAGTTCAGAAGTTATATTGCAAAAATTTGCAAAATAGTTCAGAAGATCACATGGATGCTCAAAAATATACTGACTAATAGGGACAGCAAAGTCATTACTCCTTTTTTTAAGATGTGATACATCCACATCTGGATTGTTGTGCTAAATTTGGTCACCTGGGTTTCTTAGAGATGTGAAGGATTTAGTGGAGAGTAAATAAGATGGTTGTGGGCCTCTGGAATGTTCTCTACGAGGATCGATTGAAGATTTGTGGATTAATTACAGAAATGGGCAGATAGAAGGAAGGGGGGGGGCATGATAGAAACATTCAGGCTGCTAAAGGGTTTTATAAAATGGAGGTAGGGGAACCTTTTCAGTATATGGCAAATGGTGACAGAACAAGGGGTCATCATTGGAAGTTGAGTAAAGTCTCGGCAAGAATGTGGGATCTAGGTTTTTTTTTTTTCTGCAAGGATGGTGAATGAGTGGAATGGATCGTCTGAGGTAGTTGTTAGTTTTTTGGCAGTGAATCAATTTAAGGAAAGGTATGATAGGTTCTGTGTTAATAATGGTTATTTTCTTACTCCCATGGTGAAATTGGTTACATTGCAGGAGGTATGATAGATATATTGTGAATGATGTTTCTGGACTTTCCATGATGAATCATCAGACTCCATGGAGATACCTGTTAACAATAATTACAATATGGTGCTAGATTGAGCCTACACACAGCTGTTCTTATAGACTGTCTTTCTTGTTTAGGATTAGTGTGTGTGTGTGTGTGTGTATATTAAAAAAGTCCTTTTTGTGGAGTGGGACAATCTTAGAAAATGAAGTGTTCTTGCTTTAAACCTTTCAGAAATCATAAAGAAATCCATTAAAATGAAACTTTGTAGAAACTAGAAACCTCTCATGTAATAAATGAACCTTATTCAGTCATCTGCCTATAGGCAAATGTCTTGGACAGTGAGGAGAAACAAAGGTAGTTGTGTTTAAAAGTATTTGATTTCTTTTAACACAAAAACCTCTTCAGTAAGCTTTAAATTTTTTGGTTGTCCTCCCTATTTTGTACTCCAGTTAGATTGCCAGTTTCCTCTGGATGCATGTTACCCGTGATGAGCTGTGCTTTATTTTTCAATTTCAACCATTGCTACTATACTGTTGGACTCTGCTTTTTCATCTGTTCCTTGTTCTGTACACCAACCACCAAGTTAGCTATAAATTCATTCTATAGTTTCGGTAATGACAATATATTGCAGTCCTTTCTTATCTGACAAACATTTACCACACAAAATAACAGCTTCTAGAATATTAATCACAATAACTGTACTGTTCTTCAGATCATTGTATTGTTAACATCTGAGATGTTTTATCACTGCCAGCAAAAAGGTGATTCAAATTATCTGGTCAAGATGATATTTTTCACCTTGAGATAACTTTTCTTTTTTGAAAGATAGTAGCATAAATATATTAATGGGGCATGAGAAGTGGTCAAGGAGCATTTGCAGGAGGTTATGGCAGACTGTATACCTAGAGTCCAAATAGTAAATCAAGTAGGGGTTAAATGGATGAATAACACCATTAAACTTGAGTTGCAAAAAAAAGAAACAACTGTGGAAGGAATTTAAGGAGAAAGGTGACTTGCAGGCACATGAACGATATAAAGCGCAGGCCAGAAGGGTAACGAGTATGGTGAGAAAGGCAAAAACAGATTATGAAAGGAAATTAGCCATGCAAGCTAAAGAGAATCCCAAACAGTTCTTTCAATATGCTGCTAGTAAAAGAAAAACTATACATGGCAGAGTAATTTTAAGGAATCCCGATGGTAGGGAGGTCACTGAATCAGTCGATATACTGAGTGAGCACTTTGCAAGAGTATATCATCCAGGGTGGTGATGTTGAAAGAATGAAGGAACCATTAATTTATATGAGAATTGTGGTGAATGAAGTGGAGGTGAATAGTCTATTACAGAACCATAATGTGAATACATCTGTGGGATTGGATGGTATAACAGCATGGGTCTTACGTGAAGCGGCTATAGAATTGTCAGTGCCCTTGACCTTATTGTTTAATCTGAGTCTCAAGTCTGGTTTAGTCCTGAAAGTATGGAAAGAGGGGGAAAATAGTTCCACTGCATAAAGGAGGATCCAAGACTACTGTTGCAATCAGCATATCAGGAGTCATTGTCAAGGTCTTGGAGAAAGTAGTGAAGGGAAAAATACAGAAATGGATTGATGAAAATGAGATACTGTATGGGGACAGCATGGTTTTGTGAAGGGTAGATTTTATAACACAATGACGGCTGAACTGGATAAGAGTAATGGCTTTACAGGGATGCTGCTGGACCTGGCTAAGGCCTTTGACAGGATACCACATGGACATGTAATCCATAAACTGCAACATATGGGAATGTATATAGGATTGGTGAGATGGATAGGAGGGTGGTTGATGGAGAGATACCAGAGAGTAGTTTATTCAGGAGTAGAGTCCAAAAGACGGCCTGTGACTAGTGGTGTGCCACAGGGTTCTGTTCTTGGACCACTCCTGTTTTATTTGTTTATTAACGATATAGGGAAGAATCTAAGAGCAACAGTTCATTTGTTCGCTGATGATGCTAAGTTGGGTAGGGCAATAGTGAATGCAGAAGATGTCAAAATTTTGCAGGATGATTTGGATAGATTGGAGGTATGGGCTAAGGAGAATGGATGTCAATTTAATGTGGCAAAATGTAAGGTTATGCATTTTGAGGTGAAAAGATTAGCAGCAATATATCACATTGGTGGAACTGTACTCCAGGAGATTGATGAGGCCAGGGACTTGGGAGTGTTGGTGGATAGGGAGTTGAAGTTTAGGGGCATATCGCAAAAGTGGCTAAATGAGCTCATCTAATCACTTGGATGCTGAAGAATACTTTGACGAGCTGAGATGAGCAAGTTATTGTTCCTCTGTATCGAGCCTTGATAAGACTCCATCTTGATTACTGTGCCCAGATATGGTCACCTAGGTTTCTTCTTGATGGGGAGGAGGTTGAGAGGATCCAGCGGCAAGTGATCAAGATGATAGCAGGTCTATGGAATGAACCTTATGAAAACAGGTTGAAGATTTGTGTGTTGCAGAAATTGGTTGATAGGTGGAAAAGGGGAGATATGATTGAGACATTCAAATTGCTGAAAGGTGTCTATAGGATTAATTCAGAAGATATTTTTGAGTACAGGACTGGTGGTGGGTGGACTAGGGACATCCATAGACGCTGGACAAGAGTGTGGTTAGTAAAGGTATTAGAGCTGGGTTTTTTACTTTTAGAGTGGTGAATGAGTGGACTAAGCTGCCAGCCTGTTGTGGATGCTATGACAGTGAACGAGTTCAAGGCAAAGTATAATAGATACTGTGTGAATGTTGAATAGTTGTGATGGACATGATGTTTAGGGCCTCCCTTGATGAGTCTAAGGACTCCTTGGAGTCACCCGTAATAATAATATCATATGCATTTTCTTGATATCTGACAAACGGCTTTCTTTTTAACTCTAGGTGTTGTTATTTTTTTTCTTCTGAATAACTCGTATGTGCAGTCCCTCTAAGTGCCTCTCCAAAGTTTTTGATGTAGTTGCAAAATTACAGTTATGTTTATTAATGAAATCTCTTCTACAGTTTCACTTGCATCTTACACATTGTTTCTGCCACCCACATTTTCTGCAGATATTTTTTTTTTGGACATGTGCTATCAACGATTTCTCACACGTTCTTATAATTATCATTATTACATATCACCTCCTAGGACTGATTATGGGAGGGCACACTACTCCACTAAACTCACTGTCTCCTTACTTAATCCTCCTACTACATGCCACTATCAACACATAGCACCATCCATCACCCACTACCACTAGTATATGTATTGTCTGTAAATTGTGTGTAAGATGAAAAACCCAAGTTTCTGGGAGAAAAACCCTGCTGAATAAGATACAATTTTCTAAATACGATAAAATACCAGTCGATGCTCTCTACCTGTGATCTTTGCTTAACCATATACCTGCTTTAAGTAATTCAAGCCATAATCTCATACAAGTTTCCTTTTCCTCACCTGCATCTTTTACTCAGTCATTTAATCTCTTGTCTGTTAACATTACAACACTGTCACATGTAGGACCTCAGATTTCTACTTTCCTTTTCAATCAGATAATTTCTTTCATCTTCCTGATCCAAACAGTTGCTTTAATTGATTTCCTGATTTACGCTCATGCATAGACCCACACTTCACCATGCAGGCATTAGAAACTGAAATCCTATGGAATAGGTTGGCTAATCCTTATTCCAGGACTGTCTTATGTTTGTATATGTGTGTTCATTGGGCTGGTTTGCCTGTTCTCAGGGACAAAAAAAATCCACGTTTTCCAGGTGGAAAAAAAAAAAAAACCCTCCACCTCCATATGAGACCAGCTAACTCTTTAGTTCAAAGAGGCCATATAAAGGTTCCTCACATCATGGGAATTTGAAACTAGGTCTTTCTGACCAAAGGACTTCATCTATACCAAGTGAGCTACTGAGGTACAGAAATAATTCTTGCTGAATGAATCTTCATTCCAAAATTTTAATACCAATTATGTAATTCTTGATTTTGAACTGCCTTGCCTGGAGTCAGGCAAGGCAGTTCAAAAAAAAAAAAAAAAAAAAAAAATTGCTTGAGATAACTTTCATTTTTAAAATTGACTTATTGTGAAGCATGCAATGAATCTAACTTTAGAAGTGTCCAATGCAGAAATTGACCTTTTATATAAAAAATGCATCTGACCCAATGCAAAACTATTCAGTGCAACTTGCATTCATCTCTCTCACATGATATCGTAGCATCACTTCCAGGCAAAACTGATAATTTGCAGCTATTTTTCTCTGAAAGTTTTTTCTTTCCACTTGGTTAGACTATAAATTTAGTTTAATCCTTTATCCAAGTGTAAGCAAGCAAAGGTGTACCAATCTCTCATCACCCCTTGTCTCAGTATCTCCTGTAATGCAAAGCACATACTTCAGGTGCAAATTTTGTTTGCTTACACTTGGATAAAGGATTAAACTAAATTTATTATAGTCTAACCAAGTGGAAAGAAAAAAACTTCCAACCTCTTTCTCTAAATCTAGAGTAATTTAATAATAAGGTGTGACACCTTTTTGCAACTCGTATAGGTAAATGACTTCTCCATTGCTTCTGCCTTAGTCTCGCCACCTGGGTCTGGCTCCCACTGATGAGACCTCAATAAAGTTCAAAACTGGTCTGGGTAGTGTCCCTTCCCTTAATGCATAGTATTATACATATCCGCAAGGAGATGTGCTCTGCATTATGGGAGATACTGAGACAAGGAGTGATGAGAGCTTGGTCCACCTTTTTTACTAGTTGCCTCAGTCCTCAAGTTACTTCAGGTGCAAAATTTGTTTGCTTACACTTGGATAAAGGATTAAATTAAATTTATTATATTTTTCTCTGAATTCTGCATAAACTACTGCATCCCCTTCTGTGGCTGTTTGCTAGAATGAAATCAGTCTTGTATAACCTGTGTGTGTGTGTAGTGTGTGTGTGTATAGTCCTGATGTTTTATAATTGCACTCAAAAGTATTACTTCAAAATCAGGGTCCATTTTATATTCTCTATGCTTTTTCTTGAGAGGTTTTTACTTGATAGAATGGAAGTAGACCTATATCAACACATTCTAAAAAGATTTCTACCATCGAACTCTTTACCTATTGCACTCATCATTCCTTTACAAAGTAATGGAAGTCATTAACAATCATCCAGTCATCTTTCTTTATCACCTAGAGAACTTCCACTAGCCTGCATGCCTCACTGCAGACATATGTTCTCTGAAAGGTGTGGAGAAACTAGTGCCATTGCTTTTGATATTTCAACTACCTGTTATCCTGTGGTCTGCCTTTTGGATGGCTAGTTTCCTCTGATCATTCACTTCAATAGGATAGATGGCTTTTTCTCTTTAGTTAACAAGGCAGGAGCTTCTAAATCTTTCACTTTTGCCAGTCCTCTTTTCCATGTAGATATCAGATTCCATCCATAGTTTGTTGATGAAAGTACACTCCATTCTTGCTGCTCATTTAATTTTCTTCTTCGTCTATGATCTCTTATGCTTTTAAGCATCGAGATTTTGCTAAAGAGATTTCCATGCCTTCCTGTCCAAAGTTTGTTGTTTTGCTTCTTTCCAATTAATTCCCTTCTTTTCCAATTTTTCTTTAATTTCCTTTTGCCAACCTTTCCTGGGTCTGCCTATGTTTCTTTTTCCTATTTTCTGGCTTTCGTATACAGTTTTTGCTATTCTTCCTTCTTCCATTCGATTGAGATGTCCAAACCATCTCATTTGGGCTTGTGTCATGAATTGATTCAGAGGCGCAACTTGAAGGCTGTCTCTTATGGTTTGATTTCTTATTCGGTCTAGTCTTGTTTTTTGTGCCACTTTCCTGAGATATTTCATTTTAATTGTTTGTAGTTTATTTGTGTTTCCTGTTGTTAAACACCAAGACTCACAACTGTATGTTAACGTTGGTAGAAACACTGAATGGTACACTGCCATTTTGGTATTTTGGGTGACTTCTTTCTTATCTAGGAGTGGGCCTTTCATTGCATAGAATAGCTTTGTTCCCCCTCTTATCCTGTTGTTAATTTCTGTGTCTAGTCTACCATCTTCTTGTATATATGATCCCAAGTATTTAAAGGAGTGGACTTGTTCCAGTTGGTGATTCTCTATTTTTATTGTGTGTTTTTGTTGATTTCTAGATATGATCATTGTTTTAGTTTTATTTATATTTATGGTCATATGCCTTTTCTTTGTTTCTTCATGCCAAATGTTGATATTGTACTGCAGATCTTCAGCTGTATTTGCTAGAATCACTACATCATCTGCAAAAGCCATATGTGAAATCCTAGTTTCTTTCAGTTTCCTGTATCCTAAGTGGAACTTTTTTGTTTTTGTTTGGCATGCTTTTAAAATTTCATCCATTACTACGATGAAGAGAAGAGGGCTGAGGATACAGCCTTGCCTCATCAAATGTAATAATAGATCAAATTCTTTTGATCTATTATTACAGGTTCTTACATAATTTCTATTACTTTTGTAGAGGCTTTGTATGGCTGCTATTAAGTTATCTTGTATCTTGTTTTTCTTTAATGTTTGCCATATTAAGTGTCTGGGAACTTGGTCAAAGGCCTTTTCAAAATCTATAAAACATGAATGTAGTTCTTTTCCATGTTCCAATGTTTTCTCTGATATTTGTCTAAGACTGAAGATAAGATCCTATATACTTCTATTTTTTCGAAAGCCATATTGCATTTCATCCAGCGTGTCCTCTATTTGATTCCTAAGCCTCGCTTCTAAAATGCGGGTATATAATTTTCCTGGAACGCTTAAAAGCGAAATTCCTCTATGGTTTTCACATTTGCGGTTGTCTCCTTTCTTAAATATGGGGATTATTATAGCTACTTCCCAGTCTTTGGGAATAATTTTCTTTTTCCATACAACATTGAATAGGTGTAAAAGAAATTTTATGGCTTTCGTTCCTAAATTTTTTACCATTTCTGGTGTTATTTGGTCATGGCCTGCTGATTTGCCCAGTTTTATTTTATTTATTGCTGCTAACAGTTCATTTGCATGAATTTCTTCACTCTGATCTTCTATTTTGCTTGTGTGTCTTGCTCTTAGGGTTCTATTTTTTCCATGTCCTGCATCTTCCAATAATTCTCTCTACGAGGAGCCCTCTCTTGGAGGGCGCTAGTGGGTCAGGCGCTACGAACGTGCTTTGAAGAGCTCCTGATTCAGATAAGTTTTACTAGGAATAATTAAGTATATATGCGTAATTGTTTAAGTAAGAGCGGCTGTAAACGTTGTACGCTACCGATAGTATTAGTGTGGGTTTTTTTTTCTTGCTTAAACTAAATACGAAAACGTTAATATTAGACCTAGTAACCTGCAGAGAAAAAAAAATGGCGGCTGCATTGTCATTCCATGATTTTAATTTGGATTTCAGTAGGTTCGTTAAGTGTGAGGTCTGTTATATGTATTCCTTCGATTACATAAATGATTTGTGGATGTTTAGTGCGGATGGAAGAAGGGTGTGTGCGAAATGTGACCTGAACGAGGAATTGATGAATGCGAATATGAAGTTGATGACAGAAAGTGCTAGTACCGATTGTGTCGTGAGTGCACGTTTGAAAGAGAATGGCGAGAAAGACAGGCGAAAAAATGTTAAAAAATCAGGAAAAAAGAAAAAGAGCGATTTGACAACCGTAACGGATGTTAAAAGGGACGAAAGTGAGGCGGAAAGAAACGAAATTGAGAGAACGAATGAAAGTAGAAATGGCGTGGTGCAGAAACCGCAAGCAAAAAAAATCGAAAGAATGAATGATAGCGAAAAAAGAATGACTGATGGCGAAAGTTGGACGCATGTTGGAACGAAAGTACTAAACCAAAGAAAGATGAATGACAGTAAAAGTGAAAAGAATGATAGCGAAAGTTGGACGCATGTTAGTCCGAAAGTACGGAAACAAAGAAAGATATGTGAGAGTGAAAGTGAGAAGAATGACAGTGAAAGTTGGACGTATGTTGGACCGAAAGTACGGAAACAAAGAAGGATGAATGAGAGGGAAAGTGAGAAGAGAGGGTCGAGAGTTAGAAAGTTAGAAAGATTTAATGATAGAGTGAATGTGTCGCGAGGTTCAGAAGGTGAATTGGATTGGATGAAGCAAGAAATGAAATGGATGCGGAATGAAATTAAGAGAATGCAGGTCAAAACTATTAAAATAAATCATGATGGCATGAAAGAGTTAACAAAAGATGAGCGAGTGGCGTTGTATGGCGACTCCATTATTAAAGGTGTGCTAGAGGATAAAATGCACAAGGTATGTTTTCCAGGCGGTAAAATGAGTAGAGTGATTGAGGCATTGAACATGAGGCGGGAACGAGCAAAAGAGTTAATTGTATTAATTGGAACAAATGATTTGAGAGAGAACAAAGAGCATGTCAAAATGAATGTCAGGAGACTGCTTGGAAAGATAAAGGAGAATAGTGTGACAGGAAGGGTGGTCAGTGTGTTGCCTAGGTATGATTGTGGTGAAATGAGGCGGAGAGCAAGGATTATGAATGATATTCTGGCTGAAATGTGTGAGGAGATGGGAGTACAGTTTGTTAATGTGTGGAATGAGTTTGAGGGACGAAGTGAGCTGTATGGGAGCGATGGACTGCATTTGAGTGGTTATGGTGTGAGTCGCTTGGAGAGACTGCTGCTGGAAGGTAGAGAAGTGAATAGAGAGAATGAATCAGATCAAGAGGGGAGTGATGTGGAAGAGCAGGAGAGTAAGACAGGAGAGATTGAAGGAGTGGAAATGAATGTGGAAGTGAGTGGTATGAGTATAGATAATGAGAGAATGGGTGTGCAAGAGGAGCAGGGAAACGGGGAGGCTCAGGGTGGACAGGGATACACAGCGTGAGAAAGGTGGATGCTCCAAGAGGAGGTGAGAGAATGTGTAGGCAGGAAAGTAATGGGATGATCAGGGATCAAAAGGAAACAGATGGAATTGCAAAGGGTTCTAAAATGAAGAAGCAGAAAGGGAAATGGCCCCAGTCCAGCATGGAGAGATCACATCGAGTGAGTGGTATCAGTGGAACTAGCTGTAGATCCAGAAATGAGTTGTTGTGTTTGTATACCAATGCTAGAAGTATAAGAAACAAGGCGGATGAAATGGTTGCACTAATTGCGTCTGTGCACCCAGAGATTGTCGGAATAAGTGAGACATGGTTAGATGAGGATGACATCCTGACAGGAATAGAGATGGAAAGGTATGATGTGTTTCGTGAGGATAGAAGGGGTAAAAAGGGAGGGGGAGTGCTATTGATGATAGAGAAAGAGTTATGTCCATACAAGGTAGAGATGCAAGGGGGAAATGGGGCCAGTGGTTTTGAGGCAGTATGGTGTGAGATAGAGGTGAATAGAATCAAATACTTGGTGGGATGTTGTTATAGACCTGGTAATGTGGATGGTGGTGATAGTGAAATGTATAGTCAAATAAGCCAAGCAAATAAGAAAAGGGTGATCATTATGGGTGATTTTAATTATGGCAATATAGACTGGAATGAAGAGATAGCAACTGGAAGTAAAGAAAATGAGTTTCTTGAGTTTTTGAGGGATAACTACCTCAGACAGTATGTAACAGAGGGCACAAGAGGATTAAGGGTCTTGGATTTGGTCATCTCATCGGAGGATGTAATTATCAACGAGGTATCAAATCATCCACCAATTGGTGAAAGTGACCATGAGGTGATTACTTGGGTGGTTGCCAGCAGTGCAAGGACCCCTGTGAAAAAAGGGTATATGTGGAACTACAAGGGGGGTGATTATGAAGAGCTCAGGAGACAGCTTGCAGGTGTAGCATGGAATGAGGAGTTAGCTGGAAAAGAGATCAATGCAGCTTGGGGGATTTTCAAAAAATATTTAGTGGATGCAATGTCTAAATGTATACCACGGGTGAGAAGGTTAAATAAGTTAGGTGTGAGATGGATGAATAAAGAGATTAAGCATGCAATACAGAGAAAAAGGGCATTGTGGAGGCAGCATAAGAGAAGTGGAAGTAACCAATTTCATGAGTTCTACAAAGACCAGGCAAGGAGAGTGACTTGGTTGGTGAGAGTAGCTAAAGAGAGGTATGAACAGCAGTTAGCTAATGAAGCTAAAAAAAATCCTAGGGAGTTCTTTCGATATGTAGCCAGCAAAAGAAAGAATGATTATGGAAGGATGACATTGATTGGAGGAAATGGTATAAAGACAGCTGTTGCAGAATGTGTGGTGGAGATACTTAATGAGCAGTTCATAAAGATCTTTCAATCTTGTGAATGTGACTTCATGGAGAGATTAAGAGCAGTTGATGATGGGGAGGAGAGACTGACTGTAAGTGAGCAAGAGGTGTTTGGGGAGTTGAGTAAACTAGATGTAAATAAGGCTGTGGGACTTGATAATATATCACCGCGTATTCTGAAGGAATGTGCCAGAGAGTTGACACCTGCCTTGACATATTTTTTTAATACGAGTCTTGCACTTGGTCAAGTCCCTAAAGAGTGGAAGGAGGGCAAGATTGTGCCACTTCATAAAGGAGGTGATCGAACTCAAGCATCAAACTATAGGCCTATCTGTGTGTCGGGTGTTGTGGTTAAGTTGTTGGAGAAGCTTGTGAGAGCTAGAATCCAGAGTTGGGTTGACAACAATGGTATAATCTTTGATGGACAGCATGGATTTGCTAAAGGGAGGTCGTGTTTTAGTAATCTACTTACTTATTACAATAAAGTGACTGCTTCCTTGGACAGAGGAGAAGGATACACAGTAATATACTTGGATTTCGCAAAAGCTTTTGATAGAGTGCCTCATGATAAGTTGACAGTCAAACTAGAGCAGATGGGGTTGGATATTAGATTAGTGCATTGGATTGGAGACTGGCTATCTGATAGGTATCAACAAGTTGTGTATGGGGGTGCAATATCCAGGAAAAGGAAAGTCACTAGTGGAGTGCCTCAGGGATCTGTTTTAGGGCCATTACTATTTAACTTGTATATTAATGATATTGGCGAAGATTTGGATGGAGATATTCAGTTGTTTGCAGATGATGCAAAGTTGGGAAGAACCATAAAGAGTAGTGAAGATGTTGTGGCCTTGCAAGAAGACTTGAATAAATTGAGTGATTGGGCAAGCAAATGGGGGTGTGAGTTCAATGTTGCAAAATGTAAGGTTTTAAAATTTGGAAAACAAAGATGGGATGCAGAATTTATGCTTGGTAAGAATATATTGTTGGAAGTAGAGGAAATAAGAGATCTGGGAGTGATAGTGGATAAGGATCTAAAATTTAGGGGTCACATCGCCAAAATTGTGAAGACAACACAAAGACTTCTGGGAATGATGAGGAGGACACTGACGTGTAGAAGTAGGGAGATTCTTGTTCCATTGTATAAGGCTTTGATTAGGCCACACATGGACTATTGTGCCCAGATTTGGTCACCTGGTTTTCAGAAGGATGAGGAGATGTTGGAAAGGGTCCAAAGGCAACTGACTAAGGTAGTTTCTGACCTCTGGAATGTCGAGTATGAGGAAAGATTGAAAAGATGTAATTTGCAGAGACTAGTGGAGAGAAGGAAGAGGGGAGATATGATAGAGACCTACAAGTTGGTAAGGGGTTGCTATAGGATCAATGGTGGAGAAGTTCTACAGCGAATAGTGGGAGATCAGGGGAGAACCAGAGGTCATCCCTGGAAACTGTATAAAGAGGGTGTGAGTAGGGGAGTGAGAGGCAGGTTTTTTTCGTGCAGAGTTGTGAATGATTGGAATGCCTTGCCTGAGAGTGTGGTGTCTGCAAGGAGTTTGAATGTGTTTAAGACCTGGTATGATGAGATGTGTGTGAGATAAAAGGACCTCCTAGATGAGTCTTTGACTCCATGAGGTCTTGTTTAATAATAATAATAATAATTCTTGAAAGTACTGTTTCCATCTTTCCATGATGTCTTCGGAATTTGTGAGTAACTTTCCATCCTTATTTTTGATAAACTTTATGGGGCATTCTTTCTCTGACCTCATTCTTCTTAAAACATTATAGAAGAGTTTTTGGTTTCCTTTAAAATTTTGTTCTAAAGTATGTCCGAAGTCTTCCCAGCATTTTCTTTTCTCTGCTTTCACTAAGGTTTTAACTTTATTTCTTTGGTTGTTGTATAGTTTTCTATCAACCTGCAGCTTTGATGTTATATATCTCTTCCATAATTGCTTTTTCTTTTTAATTTCTTCTTTTAGTTCTTCAGTCCACCAGGGTGTTTTATGTTTCTTCTGTTTATTATTTAATGATACACCACAAATTTCTTTGCTTGTTTCTAGAAGAAGTGTTTTGAACCTGTACCATAGGTTTTCTACATCTTGGTCTTCATATATCTCTTTTTCTACTTCTTTCATCTTCTCTTCTATTTTACTTTTATACTCAATGGCTGTTTCTTCTTTCTTTAGTTTGTAGTTCTTTATCTTAACATTTATTTCCTTGCTACTTTTTCTACATTTTTCAACTTTTATTTTATGGATTGTTTCCAATACTAATAAGTAGTGGTCACTGCCTATTTCAGGACCTCTGTATACTCTTGCATTTTTTGTATACTTCCAGTACGATCTGCTTATGATGGCGTAGTCGATTATAGATTTTTCGTTTCTATTGGGCTCTTCCCTGGTAAACTTATGGATTTCTTTATGCTTGAACATAGTATTCGCTATCACTAAATTATTTGTAAGGCAAAGATTTATTATTCTTTCTCCATTATTATTCCGGGTTATTTCTCCTTGTGATCCCAACACTTGTTTCGTTTCTTCATCTACTTGATTCCCTACCCGGCCATTAAGTCTCCTAGTAGTATGATATGCCCTTGAACTTCTTCATTTGTTTTTTTGTAAGAGTTCGAAGAATTCATCTTTAATTTCTTTATTGGCATTATCGTTTGGGCCATATGCAACAATTACAGTGAATACTTGGTTGTCTGATTTAAAATCTATAGTGATTGTCAACAACCTTTCGTTTATTAGTTTCCATTTAGTAATATATTCTTTGAGATCTGGTTTAATTATGCAAGCTACCCCTTGTTTTCCCCATTCTCTTGGGTTTACCCCTGAATAGAAAAGTATATACATCCATCTTTCATTTTCTGGCAACCTTGACCTTTCTTTTTTGTTTCTGTGACTGCTAGCAAATCCAATCTTGATTTTTTAAATTCATCAATTAATTCGTTTTCTTTTCCATGTAGACTTTTAATGTTCCATGTTCCATATCTCATGTACCTTTTTCCTCGCTTTGTCGTTAACCATTTAGGCAGTTCGGCTATCTCTTTGTTATTTCTTTTAATGAGTGAAATTTTAAGGTGTGCAGTTGATTATTATTATTATTATTATTATTATTACGGGCAACTCCAGGGAGTCATTAGACTCATCGAGGGAGGCCCCAAATCATTTTCATCACAACTATTCGACATTCATACAGTATCTATCATACCTCGCCTTAAACTCATTCACTGTCACAGCATCCACCACAGACTCGGGGAGCGCATTCCACTCATTCACTACTCTAAAAGTAAAGAACCCAGCTCTAACACCTTTACTAACCACACTTTTGCCCAGTTTCCATGGATGTCCCCTAGTCCTCCCACAACCAGCCCTGTTCTCAAAAATATCTTCTGAATTAATTTTATAGAAACCCTTCAGTAATTTGAATGTCTCAATCATATCTCCCCTCCTCCGCCTATCAACCAATTTTTGCAACCCACAAATCCTCAACCTGTTCTCATACGGTTCATTCCACAGACCTGCTATCATCTTGGTCACTCGCCTCTGGATCCTCTCCACCTCCTCCCCATCAAGAAGAAACCTAGGTGACCAAATCTGAGCACAGTAGTCGAGATGAGGTCTTATCAAGGCTCGATACAGAGGAACAATAACCTGCTTGTCTCTGCTTGTCAACGTATTCTTCAGCAACCAAGTGATTTGATGAGCTGATTTGGCCACTTTTGCAATGTGTCCCCTAAATTTCAATTCCTTATCCACCAACACTCCTAAATCTCGTGCCTCATCAATTTCCTGGAGCACGGTTCCACCAATGCAGTAAACTGCCTCCCATCTTTTCACCCCAAAATGCATAACCTTACATTTTGCCACATTAAATTGACATCCATTCTCCCTAGCCCAGACCTCCAATCTATCCAAATCATCCTGCAAAATTTTGACGTCATCTGCATTCACTATTGCCCTACCCAACTTCGCATCATCCGCAAACAAATGAACTGTTCCTCTCATATCCTGTCCTATATCATTTATGAACAAATTAAACAGCAGTGGTCCAAGAACAGATCCTTGTGGTACACCACTAGTCACAGGCCGTCTTGTGGACTCTACTCCTGAGTAAACCACTCTCTGATATCTCTCCGTCAACCACCCTCCTATCCATCTCACCAACCCTATGTCCATTCCCACATGCTGCAATTTACTGATTAGAATTCCATGTGGTATCCTGTCAAAGGCCTTAGCAAGGTCCAGCAGAATCACTGTAAACCCATTACCCTTATCCAGTTCAGCCGTCACTGTGTTATAATACGTGAGCAAGTTACTGAGGCATGACCTACCCTTCATTATCCTTCAGCACCCAAGTCTGGTGGCGGGGCTGCCACCTTCAAGGCCCCCAGACCGGCCTATGAGGGAAGTGCTATCCTGTTGGTCCGTGGGAGGTATTTTATTTCCCTCCTACCCTTCATAGTAACCTATGACGAGCATTCTCCGATCCGCCACCAGGGGACGATCCCCACACGGGGCTGCTCATTTAATAAAGACTTAAAATATTTCTAAATTTTAAGAATATAATTAATGAGTAGAGAATTCTTTCACCAATTTTTTTTTTATTTTTCATTTTTTTTTAAATTATCTTATTTTCCATAATACCCAAATCTGCAGATAAAGTATCATCCTCTTGGCCTAACAATTACTTTTTGCCTGCCATGCTGAAAATGGGATATGCAAACCAGACACTACTCTACCTTAGAAATGCCTTCACATCTTATATGGTGCACTAGAAACATAAAAATCCCCAAAAAAATAAATCATGGTTGCAATCCAGAAGAGGAAAATTCAGCCAGATTTTCTCCTTCCCAAACTGTCTCACAGGTGGCCAGTTTCTAACTCATATCTTTTCTACACATACTTCCATAGGCACAGTAATTGAGCTGGCATTCATCGGTTCTTAAAAAGTAGAGAAGCTTCCCTGATAGAACTTACTGTTCTTCTTTAGGGGATGGGGAGAGGAGAAGAATCATGTCTATTTTTCAGCATCTCATATGTAATGGAATTGATAAATAAAAATTAATGCCTTGACCAGCTGACATCCATCATAGTTTATTCACAAAGCGCTGTCTCCCTCTTTGTTGATCCTGTTTGATATTAATGTTTTTCTTTCTGATTTCAGTCTTTTCACAGTATTGGAAAAAGAAGGAAAGTACTTGGTAATATCTTAGTCTGAATGTCTTATCAGTATTTGTACTAAGCAATATTTCTAACACCTTCTGCCAATGATGGACATTACTAAGGCAGAAGGTGCTAGAAATGGGAATTGATACTGCCAGCAGCAGGAAGAGATATTCCCACTGTTGGCAGTATCCATCTGATCTTGTCTTCTCTTTTTACCTTCATTAGTGCAGCATTATTACACAGATCATGACATCTCTACTTCTTTAATAAAACTCATTAATTTTATTATTATTATAAACTGCTTTACTGTTATATTCTTATGTATCTTTGCCAAGCATAAGCAAAACATGTACAGTGCTGAGTAATAATTAGAATTTGGTGTATAAAATTATATTTGTGACATTACTTTTATACCAAGAATGAAAATTTTGTCACAAATTGCTTGAAGTATTAACTGTAGGGTGGCCCATAAGTCATGGAACATTCCATAGAAAAAGATGTTGAAAGTTTATTTTTCACTTGGTTAGAGTATAATAAATTTAGTTTAATCCTTTATCCAAGTGTGAGCAAACAAAGTTTGCGCCTGAAAGTATCTTCAGGACTGGGGTAAGGTGGTACAACACCAGGGCAACTCGTTGCAAAGGTGGAGCAAGCTACCAACATTCCTGTCTCAGTATCTCCTATAATGCAAAACACATCTCCTTGCGGATATGTCTAATGTTATGCATTAAGGGAAGGGCCACTACCCAGACTAGTTTCGACCTTTATTGAGGTCTCTTCAGTGGGAGCCAGGCCCAAGCTGAGATACCAGGCAGAAGCATTCGCAGGTCATCTCTACCTATAGGAGTGGCCCTTCCCTTAATGCATAACATTAGACATATCCGCAAGGAGATGTGTTTTGCATTATCGGAGATACTGAGACAGGAGTGTTGGTAGCTTGCTCCACCTTTGCAACGAGTTGACCTGGTGTTGTACCACCTTACCCCAGTCCTGAAGATACTTTCAGGCGCAAACTTTGTTTGCTCACACTTGGATAAAGGATTAAACTAAATTTATTATATTCCATAGAAAATGCTCATCTTTGTGAATGGAAGGCATTTATATGATATGGTTTTTTATAATTAATAATAATAAAAAAAATCTGGTGATTTTAAAAACTTATGCAGTTGCTTCACAAAGATGGGGCTCTTTCTATGGCATGTTCCATGATTTATGGACTACCCTGTATAATTGGAAGTGTTGCCCCATTATGATTTTTAACTGCCAGCACAGTCATTTCAGTTAACTGAAATCTCAGAATATAAGTTACAGTTCCTCTAACATATTATAGCAAATTAATGAACTGCATGCAGATCTATTTAATTTCCTTTCTTTTAATGCAGATCTCATTAAAGGTTGTAAAGCTATAGGGCATTAATGCTTATTGGCTGGCCAAAATGTTTAGTCTACTACTGTCACTTGATTTTAATGACCATCAAGGTACCATAAGATCTAAGTTCAAGATGCCAAGAAATTATATTCCTGGTTTAATCTTCTATCCAAGTGTAAGCAAACAGTGTTTGCTCGTGAAGTATCTTCATGACTAGGCTACTTGTATATAGAGGCTAATAACTTGACATCCATACTTTGGTGATGTACCACTAAATTCTCTCCAACTGGCCTCATACTAAGCTCTTCTTGAAGATCTGTTATTCCTGATGCATCATCCATCTCAGTAAGGATCTGCTTCTTTCCTCCCCCCCCCCTCCTTGGGCACTATCATCTGTTACTGTTTTTAACTACTCCCTGTCATTGCAGTGGAGCATTGTATCACCTGATTATTTTAGGTTACTTATCTTTCTTAAACATATCCTCATCCATGTTCCATGCATGGTGTCCTTAGTGTGGATGCTGAACAGACAAGGAGAAAGTAGGTGTCCTTGTCTGCCTGAATCCAGTTGTTTAATTTTTTTTTTGTTTGTTAAATCAATCCTATACATGAGAAGTAGAATAAGTGCCATGTGTAGTGTGCAGGCAAGAGATGGAAAGCAGAAATCTTTTGGCATTTTTCTTGAAGAGTTGAAGGTTGTTATCAGGGAAATACTTCATGAAGGAATGCTGTACTATGGAGTGATAGATCTATCCTTCCTGACTTTGTGTCAAGAGAAATAGGTTCAGTGTGTTTGCGGTCGGATTGAAAAGGAATGTTGGGCAGCTGCTGCTCTTGTGTTTTAACAGGCTTAACCTAGTGTAGAGAAACTATGGTTTCCAGTTTATTGAAGCAGTAACCATTTAAATTATTCTACAAAAAACCTGAAACTAAAAATTGCATCTATGATAGTGATTGAAGTGAGTTAGTGGGGGGGGGGACAAGGATCATCTGTCAGCCAAATTGTTCCTTCTGGGCAGCATTTAAGAATTTTTAGGACTGTTTTGTGTACCTTGCACAAAACGTGAACATACAAGAACCTTTGTGGATTTGTGATTTGTACAGAGTTGTTAGTTGGATGGGTGAAAGCAGCATCTTGAGTGGAAAAGAAGACCTGGTATTTTAGAGGCTGAGGAAGATACTGATGTGATGCATTTATTCTAGGAGAGGCTGGAGGTAATTGTCAGTCCAGGGAGTAAGATCTAATCTAGTCTGGTGATGTGTACATTATTGAGAGTAAGGATAGATGAATGGAGATCTCTTTTGCATGAGAAAAAAAGCAGAACTGCAATTTGGCAGCGCTAAAGGTGACTAAGTTATCCTCCACCATTGCCAGATGGTATGGAGACTAATATTTAAGACACTGGTTGCAGATGATTTTAAGCTTGGGATTGTCTGAGTACTGAATGCTTTGTTGAATGAGTAGGATGAATGAAGTACATCATCAGCAAAGTTGTGGATAGGATTATTGGTGATTGACTGTAGGTTATTTATGTATGGGAGAAAAAGGGTTGATGATGGGATGGAGCAGCTCTTGCAGCACTCCTGCATTTGGGGAGAATCTTGAAGAGAGGGTTCCATCTACCAGGATACACAGTGAATGATCAGAGAAAACTTGGCACTCAATTATAGAGGGTGGTAAATAGCATGCCTTGATACCAGAGCAACAGCACATATTTTTCCAAACCTTTCAAGATATCTATTCACTGATAAAATTTGAGATCATCTGGGAAGCCAGAGCAACAGAATCTATGCTAGTGGTCAGTGATTAACTGACCACTAGCATAGATTAACTGGTAGGCCTCTATGTGAAATTGATTGATGACTTTCTCCATTATTTTGGAGAAGATTGAGATGATTTATTGGTAATTGGACAACAGACTTTTATCTTTTTTTGGAATAGGTTGTATATGAGCTTGCTTCCATGCATTGGAATAAGTGCAAGCTGAGTATAAAAGACTGTAGAGACAATATAGGACAAGGGTTGTTCTGAAGCACAGTAGTTGAGTACTGTTGGAGAAATGCCATCGAGACGATACATTTTAGTGCCTGTTGTTATTTAGCATTCTTTTGAGTTTTAAAACCACAAGAGGCATATGATACACTATTTCTGGTATGGTAGGAGGCAATTTTTGGCTCTCTGAATTGGAGGAAAATGTGATACCAGAGGTCTATTTTGTCTTTAGATACTGTAAAAGTGGCCATCTGGGTGAGAAGGAGAAGTACAGGTGAGCAAAAGTTGTATCTAATTTCCATTGCAAGTTACCAGAAGGCACTCCTTTCCATTTGACAGTTGGTGAGTTTTTTGGCTATTGAGCTTATTAAGTCAGATTTCATTTTGCTGATGGCTGTTTTACATTTATTCCATGCTTTAGCATGGGCTTGGCTGTGTGAAGCAGAGTTTTATTTTTTTCAGCTGCTTTGGATACCACATTTGTTAAAATTATGGCATGGAAAGTGGATCAAATTTTTTGATGGAATTGGGAAAGACCATGCCTGTGAGAATAATTTCAGTGACTTGCTCAGGGCAGGTGTTTGAATCAGAAGAGTGGAAGGTGGTCTGATCATGGATGGGAAGAGTAACAATTCCAAAGGTCGTCCACAATTCTGTGTGGTACCCATGTAGTGCCAAAGAACTTGAGGTGGGGATTGGCTTAAGGAAGGGTATTCTGAGTGAGTAAACTTGCTCAAGATTGTGATCTGAGTTACTGAGAGAATGGATCTTTTCTTAACCAGTTCTTCTATATATACCACAGAGAAGAACTGGTTAAGAAAAGATCCAAGGCTATTATGAGAGTTATCGGGTATTTAAGTTGATGTGTGATTTGTGTTAGGTCATTGCTCAATGACCTATTATGGATCATCAATCTCCATACCAGAATAATACCTGAGAACCCCCTCCAATTTGCCAACACACTACCTCTTCCTAACGAGCTTCCCTTCCACTCATCCTGTGGATGTCATTTCTCCTCTTGGTAACTCCAATCACAACCTCATTCAAGTCTTTTGCCATAGAACAACCTTCACCCACCAGTTCTGTCTTGTATCCTTTGATATACTACGAGAGCACCAAATGGGATGACTTCTATTCTTCCTTTCCATGGTCCAAATACTATTTCTGACTCAAACACCTGCTCAGACTGAATAACAAAATCATTCTCACAAGAATTAAGGCCTTCATCCCTTATTCCACACCACATTCACAACCACCATCCAAGCCATGGTGCCAACACGGTAAAAGAAAAAATTCCTCGTACCATATAGTATAGGCAGAGCTGCTCACTCTGCCTATACTGCAGTTCACAACAGCTGTGAAGAATCATTGCCAAATCCAAATCAGACTTTGAAAAGGCCAAATGCTGGTCACTCATTCTTGTCCCCTTGCCAAAGCCATTGGGCACAACTTTTGCCTACCAGGTTTCCACCACTCACATTTGGGTGGTATAGAAACCTCACCTAAAGACTAGCCTGACTTACTGGCATCACTTTTCTCTTCCAATTCCTGCATCAATGACCTGGGAAAAGTTATCTCCACTCCAACAAGAACTTTCTCCCTGTCACCTATAGTCTTCCATTAGAAAGAAATCCAAACAATCCTTTAATAACCTGAACACAAGCAAGGCAACTGGTCCTGATTTTTGTTAAAAATTTGACCCAGAACTAGCATCTATCCTGTATTGTCTTCAATCTGTCCTATTCAACTGGAAACATAACAGGTCCACATCCAGCCCATCCCAAAGAAAGGTGGTAAAAGTCAACCAACAAACTACCAACCAATTGCTTTCATTTCTCTTCTCATCTCTCTAAAGTTATGAAGAAGCTCATTAACACCCAACTCTTGAACCACTTGGAGACCTACTGACTAATCAGTGACCAGTAGTACGGATTCCACCACTTGCGATCTACAGCTGATCTATCTTTTACCACCCATTCACCTCTGCACTTAAGCCATGAAAAATTTGGAGAAACTTTGTGGTTGTCCTTAATCTCAAAGGCATTTGATTGAGTTTGACAAAGGGGCCCTTAGCAAATTGCCATCCTATGGTTTTAAAAATTAAATTGCACGATAATCACAGTAATTAAATTTAATGAAATGAAAGTTCAGATATTTTGGACTGAAAATAACAGTACATCATCAGTGTGTAGAAAGAAGCAATCATAGGAACCAGATTACAAGTATACAGTAGTTGGTATGAAAGTCAGTATGAAATATCTGTACTTTCATTTTATTAAATTCCGACTGCTATATGTACTTTGTAATCCAGTTCCTTTGATTGGATTGCCAGCTTTCTCACTGGTTGCTCACTGTGTCATGGTGGACAGCTTCCTCTCCTGAGATTTCTCCACCATGCAGGAGCACCCAATGGTTTTGTTCTTTCACCTACTCTCTTCCTCTTGTATATAAATGACCTGCTGTCACACACTTCGAATTCTATCCATAGCTTTGTTGTCATCATCAAAGCTATGGACAGGATTGGAATTTATATGATTCAACTATTAGAATCCTCAAGGTACACAATGATCATTGGCTTGAACTGCGAATTGCTAGTTAGGAGAACCTTGCAAGGACAACCTTGTAGACTTGCCACCAAAACTCAGTCCTGTCTCTCACAAGAAACAGCTTGCATCCTTCCCATTGATTTCAACAATACCCAGATATCCAGACATGATCAGATTTCCCTTCTTGGACTGACTTACCCCTCTGATCTTTCCTGACACAAATGCATTTTGATTATAGCTTTGAGCAGCTGCCAAAAAATTTGGTGTACTTTTTTGCACAAGATCTTGTGCCCCTTCACAACTTCGCTACCTATACAAATCCCAAATCTGCCCAACCATGAAATATTGCTGCCATATTTAGGTGCACCACCCCAAATCTTTCATGCCCTATTCTATCCTGAAAAGGGCAGTCTGGCTAATTAATGATCCCTCTCTCACAATTGTTCAGTTTCTGTCTTGTGCTTCTTACAGACATTTTCATGAATTGTGCTCTGCTAAATTGGCCACTATTATTCCTTCACTTTCCTCCAAAATCATTAGATCAAGAGCCACTGCTAAACAACACCCTTTTACTGTCCATCTTGAAACTCACCAAACCAGCTTCACTGCTTCCTATTTCATTCCATCTCTCTCTCGCTCTCTCATTTTTATGTTAACCTCGCACATGAACGGTCACAAGACCTATAGCATTGTAGTTTCATGCTTGGGCAAGTGATTAAGGAGAAAATGTAGCATGTGTCTTAAAGAATGGGAGGTTTTCCAAGTGGGGAAAAACAGTATGGGGGTGGGGAAATTGTTCCAAAGAATAGAGGTGGATGGAATGAAGGGGAATCTATTTCTGTTCTTTTGAACAGCCTTCTCCACTCTGCCTTTCCCAAAGAATACAACCTTCAGATGTTCAAATGTGAACAGATTCCTTCTTTCTTCCTATCCTCTTGCCCACATATAGCACTAATCTGCTTATAGTCTTATGGCCTTTCATATGTGGTATAATATTTAAAAAAAGAAAAGAAAAAAAAAAATTTTTTTCTGGATTTTAGACATTTTCCTGTGATGTATGGAGAGAAAAATGACATATAACAAATTACATCATGAGCATGGTAAGAATTGTAAACAACTTTTTAGTTGTAAACAGACTGAGAAATAAGCTCTTCTCACACATTCCCTGTGTGCTTGAGTACATACCAAGAGATGAGTTACACAGGAACTTATGTTTTATGTTATTGCATTATTGCACAGATATCTCCATGCAACTGAAGGTTATTGCAGGAGATCTACGCTAGCTATATCCACACAGTGCCTGTCATATTTCTCCTTGAAAACATACCAACAAAGCACTTGCAACAGACTGGCAACTCCTTCCACTCCGTCACCACTCTCTAAGTGAATAATTGTGTTAACACCCATGGCTGGTTTATGCTTATGCCTAAATCCATGGCCAGACAAGTTATAGTGTAATGGCCTACATTACAAGTGGACTTTTAAAAGCTATTCTTCTTCTTCATACTTTTTACCTTGTGGCGTCTAGGGTTTTCTATTCATTTAACTGCAACTGTATACAAGGATATGGTGGTTAGACCTATGTCTCCCAGTGTATCCTATGTCTGTAGAAGTGTTGAGTTCTCAAGGCCGGCTTGCAGGATAAATTCATTAACAGCTGTAAGCCATAATCTCAAGAAGTGATTCATCGTGTTATCATTCCTTATGTTAAAGGTATTTCTGAAAATTGCTTAGATCTGTTGAACTTCATGTGTCCTTTCATCTTTTTAACAAGATTTCAGACTTTTTTAGGCTGTGAAAGGGGAAAAAATTCCACTTTCAACTGGTGTTTATGAAATTCTCTGTCATTGTGGGTTTGTTATACTTTGACCAAATTAGTAGCTGTACAGCTGTTTGTCATGATGAACATTCATTATAATTATATAGCTCTTATTCAAAATTATGCAGTTAGGAACCTTAATGTATTTTAAACTGTGCCACTCCAGTCATTTGAAATGCCTTTAGAATTAGAAAAATTTTATGATGAATAACCTCAAAAGAAATAAAAGAAAGATCCTTTCTTTCATCCAAAGTAATGGAGAAGGTTATCAACAGTCAACTTCTTCGACACTCGGAGAACTGCCATCTGATTTGTAACTATTGGTATGGATTTCACCAATCTAGATCTACAGATTCTTGGCTGATATCACCCACCTCTGGATGCATTCCAGAGAAAGGTTTAAAAAGAAAGAATTTGACGAATAAGATTATCATGCATGTTATTCCATTGTTATTATTTATTTAGCTATGGCTAAATATAAAATTTCCTCTTGGCCTCTTCTTTCACTATGTGCTGTCAGTAGTTATTTATAATTCTATATAATTCTGTATTGAAGAAGCTTGGAAATGGAGGAAAGAGTACTGCAGAAGGAGTCAATGATAAGTGACATATAAACTTAGTATAAAGATATTCTAAATGACTGCAGTAATTACTTTGAAATATTGCTAAATGAAACAAGCAGTGATAGAATGGTATTAGAAAACGCTCATCAGGAATTCAATCATGATACCTGTCGATACTTGAAATAGAAAAAGTTATTGAAAACGTGAAATGTGGAAAGGCAGCTAGGGTAGATGATATTCAACCAGAAATGCTCAAATATGGACTTATAAGTTTTACAGTGGCCACACTACATAATTCAGAAGGCTGGTTAGATGGTTGAATTTTGGATGATTGGAGTAATGCTCTCATAGTACCTATCAGTAAAAAGGGAAATAAAACAGTCAGAGAATTGTAGAGGAGTTTTCCTACTGGAAGTAGGAAAACTTTCCTCGTAAGATTTATGCAAGTATTTTTGAGAAATGGTTAAGAAAATTGTGGAAGGGAAGCTTGGAAAAGAACAAACTAGATTCAGACCAAACAGAGGTTATCAGAATCAGATTTTCCATTTAAAATAAATAGTTAAGAAATTATTGGAATATAACAAGTATCTGTATTTAAGTTTTGTAGATCTGGAAAAGACATACAGCAAGGTGTGCCAAGGGAAAATCTGTTAGTTATAACCAAAGCAGCTTCCCATTAAAATTCTATTCCGATCAATCACCTCTGTCTTGCACCATTCTCTTTCTCAGAAATATCAGTGCCATCTTCTTCCAAATTCTCTACCCTGAGAGGATACAACTCATCACTCTGCTTCAGTAATGCCCCACCAGCTTATGATGTAGATCTCTTTTCTAATATTATAATTTTAGCAGATTCTGCCGTTAATGTCATCATTTCATTCCTCCATATTTAGCTTTCAGATAATCCACAAGTTAAATTTAATTTGTACTCTACCATTTTTTTTTTAATGTGATTCCATCCATAAAAGATTATAAATCTTTTATGGGTGTATAATATATTAGCCAATATATTAGTATTGGTACCATAAGTGGGCTGAGGTTAGATAATAAACTGCTCTAGAGACAAACATTGAACTTTTTTTAGCTACTTTAGACCTACAGCCAATAGGTTAGTCTTTTGGAGGTGCCAGCCTTTTATGATAAACTCTTCTCCTAAGCTTATATTGCTAGCTTATCCTTGTTTGTTCAAAATCCAGGTGGACACCAAGTAATCAACTGCTGTGGAGGATATAGTTGAGATATTTAATAAACAGTTCATAAAGGTCTTTCATCCTTGTGAATGTGACATCATAGATTTTGAGAGCAGTAGATGAGGAGAGACTGAAGGTCAGCAAAAAGTATATGGGGAATTGAACAAACTTGATGTTAATAAAGCTGTGTAACTTGATGATATATCACAACATTTTGAAGGACTGTTCCAGGGAGTTGATATATGCCATTTGCATATTTGTTTAATACAAGTCTTACATTTGGTCAAGTTTCAAATGAGTGGAAGGAAGGCAAGATTCCACTTCATAAGGTAGGTGACAAAACTCAAGCATTGAATTATAGGCTAATCTGTGTGTGTCAGGTGTTGAGGTTCAAGTGTTGGAGAGGCTGTTGAGAATCAGGATCCAGAATTGATCCAGATGGACTGCATGGATTTTCTAAAGGGAGGTCATTTTTAGTAACCTGCTTACTTTAAATTAAAGATGCCAAGAAATTTTATTCTTGGTTTCATTCTATATCCAAGTGTAACCAAACAAAGTTTGTCCATAAAGTAACTCATGATTGTGCTGCTTGTATATAGAGGCTAACGACTTCACATCAATTGCTTTAGTATTCCCATAATGCAAAGTGCATATCCTTACAGACAAGTATAATGCTATGCATTATGAGAAGAGCCACTACCCAGACCAGTTTCAACCTTTATTAAGGTCTCTTCAGTGGGAGCTAGACCCAGAAATGATACCAAGGGTGAAGTAATGTTATAGTAATGATGGTACAGCATGAATCAAATATCGCACAGTATAAATTTTGTGTATCTCTAGTAAAACATCATTGATGCTAGAGATGCACTATCACATTCCACATAATATTAACATAACTTATATTAGAATTCTGCTGATGTTATGTAAGGTAACTACATTCACTAATATTTCCATAATACAAGTAGTCAAAAGGTGTCACACCTTATTACTGAAATGCTCTGGATTAGAGATGGATGTTGCAAGTTTTTCACTTGCTTATACTATAAATTAAAGATGCCAAGAAATTATATTCTTGGTTTCATCCTTGATTCAATTGAAATAACTTCTGCATTCTTCAACCTTGGTATCACTTCTGATCTCATCATTCTATTTTCCGATATGTACTCTCAAGGCATCTTCAGGCTACTATGAAAGCACTGCATGACTAAGTTTACCTTATTATTAATCTCCTATCAACAATATTCCTCCAAATCAATCTCTTACTTGTGAACACTCCACTATTGTCATATCTAACAATTCATGCTTCTAAGGCACTTATGACTGAATCATTCCACCTAGATCTTGGTCTTCCTCTGGGTTTCTTGCTGGCATCAAATATCTGTTTTGCTAACCTTTCATTACCCATTCTATTTAAGTGGTCATACCACCACAATGCATATGATGGTACAGCATGAATCAAACATCACATACACTATAAATTATGTGCCTCTCTTGTAAAACACTATTGATGCTAGAGATGCACTATCACATTCCACATAGTATTAGCACAACTTATATTTGAACTTCTGCCTGATGCTATGTTAGATAACTCCATTCACTAATGTAGGGGGCGTCATGCATTTTTATTAGTGGACAATCGTTACTCAACATTAGCGGATTAAGATTGGAAGGCTAAGAAATTAATTTCACTCAATTCATCTGCTTCTGATTTCTGTAATTTGATAGCTAGTCATCAAAGAACTGTCACTCTCTAGTAGTACTCGAGGTATTTAATTTTGAAATTTCAGTCCCTGTGGAAGGTCTTAGAGTAGCTGTCTAATAATACTTTTGCAGCTTATCCACATAGATGGTCCTTATAATAGTGCCTCAGCAAAGAAAAATGATCCATATACACCTGTTGCTTTGACATAGTGCAGATCTTATTCAATTTTGATTTATGCTCTAGCTTCTGAGCTTTTAAGCTGTGCTTAATAAATCTGCTGGACTGTCAGTTACTTTGTCACTAAGCACAAATTTCATGACCATTTGTTCCAACTAATGCATTCTTCTGCACTTCCTCTCCTTTCCACAACTTCAGTCACTCTTCCTATTGTACATCCCACCCAAACACCTTTAACATATTGCTCTGAACATCCTTCAATAGAATGTTCACACAATACTATTGCTGTATGACCTGCTATGATCATTCTTCCTTCAACTCCTCTTTCACTGCACCTTTCTTCTGCTCTCAACCACCATTTTCTTCTCTAAATGTCATACCTTATCTGTACCTGTCTTTTATACGATCCTCGACTTATTATATCACTGTCTATTATACCATTTTCACATGTTGCACAACTTCTTTACCACTTCTTATTCATATCTCTCTCTTTCTCGGTTACTAATCCCAACCTTATTATATCATTCATCACTATCATACCACATTCATTCTGTCCCATTTTTATTTCACCCATGTCACTTATAATAGCATGCATAATGTTAAGTGACATTTGATTGATGAATTCTTTCACAAGATCATTTGTTTGCTTTTTTTTTTTTAACAATTTTCTTGCTGCCCACATACTACTTGGGGATGTTAACTTTCTTACCTATGAGGCAAGCATTCATTCTTTGTATTCTCCATAGTTGAACTTGCATTGCTTTTATTCTGAATCATTGATACATCTCTGCCTATCACTTTATATTGAAATTTCATTTTGTATTTATTCTCCTGCCCTGCATTAAAGAAATCTAGAATTTTTTGTGCAATTCTTATTCATTCTATTTGAACTTCTGCCTGATGCTGTGCTTCAGGCAGAAGTTACAGCATAGCATCAGGACATCCTTGTTCAAAATTTTATATTTCTTTTTATTCATGTCTATTACAGAGACTATATGGATTGACATATTAGAATAACCTTATCTTTGTTCTGTTCTACCATTTTCTCAGCTGCTTTATTTCATTTGGTAGATAGCAACATAAATTTTTCTTTACTGCATCATCCCATGATGAGTCTCAGACAGACTCCATGGAGGTCAGATGTTAATAATAATAATTATCCCATGAACAGAACTAATTTTTAACCTCATTGTTAAAATATTAAAGTTTGTCTGTTAACTGAGTAATCCATTACTCAGTTTTGAAATACTGCTGTTGGATGTGCATATAATTTTGTTTCAAACTTAACTGTTTATTTTTTAATACTAATTACTGATTTGAAAATCTTTTATTTCAGGTATAGACTTTAAAATAAAAACAATTGATATCGATGGAAAGAAAATTAAACTTCAGATATGGTAAGTGATTTATTTTGAAGGTTTCTATAAATATCTTCAAAAAAACTTTTGAATTTTAACTCGACTGTCTTTAGTGAATTTTGTGCACTTTAGTAATGATAGAAGAATAAACTGCTCAAGTAATATAAGTACCAGTTAAAATTTACTTTTGCTGATACTGAATGTTGGTATTTAACCTTAGAACACCTGCAAAGTTGTAAAATTTAAGATTCCAAGTAATGCAACTTTTTTTTTTTTTTTAAGTTAAAAGTAATTATTGCAAAAAACATGAATTTTTGTTTTTCTGAACCATTGCAAGTTTTTATGACATAATCAATATTCATAAAATGCTCTTATCAATGTGCTTTCATAGAAAACAATCATAAAATTAATCTTATGTTACAAATTGGAGAAATAAAAAATATATATTTTTTAAATATTTCTATTGGAATTGGTTAGTTTTTCTGCTGTTGAAGGTATTTGTATGCATAGCAAAACTAAAATTTTATAATTATAGCATGATCTTTGAATGTAATAAGAGAGAACACTCATTATAACAATTTTTTTTAAGATTGCTGATATTAGATTGTAGATTAAAAGTTGTTCAGTTCTATCTGTCTTTTGACACAGGCATTTAAAATGTGAGACACACAAAAATCATAGCCTATTATTGTGCTTTGTTTTTAAATCAGATTTTTCATTTACCAAAGAAAATTCAAATTCTCTAATAGGATTTTCATATCTTAAATGAAATAGTTTGATATATCAGCATTTGCTGATCTTGCATAAAGCTCTATAATTTCTTATTTTTATCTTTTTACTGCAGATGATTTCTGAAAATAAGCTGAAAAGATTAGCTAGTTTTTCTTTGATTTCTTTGAAATGAAATCTCAAACTTGCGTTTATATTCTTCACTAAAGCACGTGATTCGTGCTATACCTGTGTTGTGATTCATTATATGATAGATGAAACCATCTGTCATACATATTATGATCAGATAAGTTTAAACATAATGATAGGCTTTTCATAATAACATTCTACACTATGAACATCAGAAGAACAAAAATAATTAATTCTAATATTTTGCTGGATTTAAAATTATTATAAATTACAATTATGGCAAGACACATAGCACTCAGACTGTAGCAGAAACATTTCAAATTGTAACTGAAAAGAACTAATGATCTGTCAAGGTACCTTCTAGGAGCCAGATAAGAATGAAGTTAATTAAAAGAGCCTGTGTAGCTCAGTAGATGCAGTGTTTGCACACCATGGCACTTTACCGCATGAAGGAAGACTTTGTTTCAAATCTAGTTGCTGACTAGAGGAAATTTTTCTAAGCCTTTTTTCAACTGGTTCCCCGAGTTAGTTGATCTCTGGTATGGGCAAGCAGGTTTTTTTTCTCCTGGAAACTCGTGTTTTTCGTCCTGTAAACTAAAGAAAATCGACCATAGAACCCACATTATTTCAGACATTAAATATATTGTGTTAGGGACCACGAAATGGTGGCACTTGTTGAGCTGTCTCTCTTCACTGCATGTCGCTTAATTAGTGATAGCCTTGGGCCAGCTATCTCTGATTGGCTGCCAGTGGAGATTAAACTGCCCAGTCAGTCTCCAAAGTTAGATAGGGCTAAACGGCCTCGCCTACTCCCTATACGGGAATAAAAAGACGTTAGCTGGTTTTTTTTTAAGAGAAATTTGATCTTAGAATAACTATCTTCTAGATCTATAAATTAACACCCATACATATTGAGTTTAGGGAAGGGTCGTGGCTGATGCTGACTCTAAAAACAGTATCAATCCTGACAATGATATATAGATGATTGTGAATGTAGTTATGTTCTTCAAGGCAGATGTTTACGAAGTGCATAAGTTGCACGCACAAGGAACCATATACACCCAGGATACCCAAGAGGATGAGGCTAATCCTTTGGAGAATAGATGAAAGTTTTTTGATGGATGTATGGTTTTAAATATATTGTCCTGTTAGCCTCCACTCATACCAGGTGCATCAAAAACCACATACTGTTGTTGGCAAAAAAGTTAGAGAGATTGGATCTATTTTGTTAAAATGCACCTTTTGTTCCAGAAGGAAATAGACCTCAGACACCATGCATATAAGTAGTTTGCTGGACAAAATATTGTAGTCACCCAGGAAAAACCATCTTTTAGCTTTAGGGTGCACTGAAATAATGGTCTTCAACCTACTGTGTTATGGCATTTAGCTGAAGATGAAGACTGCAGTTCATTAATCATGCACTTTCATTAGGAAGTTTTGATAATCTCAGTGAAAAATGTATTGAGCATATATGTGTGCCTTATGCACAGTCTGTATATTCTGCACACTGCTGTTCTCTTCCTGTCCATTCAGACTTTTTCTCCTATCTTGCTTCCATTTTCTTTCATATGTCCTTTTACTTCTAGATTATTCATCTCTCTCTCTCTCTGTGCGCGTGTGTGTGTGTGTGTGTGTGTGTCACCATCTCTCCAAACAACTTTCATCAAAACTGTTCAAATGTAGTTAACTTTTATATGCATCTTCTTCTCAGATTTATCTCATAGTTTAAAACTTGCACAGATACCATTCATCTTTGTTTGCCATCTCATTATTGTTTACACCTAGGCAGCGTTGTTACCTTTTCCACCACATTTATCTTTTACTCAGTAATATCTTCTCTTTAACCAGATAAGGCATTCCTGTTACCACTTAATCCTCTCATCTATTTATACACATTTTTTTTTCAAGCTTCATATCCTCTTCCAGAAAACAAACCTTTGTGCATCCTCATTTGCAACTCCTCTAATATTACTGTTGCATGTTGTTAAAATAACCCCATCTTTTGGTCATTTGTTACCTTTTCTTTTATTAAAGAGATGAGTGGAGATGTAATGTATTGTTCATAGTCATTCTATTCTGCTCATGTCAACTTGGAATTATACAACGTTAGTATTATTTCCATATATCCAGAACATTTGTAAGGTGCATTTTCAGAACCACTGAATATCAAGCAGTTTCACAATGACATAAAATTTTATAACTAAATTTAAATGAGATATTGCTGTACCAATTATAGTATTTTTTTTACATTTGTCAACAAAACCTGCACATCTCCTATATGAGGTCAAGTATCAAATCAAGGTATACATAAAATTGAAGAAATATTCCTTAAACTGTAAGTCTCCCCTCCCATCTGATCAAAAGAATTTTTTTTTTTTAAATTATTTTTTAATAATTAAAAAAAAATTATCTGATACATCCAGGGAGTCAAGGACTCATTGAGTGGGAGGGGGAGGCTATAAATCACCCAAACCAGCTATCATACCTTCTTTTAAATTCATTTACACTAGATGCACTCACTACCCCCCAAATGGCAAACTATTCCACTCACTCTTTACTCTGAAGAGAAAAACCTAGCTGTTATCTCTTTGTTGACTGTGAACAAACTTAGCTTCCATGGATGCCCATGTGTTTTCTCTCCCCACCTTCCATGTAACAAATTTCACCTGAATGATATCCTGTAACACCCATTCAGAAGTTTATAGACCTCTGTCATATCACTCTCTTTCTCCTATTAATCAGAGTCTAATTCACATACTTGCAATCGGTCCTCATGATGTAAATCCCATAATCCGGATATAATCTTTGTAACTCTTTGTACCCTTTGCACAGCTTCTCTATCCCCCTTGGAACCCAGGAGATCAGTGTACAATAATCCAGGTGCAGTCTTATCAAGTCCTTTATAAAGAGGCAAAATGACTTCCTTATCCTTGCATGTCAAGGTTCGCTTCAATATCGCAGTTATCTTCTGAGTTGTATTTGCAACTTTTGCTATGTGACCTTTGAACGTCAAATTCCTATCCACCATTATGCCAAGATCCCTAGCTTCATCAATTTCTTGTAGCATAACCCTGATAATATAATATGCCACTGGAAATCTCATCACACAAAAGTGCAATTGTAGTTTATTGCAAATTGGTCTATAAAATTATAATAACCTTAAATGCTCAAAACATGGAGCAATAAATATTTATAGAATACTATAAATATTATTAAACTATCCTTCTTTCCTAGTCTTTCTGATAAGGAAGATAAGGTTGCATGAAACAGTTAAATGCTACTTCTACCATAAAGAATCTCTTATAGAGATAACAAGTACTTAAGTTCTAAATAACTTATGCCAAGTCCGAAGACTCATCGTGGGAGACCCAAACTATCCACACAACCTATCGTATCTCTCCTCTAATCCATTAAGGTTAGGAACCATCAATATAAGGAGTATTAATGAAGTTAGCATAAAAATTATGCAATTATAATTTAGTCTTATTTAGTTCGTTCAGCTTGCATTCTGCTAACTCTCCTTTAGTTCACATTCTGCTAATATTTGATTTTCAAACCTATTTAGATTTGCAGATTTTTACTTGTAATTGTATTTATGCCTGAGGCTTGCTATTTTTTACTAGTTTCTTTTTGGATTATGGCATAAACTGTTATTGGTGTTTAATTAGCGAGAATCTCTGGAGTTCAAAATACAGACTACAAACCCTACCCCAGATTATAAAACAAAGAAAAAAAATTGGAGCCGCTTAAGGATCAAAGTCAAATAACTGGGAATAGACCTCCACATCGCCTTTCAGGAATGCAGAGAACGGACTGAAACTTTTGACCTAATGTCCGATCCTCACTGGGTATCGATTAAACGAGAATGGGCTGGCGATTTGGGACTTAGCTGACCAAATTGTACTCTCAATTGGCTTAAAACCAAATGCACATAATGGTACAATATGAGATTTCATGCTGGCTGGGGTGTTGCCCAGTTAAACAAGGCACCTGCTGTTTTTGTCAGGGGACTAGGGCAAACCATGGAAAGTCAGCTACTGGAACAAGCTCCAACTCAACATTTGGAACAAGAAGAATAAATTTATTATTATTATTATATGAGTCTTCAGATCCCCCATGAAGTCTGAAGACTCATTGTTGGAAACCCAAACTATCCACGTAACCTATCATATCTCTCCTCGAATCCATTAAGGTTAGGAACCATCAATATAAGGAGTATTAATGAGAAGGAAATTGAACTTGCAGAAGTATTGGAAAAGTACCATGTGGACATAATTGCATTACTGAGACAAAACAAAAATAGGTGAGATCTTACTAAGTAATAAGAATAAGATATTATATTCAGGCTATAATGATCAAGAAAAAAGGAGTAGCGATATTCAACACCAAACACGAAGGTGATTCTTGATTGGAAGGAAGTTTTGAGAGTGATGTGGGCACACTTCAAAATTGGGAAATAGACAATGAAACTTCTTTGTGCTAAAGAAGGTTCTTCTAAGGAAGAAGTGAAAGTTTTTTTTTTTTTCTTGAGTCAATAGAACAAGCATCTGACATAAAGAAAATGGGGGGAAAATGGTCCTTGTTGAAGATCTAAATAGCTGAGTAGGAATTGAATCCCACCAGCCATATAGAAATGTTTTGCAGAAATTTTGAGAAAAGAGCTAATAATAATGGAAAGTATTTGTAGGATTTCCACCATACTATCAAATTCACACTAGATCTTGAAAAGGACAAGCAACTACCATTCCTAGACATCATAATAAAGAAAAAAGAAAATAACAGTGTCAACTTATCAGTTTATAGAAAACCAACAAATACTGGACGTTATCTAAACTTTAGCTCATTACACCACATCTCCCAAAAACTCAGCATTATTCATATGCTAAAGAAAAGAGTTATACAATTCACCACAGACCATAATGATCTACAAGAAGAATTAAATAAAATATCAAACGATCTACTCCTAAATGGCTTCCCTAGAGGACTTGTTAACAAGATTCTCTTCTCTGGTATACCACAAAGACAACGTGATGACACCCAATACATAACTACTATAACTATTCCATACGTTGGTACCAAAAAAACTAGCTCGCCTCCTAAAACCACACAATATTAGAGTGACCTTCAAGCCAGTTGAAACTATCCAGAAATTTCTAAGATCATCAAAAGATTTCAATCTTTTCTACAAACATGCAGGAGTTTATAACATCTCTTGTTCCTGTGGTCTAAGTTATTGGTCAGACGTCTAGAAGCTTCGAAGTGAGACTAAAGGAACACATCAGCTATCTTAGAAACAACTGACAAGATATTTCTGGCCTTTCTTCCCACTTTTCTACAACCAACCACATTATTGAATGGAATAAAAGTCTTATGCCATATATAGAGGAAAACTACCATTCCAGAATCTTCAAAGAAGCTGCTACAGTCGCCCGTTCCACAAATAACCTCAACAGGAACCAAGGTTTAATCCTACCAGATATATGGAAGACCTTAATTAGATCAATAAACACACAAGAAATGAACTTCAGTGCAAACTACAAAATGCATCTCAACAAGTAAATCATGTATCCACGACATGCATGTTGTTTCACGTGCACTACTATTTTGTTATTGAAATAGAATTGTCAGTTAACGTTAACTTGTAATTTTCATTTCTTTGCTTTCCTGATTGTACCCTGATGAAGCCGACAACACAAGTCGGTGAAAGCAGTTGGTAATTAAATTAGTTATTCACCTACACTTGACCAATATCTAAATAATAGTTAATTTTCATTAAATAGTTATTACTATTCTTTCTTTCTGTGTTCTGATATATTACCATCAAAAGTAGTCAACATGTTCATTCATCAAGTTTCAGGGTGGACAGTAAATGGATGTTGGTTAACAGAAGCTCTTGTTCTTGTGATTTTGGAGGAAAGTGAAGGAATGATAGTGGCCAGTGCAACAGAACACTGTCCTTGAAAGTATCTGTAGAACAGGTATAAGGCAGAAACTAAATGTCTATTGGAGAGGGGCTGAAATAGATCTGTGAGAGGATGATGAATTAACCAGGTTGTCCTCTTCTTTATAATATGTATAACACCACCCCAAATATGTGAGCAGTACTGTGTTTGAGCTGTAAAGGTGTCAAATGGTGTCTTGCATGGAAAAGCATCTTTTTTTGCAGCTGCAGAAGATGTGGTTGAGATGCATTTTAGTCAGGAAAGGTTGGAGGTGTAAATCAGTACAAGAGAGGAAATCTAGTGTTTGGATATCAGGGTAAGGAAATGGATATGAGCTTATTGAACAAACCTGAACAAATGCTTCTAAAATGTTGAGAATGCCTGCTTGGGTTTACCTGAATGTTTCTATGGCTTGAGTGATGAAAGGTTGGATGATTGTCTGTGGACAGAGTGGCAGAATCCATATTGCTAGTCATGCTTAGTTGGTAGGTCTCTGGCTGGTGCAGAAGTTGGCTGTTGATGACCTGTTCCGTAGTTTTTGAGAGAACAGAAGTGACAGCAATATGATAGTAGCTTTTGGCCGACTTTTATTACTGTTCTTCAGAATGAGCTGGATTTCAGCCTGTTTCCAAGCTGTAGGATAAATGCCAGTTGAATAGGATGTATCAAAGAAGTGATACAGGATAGGTGTTAATTCTAGGACACAAGTTTTTAACACAATAAGGTGGAATACCATTGAGACCAAATGTCTTGTTTGTGTTCAGGGTTTATTAATGATTCTCATTCTTCTGTCAGAAGACTGGGTGACAAGAACAAGCAGTTCTTGATAAAGTGGGGATGGGGGACTTTGCCCTGGTTCATTATAAGAATTGGAAGAGAAGAGTAATGCCAGTAAGTCAGCCTTGTTTTTGAGTGAGGTGGCTATGGAACCATCTGAATGCAAGTGGTGTAAAGTAGGCAAACATACAAGAAGCAAGTTTGCATATTTGGTCCTTTCAAAATTTGATTTGGACTTGTTGATTATTCTTTTATGCTGTTGCAAGTTGTGATATAAGCAGAGTGACCAGCTAGAGTTTTGGTCTTGAGCTACTTGTGGTATGCTGAGATTTTTCCCTGTACTGCATTGGCAAATTTTTTTGAAAAGCAAGGCTAGGGTGGTGGCCAGGAATTTTGGGTGGAATGAGTGATTAAGGCCTTCATTCCTGTGAGGATAATTTCTGTTATTCAGCCTGAGCAGGTGTTCAGATCAGAACTTTAGTCAGACAATGAACAGGAGAAACCACAGTAGTCATCTCATTTGGCACCCTTGTAGGGCCAAAGGAAGAGGAAAGGACACAAGACAGTTCTGTCTTGTGTCTAACTTGTATGAGGTTGTGGTCTGAGTTACCAAGAGGAGAACTAACATCCACGGTATATTTGGAAGGGGAGCTTGTTAACAAGAGATAGTGTGTTGACAGATTGGAGTGGGCTGTCAGGTATTCTGCTAGGGAGATTGATGATCAGCATTAGATCATTATGGTAATTTTAGCAAAATGTCCCTATCCACCATCATCCTCAGATCTTTCGTTTCTTCCACCTCTAAGATATCCCCATCAATCTTATACTCGGCATCCTGTCATTGCTTCCCAAATTTTACAACCTCACACTTTGCTACATTGAACTGGCATTCCACAACACTTGCCTATTCACCCAGTCTGTTCAAGTCCTCCTGCAATATTACAACATTCGTTCTATTCTTCATAGCTCTCCTTAATGTTGCTCATCTGCAAAAAACTATATATCACCATTCAAGTCCTTCCCAATGACATTGCATACAACTTAAACAAGAGCCCCAAAACAACAGACCCCCCCCCCTGGAATCATGCCACTTCAGGCAGCCAATCTTCAATCCAACGTGCGTGCGCACACACACACACACACACACACTAATTTACCAACCAAACCCATCTGTTCCAATTTAATCACCAGCGTGTTATCTGGCAAGTGGAGGCCTTTGCAAAATCTATGCATCTTCCCTTGTCCAATGCACATGTCTTGTTGTTATAATAATTAAACAAATTATTAAAACACAGTCTTCCTTTATCGAACTTATGCTGCCCATCAAAGATAATTCTGCTGCTGTTAGCCTAGTTCTGAAACATGGCCCTCACTAGCCTCTCTAACTCCTTAACCACAAGACCAGACAGATTGGTCTATAATTTGAAGATTTAATCTTATTACCCCCTTCATGAAGCAGAACAATTTACCCTCTTTCCATTCCTTTGGAACTTGGGTCAGGCTAAGAACTCGCATTAAAGAGTCAAGTTAAAGCTGTTAGCTCAAGACCTTTGGTGATATATACCTTCAAGTTCTATGATCTTATTGACATCAGGTTTACTCAATTCCTCAAATATCTACCTTACTCACAATCATCAGTAGCTCTTCTCCCTTTCCCACTGCTCAAGTTCTGCATTATGTTACATTCACAAGGATGGAATACCTTAACGAATTGTTCATTTAACACCTTGACCACATCTTCCTCAGTGGTTATTATTCTACCATTATCTCCAACCAACATCATCTTTCCATAATCATTCTTCTGCTGGCTATGTATCGAAAAAACTCCCTAGGATTTCTTTTGGCCTCATTTGCTAACTGCTGCTCATGCTGTACTTTTGGTACCCTTACCAAGTGAGTCACCTTCCTTACTTCTGTGTACTTCTCATGTAACTGATTATTGCTGTTCTTGTGCTGCCTCCACAACACCTCTTTCTTCCAAATTGCATGCTTCACCTCTTCAGTTATCCATTTTTACACTTATCTTATTTAATCTCCTGACCTTGGAATAATACTCAGTTATTGCCTCTGCCAGATGGTTCCTGAGTAGGGACCAAGCAGCATTTTGTCTTCCCCCATCCAATTCCTCATTCCATGATAACTGCAAGTTCCCTCATGAATTTGTCTTAATCACCCACCTTATAGTTCCACATATAACCTTTTCTCATAGAAGTACTGATATGGCTGGATCACCCAAGTGATCACTTTATGCTCACTTTCACCATCTGGAGGAAGCTTTCTTCACTTCATTTACAATAATATTTTCTGATAAGATAATCAAATCCAAGGCTCTCAATCCTTGTGTATCCTCTGTTACATGCTTTCTATGATAGTTGTTCCTCAAAAAGTCGATTCATTTTTTGGTTCTAGACATTATCTTCATTCCAGTGTGTGTGTGTATGACTATAATTGAAATTGCTCCATATCGGTCACCCTTTTTCTTATTAGCCAGACCAATTTGCTCATACATTTCCAACTTGCCTCCCTCCACATTGCAAAGTCTATAGTAACATCCTACTTAACATTTCATCTTGTTCAGTTCACTGCTTCAAAACTGCTGTGACTATTTGCTCTTTGCATCTCCATCTTACATGGACACAACTCCTCTGCCATCATCAACAGCATTCATCCTTCCTTTTTCTCCTGTCTTTATGAAAAACTTCGTATCCTTCCATCTCTATTCCTGTCAGAAGTTCATCCTTATCTAATCACGTCTCACTTATTCCAACAATTTTTAGGTGAATAAACTCTGTCAACACTATAGTTTCATGTCCATTATTTTGAACACTTCTGGCTTTTGTTAACATACACACTTAGCTCATTTCTAATTCTAACAAGGCCCACTGACCCCACTTCTCAGATATGACTCCTCCATTCCCCCCCCCCCCCCACCACCACCACCACCGACTCTCTGCATAGGTATCTTCAACCTCTCCCTCAGGCATACGTATTGAATGTAATATGTGTACTTGGGGGTGGGGGGTGAATGTATGCATTCATGGAACCTCGCCATTTTTGAAAAATCTATGCCACCTTCATTTGTCTTTTGCACCAGTCTGTCTTATTGACATTTTGCTCACTCTCAAAGTCAGAAACAAAAAACAATTTTAACTAAATTGTACACACCTACCAATCACATCTCTCATACAATAATGTTTAATTAACAAATTATCAGTATTTCCACACACAAATATAAAATTTAAACTTATTTTTCCACAGCTCAATCAGTCACACTCCTGATTATCTTTGCATCATCAGCAAACTATAAAAATAATCATAATTTACAATTATGAATCTTTTTACAATTACTTCTGTATGTTAGAAAGTTTATTACTTTCAGTTTCATGACACATACAGTCGTCACTTGCCTGTTGAGAAATTGATATTTATGCTAAAAAGAAATGTAAGGGAACATCAGGTGTGTGCACACATACATAAACAAAAAAACCGAATTAAATAAATTGGTGCAGTCAACTAACAGGATTGGTTGTGACTTGACTTTATTTTAGATTCCAGAAAGTATATTTTAACTCAAGAAAAATGGCTACAGGAGACAGTTGTACATCTAGCGAGTTACTTCTATTAAAGATGAAGAATTTTTTAGGTTAGTAAATCCAAACTTTGTAATACCTTCTTTTTCAGGTGATACCCATGTTAGAATATGGAAACTTTTTTAAATACACAGAAAAAAAATTAGGGATTTAAAGAAAACATTCGGATTTCCATTTGCTAGTTTTATTTCGTAATAAATTAGGAAACAAATATAACCCTTCCTAAATTTCCTAAACACATTACCTGTATTAAGAGACACAAACACTTACAATCTTTCAAAGTTTGTTCATATTAAAATATTTAAGTGTGAGAAAGTTAGGGCTTAATATTTAGAAAATCCATCAGTGCATTCAAGATAACAGAGGCCTGTTTCTGAGTACTACTCAGAAACAGGCCTCTGTTATCTTGAATAATACTCTGTTATTTTGAATAATACTTGAGTAATACTCTTGTTTCTGAGTATTACTCAGAAACTTTTGGGTATTGCCCATGAATTTAATGTTCATCTGAAGAGATCCTCTATAGAATGGTTGTTTTAGGTTAAAAATCTTGAACAGTGCTATGAGCTTGTTAAGGAAAAGGAGGAAAGACTTACAAACATAATTCAATTTCACATACACTAAGAAAGTAAACTCTATTCAATATGATAATACCCAGCCTTCTGACACAGCAATTGCAAATAAAGGCAGAGGATAGTTTCAAAAATCAAACTTTGCAAAGAAAAAGATGCAGTCAAAGGAACTTTTTAAGGGTTTAACTAAAGATATTTCAAGATCTGAGTTCAAATTAAAATCATATGATTTGGGAGAATTAGAGGCACTGAAAATGTTTCTGTCAGGAAATAGAAAGATGGCAGAACCCAGTTTTGAAGGAACAAGAACTTCTGTTTAAGGTGATGTGTGACTTAACAATATCTAGAAATCCTCCTACAGATAATCTATCTCTTGCATATCCAATATTCTTGACAAAATAAAACATCTTTTGATATGTTTCAAATGCTTTAGAAGCAACTGGTCTGGTCATTTGGCAAAGACTGTTGTGTTAAGGATAAATTTAGAGAGAAAAGGAAAACCAGAAATAATTGATTCTAATATGATATCACAAGAAAAATGTCTGACTACTCATTAGACATGAGTAAAGCTCAAAGCAGCTCAATTTCTGAAGAAGTTTCATGTAGCATTAGCTCCTTATGCTAATGGAGATAATTCTTTTTTCTACAAAGATTTATTAAGAATAAACCCCTACTAACCACACTTTTACTCAATTTCCAGTATGACCTCTTGTTCTATATCCTCTAGCCAAGTGCCAAAACGATTTCACCTGCATTAATTATATAAAATCTTTTAAGCAACTTAAATGTTTCTATCATATCTTCTCTTTTTTTTTGCTTATCAGCTAACGTCTGCAGTCCACATACCCTCAATCTGTCCTCATAGGGAATGTTCCACAGACCACTCACCATCTTGGTTGCTTGCCTCTGAATTCTCTCCACCACTTTCTCATCCCCAAGAAACCCAGGAGACCAGACCTGAGCACAGTGGTTTAGATGTGGATGAATCAAGGCCTTATAAATAGGATTAATTTCCTTGTCTTCTGTACTTGTATGTCCTTCAATAGCCAAGTAATATGTCCTCTAAACTTCAACTCTTTGTTTACCACCACTTCTGAATTCCTAGCTTCATCTGTTTCCTGGAGTACATTTCTACCAATGTGGTACACAGCTTGTAATCTGTTTATCCCCAAATACATAACTTTACATTTCAAGGAGTCATCCCTGGAAGTTGAATAAAGGTGTGGTTAGTAGAGGTGTGAGGACTAGATTTTTTTCTTGGAGAGTCGAGTGCTTTGTCTGTTAATGGGTTCAAGGAGAGGTATGATAGATTGTGTAAATAGTTTGGGTCTCCTGTGATGAGTCTTTGGACTCCATGGAGGCACCCATTCAACAATATTAATAATAATGAAACTTGTTCCAAATTCATGTTTATCAGAGTAGTTTCCATCATAAAGTAGCAAAAGGTTCTCTTTCTTTAAATTGCCTTCTTCTGTCCAACATGTCTCTTGTATTGCTACTCTATCCATCATATGTGTATTTAATTCATACGTAAGTTCTTGAAATGCTCTGCCTCTGTATAAGCTTCTTGCATTCCATGAACCTATTGACAAATCATTATTCCAAGGCTTGGGTTGATATCCATTTAAGTCCATCCAGTGAGGATTACTTGGCACTTGTTTTGTGACCTGTTGATTTTTTTTTTTTCTCCCTCAAGATGGGATTGTTGGTCACATAGTCAATCCCCAACCTGGAGGACAAGGGTGACTCACTTTGTCTGACCCCTCTTCTGTAACCTGTCTTGCTTGGGAGTCACTGCTGGTAGCACTGCTACTGCTAGTATAGCTCACAGGATCATAGGAATGTGCAAGCTCCCACCATCACAAGGTGGAGACACCATTGGGGGTACTCCTATCTCGAGCTATAACAAACTATTTTCAGTTGTCTCTAGAGGGTTTGCTATGTTGGGCAAATAATTTCTTTTATATAGCAGTTATGTTAGCACTTTGTGTATGTTTTGAAAGTGCAAGTAGGGCTTGTTTGTGCTTAGGTAATTAAGTAAAGGATTTTTGCCTGTCATAAGTTAAATGTTAGTTAAATTTTCCAATCTGGAATCTGTTAAGGTTTCATGTTTTTTTGAATCTTATATCTTTTATTCATTGTTTTCTCACATATTCTGACTTAATCTCTACTGAGGAGTTAATAAGCTCCTTAAATGTCTTCCAGTAGATCTCTTAATAACTAACCACTTTAACAAACTCTCCCATTGTCGGCTAGACGTGGTGATAAAACTCAATTTTTTTCAGAGCCTTTTCATGTTGACTGAGACTGAAAACTATACAGAAAGAACAATATGTACAAATAATATTGTTTATATTTTGTTTATGCTTAGTTTTTTCAGATGCCAGTTGAACTAAAAAACTTAAGATAATTTTTTAACAAAATGTAAGGTGAAGTATGAATCTTGGTTCTATATACCAATTTTCTCTTAAGCAACGTGTATCTTAATGTTTGATAAGTGAGCAAAAGACAAAATTAAATTTCATTTTTATGTGTATCATTCTTTCAGTATATCACAGAAAATTAAGTAATATAGAAGCAATATCAAATGATTTGTAATTTTCAAGCAAATGGTTTCTCTCTTGTGAATGTATTTATTCATTTGTGCTTGTTGCTAGTGTAGTTAATTTAAACTATTGAAAGTGTGAATACAAATAAAACATTTGATTTCCAAAAGGCTCAGTATTAAATAACATGCTATGCTATAGTTTAGCCTTACAATTACAATTGAGTAGCATTCCATATTTATATATTGACATTGGGTATACTGTACTTTCTGGCAATACAAAATTCATATTTCCATTACATACCTGTTTTTTAACATTCATATATTTAGTCTTATATACTGCTTGAAGCTCATAAGGTTTTAGTGGCATGACAATAGTAAATGAAAGAAGTAAACATGTTTAATGGTTCCATTACTTCTCTCTGTCACAGGAACCTTTGGAATTGTATTTCACTTGTGTGGTTTATTGCATAATGTACATAAACAAAGAAATAAGTGAAAGACTATAAGACTAAGCCTGAAGTTTTAAGAGGAGTACCTTTTGTGGATACTGGCAGGGAAGCCTTAGCTGTTGGACAGAAGGTCCAAGAATTACTATTTCCCAAGGCTTGGGAAGTTTAATGCAATTATATTTATGAATTTTTTTTTTTGGGGGGGGGGGGTCTTTTTTTAATTTTTGAATTTTTTTTGCTTATTAAAAAAAAAAAAATGCATTCTGTGTTTGACCACATAGCTCAGACACATACTCATTCTTTCACTGATCTTTAACAGCTAGCACCCCAGAATCCAATTTGCTATAGAAAGAAAATAACAAGTTTTTTCTAGACACTTTAATCACTTCTCCTTAACAATACTTTTTACCATCATCCCTCTCTCTCTCTCCCAACAGCATAGTCGCATAAAAACTAGTTAATAGAGCCACTAACCTCTGTTCCAACTAAACCTCTCTTCATGGCTGAACTCTCTTTTGACATACCTTCATATCCAGTAGCAATAATGCCCCCCCCCCCCCAAAAAAAAAATAAATGAAATAAACTACTTGTTTCTCTCTATCTTGTATCCCTCTCAACATAGAGATTACAGTAATGCTATTACTATTTTCTATACCCAATGCTTATCAGAAAAAATAGTTGGAATTTTGCTTTCAAATGCTATTTAAAACTATCCACCCTTATTCACTCCTGAATATCAACTCTTTCCCCCTCTCAGTTCCAGGTGTTATACAAAAGTTCCTTTTTCTTAAGAAAAGAAATATATCCACTGTCACAGTTATGGGCAGCACATCTAATTGACTAATCTTTTTTTGACATTTTGCACAGAATCAAATCGCAAAAAACTACTTATTCTTCACTGCAACAAATTTTTTAAAAAAATTAACCAAGATCTAAAATATTGTGTGAAACTTTCCAAGATTTGGGAAACAGTAATTCTTAGAACTATGGCCAAGGCTGCCTACTGGCATCCACAGAGGGTTCCTCCTCTTAAGGCTGACCTGGTTGGCCGAGTGGTTAGCATATCCACTCTCCAACCAACCAGTCATGGGTTTGAATCCGGCTGCAGGCATGGATGTTTGTGATTGTCTTACCTTGTGTATTGCTATAACTTTTGATATGGCATAGTATAACCTTGCTGTCCTTGTACCATTAAAACCATAAATCATCATCACCACCCACTCTTAGGATTTCAGGCTTACAGTTCTTATACTGTATCCCAGATGATATCTCTGTGGCCAATAAAATATTAAAATTATTAAACTTTAACATTAGCATTCTTTCATCTAGTTATTTCTTTTCCTAAATGTTTATATATGTGATCTTCAGAATATTTTGAATTATAAATTTTACCATATTGTTTTAAAATTTAATTATCATTACCAAACATTAATACTATAATACATTACAAATATAATGCAAAAGAATGATTATCACAATTAAAAGAAACACACGTATTAACCACAGTGAAAATTATTTAATTGTAAATATTTCATCTTAAGTATCTTAGGACATCATCAGTACAGTAGTTTAAAACAATAATAGGAATAACATACAGTTAGGGCACATGATTACAATAGAATCTCATTAAACGTGTGTAACGTGTTACAAAAAAAAAATAATAATAATAATTATTTAACACAATTTTGTATGACAATTTCCCATCCTTTAGGAATAGTAAGAACGTCGTTGCGGTTTAAGTTTGGTCTGTGTAGTAGGGCTTCAGAACTTTCTTTGTATAAACATTCATGTTTATATAAAGATCTATGTAAAAGTTTAGACTTTTCCCAATGGATCCTATGGTTTGGAAATAGTTTAATACGTGTGTTTCTTTTAATTATGATTGCACCACAGGTTTTTTTATTTAAAAAAAAAAAAAAAAAAAATGATTATCATGCTTGAGCAGAAATTATATTATCTGTTTAACTAAGTGAAGAAATGGAAGTTTGCATATGATATGACTTCACATTAAATTGTCCTGATATCCTATAATGCACAGCAGACATGCAAAGAAAACTTTCTACATAAGTATGTGCTGTATTTCACATCCAAACATTTTTTTTTTTTTGCTCTCACTTGGGTAAGAAATAAAAGTGAATTACATGACAAATTATGTTTTAACTTTTTAACCAAGCTAAAAAAACAAATTAAATAAAAAAAAAAAAAACTTACTATATCACGAAAATCTGACATGCTTTAGCTTCCACAGAAGCTCATGAATGCTGTTACCAGATTTATTGGGAATAATTTTTTTTTTATTATGGTGTTCAATATTCCATATTCTTCCACCACAAGAAACTATAATTTCTTGAAAAAAATTCATCCTTTGCATGTAAAGAAAATGGAACTTATTTACCAAGTGCCATCACATTGTTTTTTCATGTATGTCAGTTTCCCTTCCAAAAAAAAAGTGGATAAGCACTGGAAAAAACATATACAACTTTTTCATTCTAGCAATAGAAGAAGAGGAGCTTAACTTATTTAAAATAGTTAACTTATTTAGGTTACATTTGAAGATTTGCATAATGTGAAGAATCGGTGAGTAAAGTTTTCTACCAGAAGTCTAAGAAGATTGATGGAATGTTACACTTGTATGACCATTTCTCACCACATAAAAGATCAACTAGTAGAAAGCTAAAGTGAACATTAGCTTTCTACTAGTTGATCTTTTCCTTATAAATCCAAAGTAATGATTTATTTTTATTTTTTTTTATTTTCCTGCAGTTTTTATATACTATTCTCTCCCAGAACTACTCACAAAATATTCATTTTACTGATCTTGTTTAATATTTTCTAATTGTGCCAGTTAAAAATCTGCATGTTTGAGGTGCAGAAGTAAGATTTTATTTTTTTTATTTTTTTTTTTTTTATTTAGACTACAATGAATCTGTAACTATAGCAAATACATTGCAACTGACTCACTGTGACCATCTACCAAAAATTTCCAACTATAGCTACATACATGGAATACTATTCACAAGGAAATTCACTGTAACACTATTCCTGTGGTCCCAACAAGTGTGCTATAGTGGGAGTTGATTGTATTATCATCTTATTAGCATAAAATCTTATTATTTTATTATATAACATCTTATTAGCATAAAAGAAATGAAATTTATAATTTTATTTTATATAAAAAGTACTTCAGAATTATCTAAAAATTTTTTGCATTATCTTTTATGCAGAATTTTTTTATTACTTTAATTAGGGATACAGCAGGTCAAGAAAGGTTTCGCACTATTACAACTGCATATTACAGAGGAGCAATGGTAAGAATTTTAAAAAACTTGTGGGAAATTTAAAAACTCTTTGAACTTGCCTCATGCACTATATTACAGGGTGATCATTCATCTTAATTTCTTTATTATATGTGTATAGGCAGTGAACGAAAGATGTTAGTAATGTTAGGATTTAAAAAGCTAGATTTAATGTCATTTAACCTTTTACTGATGAGTACTTAAGTGGTGATATGGATTAAGATTCACTGTGTTGTAGTTGAATTATTAAATATAAAATTTCATGTATATGTATATTTCCAACACAACTGATGTCTTCTGTGTATCAGTTGATATTTTCAACATTCATATGCCTGCATAGTTTGTTGTGTGGACTATTTTTGAAATTGGCTTTATTTCAAGGCCAATTACATCTGTAGCAATGTTCAATGTAGTAAATTATTACAAAATAAATAACTAGCCTGGATTTATTACTTACTTCAGACTTGGGTTGTGAAATCTTGCTTCACTATATGTACATACACAGTAAGAATATAATGCTAGGAGAGGCCACTGCAGATACACTGAAGTGGCAGTGATGATCCTGTAAGCAGTTGGAATTGCTTTGTTTCAGATGGATGGTTTTTTTTTTTGGTTTTTTTATGCATCTTGTACTGCTTCGTTATTACAAACCCAGCAATGGACAGTTTCTGGTTGGCCAAGTGGATAGCATACTTGCTTTCTTTATTAGGTTGTAGTTTTGAATGCTACCACAGGCATAGATGTTTGTGGAAGTCCTTAGGTGGTAAACAGTTTGTCACAGAAACCACCATATATGTGAGGTCACATAGTTGGCTCAACGAAAGCCTGAAGTAGCTTGAAAAATTCATGTTTAGTCTTTAGATCAGGAGAGCCAGATTATCTAATCCTTAGCCCATCCAAGATTCCTTTTATAGGTGGAATTCAGACTAAAAATAAAAGTTTCTTACAAGTAGTTTAAATAATGTAATAAGTCTGTTTGGTCCCTGTTTTGAGGGAAATAGCTAATGCATTATTATTTATGCATTCTTATTTGCTGGTCTTTCCCTCTCTCCCTTCTTTCTACTGCACTGAGAAAGAGTGAATTAAAACTAAAAATTCTTCCTTAAAGTTGAACAGAATTATTTACAACACTACATATGTTTACAGATTAATTTCATAAGTGATTCTTAAATAATGAACTTCTTTGGATGCATAGAAAGATTTTTAATAGTAATCCCACCCCACAAAACATTGACCTGTGGTATGCTGGTACAGTTTGTGGACTAGGAAGAAAACAATTTTATTAATTTTGTAAACTTGAGGATTCCATTATCATTAAAGACACTGTTTCACTGGCCTATACTAGATTTTACCTGTGGTGAGGGAACAGTGATTATATTGAGTTTGACAGAACTGTATTTAGTTGCAGGCATATTAAGAAACACTGAGTGCTGAAAAAAGCTTCTGTAGCTCATTCAGTTTTGATAAAACCCTTTGGTTGGAAAGACCTGGATTCAAATCATAGCTCTTAATAAAGTGAATTAGCCAGTCTCATATGGAGGTGGTAGGGTTTTTTTTCTCTTTATAGCTTCGGTTTTTCATCTGCAACCAGACAAACCACCAGGTAAACACATGCAATTTTGACCAACCACCTTATTCTAGAATTATAGTTATGAAAGACAATCTGCCCAAGTTGTGGACAAGGACCTGTGAGTACCATGGATTGTAAGTGCCGAAAGACAAAAAATACATTTAGCACGTATGCTAGTGTATTTGACATGAAACATAAGTTTCCCTGAAAGAAATAATCACATTTTTTATCAGACAAAAATAAATTTAATGTTAAAAAACGTTTAATTTTTACCATAAAAGCTCTGGAATGACTTCTAATGAGAGTATATTGATCAAGTACAGGGGTGCTTAAGGGTCAAAGCTGTATAACTGAGAGGAGACCTCCACATAGCCTTTAAAGGAATGCAGAGAACCGACCAGGGCTTCTGACCTAATGTCCAATCCTCACCTTCTCGTGGTGCACCCTGTTGGGTATCTACTTTGATACTGAACGAACGAGGATGGGCTGGCAATTTGGGATTTAGCCGACCAAATTGTATTCTTATTGGTTAAACCAAAATAAAAAATGATGGTACAACATGACAAAATTTCATGCCGGCTGGGGCGTCGCCCGGTTAAACAAGGCCCCCGTTGTTTTTGCCAGGGAACCAGGGCGAACAGCGAAAAGTCAGCTACTGGAACAAATCTGAAAACAAACCCCAACTCAACATCACCAGAGTTAAAGATCGGTACTATCAACGTAAGAAGCCTGAATGGCAAAGAAATGGAGCTAGCTGAGGAATTAGATAAGTACCAGATCGACATAATGGGGTGACTGAAACAAAAAAGACCAAAACTGGTGAGATCTTTCTGAGCAATAAATACAAAATGTTATATTCAGGCAATGACAATCAAGGAAAAGAAGGAGTAGCCATAGTATTCAACACAAAATACGAGGCTAATCTTCTTGAATGGCAGTCAGTCTCAAGTAGAGTAATGTGGGCAAATATGAGAATGGGGAACTGGACAATGAGACTTATTTGTGCCTATGGTCCCACAGAAGGTTCTACTAAGGTAGAAGTGGAGGAATTTTTTGAGGCTTTAGAAAAAGCAACTGACACAATGAAAAAGGAAAAGTTGGTCCTTGTTGGGGATCTAAATAGCAGAGTAGGAAATGATTGTAAGACATACAAAAATATTTTGGGAAAATTTGGAGAAAAGAGCAAAGCTAATAATAATGGCAAATATCTGTTGGATTTCTGCTCAGGACATGGACTGGTTATTACTAACACCATGTTCCAACATAAAAATGTGCACAAATTCACATGGAGAGAAGAGGCTAGGAATAAGAAAAGTCTCATTGACTATGTTATTGTTGATAGCGATGTTTTCTCCTTGGTGCAGGACACCAGAGTGTACAGAGGATTTGAAATTGGAAGTGATCACTATTTAGTCTTGAGCAGGATAAAATTGAATTTCATATTGAAAAGAATAACATGTAAGAAAGTTTTAAAGCGAATAAAAGTTGAGCAGCTCTCAGATGTGAACTGTAGACTAAAATACAGAAATATTATTGAAAAGAAAATGAAAGAGTTTGAGAACAGGAATCAAACCTTGGAGATTCAGTGGCAAACTCTGAAGGAAACATTGATTGATTCTGCCAGAGAGGCATGTGGTGAGGTTGTGTGCAAGGATAAAAAAATCAGAACTCCCTGCTGGCCACAGGAAGTTAAAGAGGCAGTGAAGGAAAAGAAGAAAGCATATCAAAAGTTCCTGGGAAATAAGTCTGATTGTGCTCTTAGAGAATGCAGAGACAAATGCAAGAATGCTAAACACTGTGTAAAACTAGCTAAAGAAAAGTCATGGGAGGACTTTGGCAAGAATATAGAAAATAAATATCAAGAAGGTGGCAAAATATTCTGGAGGTTGTTGAAGAAGCTTAGGAATGGAGGAAAGAGTGCTGTAAAAGGAATTAGAGATGATAAAGGTGAAATGAAAACAGGAGAAAAAGATATCCTTGAAGTATGGAGTAATTACTTTGAAAAACTGCTAAATGAAACAAGCAGTGATGACAGCACAGTGATAAAAAACACTGACCAGGCATGCAGTCAGGAATACATATCCATACTTGAAGTAGAAAAAGCCATCAAAGGCTTGAAATGTGGAAAGGCAGCAGGAGTAGATGATATTCGACCAGAAATGCTGAAGTATGGTGGTATAAGAGTCTTACAGTGGCTGCACAGCATAGTTCAAAAAGCCTGGACAGAGGGACGAATTCCCGATGATTGGAGTAGAGCTCTCATAGTACCCATATATAAAAAGGGAAATAAAACTGAATGTGAGAATTACAGAGGTATTTCCCTACTGAGTGTTCCTGGCAAGATCTATGCAAGTATACTTGAGAAACGGTTGAGAAGAATTGTGGAAGAAAAGCTTGGTGAAGAACAAGCTGGATTCAGGCCAAATAGAGGCTGTCAGGATCAGATCTTCACTTTACGACAAATAGTTGAGAAAGCATGGGAATATAACAAAGATCTGTATTTAAGTTTTGCCGATTTGGAAAAGGCATATGACAAGGTGCCAAGAGAGAAGCTATTCAATACGCTGCAGTTATATGGTGTCAATGGCATTATATCAAGCGATACTAAGTCTTTATTTGAGTTGTGAGTCAGCAGTTAGAATTGAAGGAAGTACAGGAAGATGGTTTAATGTTAAATCTGGTGTGAGACAAGGATGTACATTATCCCCTCTGTTATTCATTATCTATATGGATCACATTATGAAGGAATGTGGTATTAAACCTGATATCAAAATTGGAGATGTTAATGTCAGCTCTTTGCTTTATGCGGATGATGTTATACTTCTAAATAAATCCGCTACAAGTCTGCAAGATTCTCTGACTAAATTGAATAGCTGTTGTAATAGATATGGTATGAAGGTCAGCAATAAAAAGACAAAGACAATGAAAATAGGCAGAATCATTGAAAATGTCAACTGTGTTGTGAATGGAGAACCTGTGGAACAAGTAAAACATTTCAGCTACTTAGGCACAATTTTTACTGAAGATGGTAAACTAAATATAGAAATAGACAACAGAATCAGCAAAGCTGGTATGGTGGGAAATCAATTGAATAAATTCATATGGAATAAGAAAGAAATTAGTCGGAACACTAAATTAGCTGTATACAAGACAGTGTTCAAACCAATTTTAACTTATGGATCTGAGAGCTGGGTCAGAAGTAAAACACTTGACCAAAGACTAGAGACCGCAGATATGAGAGTCCTGAGAAAGATTAGAGGCGTGAACAGATGGCATCAATGGCAATATCATATTAAAAATGAGGATATTAGGAAAGAACTTGACATTGTCAGCATCCAGGAATGCATTAGCAGAGCTAATCTCAGATGGTATGGTCACTTAAATAGAATGGGAGAGAAAAGATTAGCAAAACAAGTGTTCTCTGCCAGGTTGGCAGGAAAACGACCCAGAGGAAGACCAAGATATAGGTGGATTGATACGGTACAAAGTGCCTTAGACGATAGAAATATAAGATCTGATAATGTTGGAGTCTTGACAAATAACAGACTGATTTGGAGGAAAATTGTAGATAGGAAGTTAGTAATGATGTAATTTTTTCATGTAGTACTGTCATATCCTGTACACCCCTTGAGGGTACATGGCAGGAATTTGATGATGATGATGATGATCAAGTACATATAATAAACAACTATGTTTTGTTAGGGTTAGTGCCTTACATCAGTTATGTACCCTGAAGATGCCAACAGCCTTAGTTGGTGAAACTAGTTGGTATAACATAGTTGTTTATTATATGTACTTGATCAATATAGTCCCACTAGAAGTCATTCCATAAATTTAATGTTTCAGCCTCTCTGTATGCAGTATATACATCTGTGCAAGCTTAGCAGGCAGTAAGTTGTGGTAATTCTATTCGCTAACCATAAGATGCTGCTCCTGTCTGGTAATGATTTAAAAAAATAATAATAATAAAATGGTATTGAATATTACTGTTAAAAAAACTCATCACTATATTCAAGCCTCTGATTTTGGTTTTAGCAGTGGATAAGAAAGAACTCGGTGGCCAGTTGAGAACTTGATAGAGAAAAGTATGTTAGTAGTATTAGTTTGTAAACCATTTGTGTGCATTATTAACAGAACCTGAACTATTAGGAACAAAGTTTTCTGAATCTTCTGTCCACTAGTTGAAGTGTATGCAATTAAAAAAGATAACACTTGCCCTATTGTCATATCTTGGTGAGTATCCTGAGCCCTTTTTGTGTTCATTTATGTTAATTTGAGTCTGGTGATACATGGAGCAATTGTGGAGCATAAGGTCAAGAGGACACTGAGGACATCGTTAGCTTTCTTGTTCTTAATAAACGTTTGGCCTCGCATGCTACCTTAAACTTTGTCATACTAGAACTTGATATAGTATAGTAGTTGGGTTCCTTGTTAATCACTCCTGTAGTTAGTGTCAGTGGTGGAATGGTCCGACATATCTGATTTCTTGATGTGCTTTTTTTTTTTCCCCAGTAAAATGTTCATGTTTTGCTGACAGTGAATACAATTGATTTTGTAGAATTCTGTGCGAACTGACTGGAGAAATCTGTTGAAGAATTGAAGAGGTTTGAGGAGGAGTTAGGAAGTTTGCCTGAGGTTGTTACAATACCCTCCCAATTTTTCTAAAATCCCTTTTGGGGGTTAGATGGTTATTATTATTATTATGTAGGAGTTTGATTAAATTTTGTATCTGCTTTCATAGTGAAGAATTTATGGAGACACAAACACACAGAGTAATTGATTTATTTATAATTAAGAAAATAACACTTAACGTTTTGACCTCTATATTGAAGTCATCTCAGGAAAACATACATATGCACAGGACACAAGTTACATGACACTAAACAAAAGCTGTAAGTTAAAAAAAAAAAAAAAAAAAAAAAAAAAAAAAAAAAAAACTGTGGTTTTATGTAGCTTGTTTCCTGTGCATGTGTATATTTCCTGATGATGACCTCAATGCAGAGGTTGAAATGTTAATTGTTATTTTCTTAATTATAAGTAAAGTAATTACTCCAACACATGTTTGTGTCTCCAATGGGGGGGGGGGTTCTTGAGGGTCAAAGCTGTATAAGAGGAGACCTCCACATAGCCTTTAACACGTTCGCTGCCAACTACGAGTATACTCGTATGACCCTTACCGCCGGCAACGAGATTACTGTACTTTCCTTGAAGAAGTGAAAATGCTTGGCTTGTTGGAGCATCAAAACTGTGTATTCTCATAGATGGTATATGCTATGCACAAGCCAACTACGAGTATACTCGTATGACGATTGCCGCCGGCAACGAGATTATCATACTGACCTTGAAGAAGTGAAATTGCTCGGCGTACGGGAACAGACTATGCCGAAGTAGCGTGGCAGCTAACGTGTTAAAGGAATGTGGAGAACTGACCATGTCTTCTAACCTAATGTCCAATCCTCACCTTATCGTGGTGCACCCTGTTAGGTATCTAACTGGATACTGAACAAATGAGGATGGACTGCCAATTAGAGATTTAACTGACCAAATTGTATTATTGGCTTAAACCAATATATAAAATGATGGTACAACGTAACAGAATTTCATGCTAGCTGAGGCATCATCCAGATAAACAAGGGCCCTGTTGTTTTTGCCAGAGAATCAGGGCGAACAGCAAAATGTCAGTTACTGGAACAAATCCTGAAACACGCCAACATATCACCAAAGTTCACGATTGGTACTATCAACATAAGAAGCCTGAACGGCAAAGAAATGGAGCTAGCTGAGGGAATTAGAAAAGTACCAGATCAATAAAATAGGGGTGACTGAAACAAAAAAGGCAAAAACTGGTGAGATCTTTCTGAGCAATAAATACAAAATATAAGGCTGATCTTCTTAAATGGCAAGCAATATCAAGTAGAGTGATGTGGGCTAATATAACAATGGGGAACTGGACAACGTATTATTTGTGCCTGTGGTCCCTTCTGTGGGACCACAGGCACAAAAATTTCCTCCACTTCTGCTAAGGTAGAAGTGGAGGAAATTTTTGAGGCTTTAGAGAAAGCAGCTGACACAATGAAAAAAGAAAAGTTGGTCCTTGTTGGGGACCTAAATAACAGAGTAAGAAACTATTGTCAAACATATAAAAATATTTTGGGAAAATTTGGAGAAAAGAGCAAAGCTAATAATAATGGCAAATACCTGTTGGATTTCTGCTCAGGACATAGACTGGTTATTACTAACAATGTTCCAACATAAAAATGTGCACAAATTCACATGGAGAGAAGAGGCAAGGAATAAGAAAAGTCTCATTGACTATGTTATTGCTGATGATATTTTCTCCCTGGTGCAGGAATCTAGAGTACAGAGGATTTGCAATTGGAAGTGATCACCATTTAGTTTTGAGTAGGATAAAATTGAATATTGAAAAGAAGAACATGTAAAAAAAAAAAAAAAAAAAAAGGTTTAAAGCAAATAAAAAAGAGTTTGAAATAGGAACATAACCTTTTAGAGACAGTGGTAAATCCTGAAGAAAACATTGATTGATTCAGCCATGAAAGCATGTGGTGAGATTATCTGCAAGGATAGAAAAATTAGAACACCCATGGTGGACACAGGAAATTAAAGAGGCAGTGAAGGAAAAGAAGAAAGCATATCAAAAGTTCTTGGCAAATAAGTCAGCTTGTGCTCTTAGAGAATATAGAGACAAATGTAAGAAAGCTCAATAAAAGTCATGGGAAGACTTTGGTAAGAACATAGAAAATAAATATCAAGAAGGTGGTAAAATATTCTTGAGGCTGTTGAAAATGTGAAAACTGGTGAAAAGATATCCTTGATGTATGGAGTAATTACTTCGAAAAATTGCTAAATGAAACAAGCAGTGACAACACAGTGTTTAAAAAAAAAAAAAACACTTAACAGGCATGCAAACGAGAATACATATCCATACATGATGTAGAAAAAGCCTTCAAAAGCCTGAAATGTGGAAAGGCAGCTGGAAGTAGATGATATTCAACCAAAAATGCTCAAGTATAGAGGTATAAAAGTTTTACAGTGACTGCACTGTATAGTTCAGAACACCTGGACAGAGGGACGAATTCCAGATGATTGGAGTAGAGCTCTCATAGTACCCATGTATAAAAAAGGAAATAAAACAATGTGAGAATTACAGAGGTATTTCATTACTAAGTGTTCCTGGTAAGATTTATGCAAGTTTACTTGAGAAACAGTTGAAAAGGATAGTAGAAAGGAAGCCTTGTGAAGAACAAGCTGGATTCAGTCCAAATAGACTGTCTGGATCAGATTTTCACTTTAAGCCAAATAGTTGAGAAATTATGGGAATATAACAAAGATTTGTATTTACGTTTTGTAGGTCTGGAAAAGGCATATGACAAGGTGCCAAGAGAAAAGCTATTCAAAATGCTACAGTTGTATGGTGTCAGTGGAGAATTATATCAAGCAATACATAAGAGTTTATTTGAGTTATTAGTCAGCAATTAGAATTGAAGGAAGTAGAGGAAGATGGTTTAATGTTAAATATAGTGTCAGACAAGGATATACATTATCCCCTCTGTTATTCATTATCTATATGGATCACATTATGAAGGAAAGTGTATTAAACCTGTTTTCAAAATTGGAGATGTTGATCTCATCTCTTAACTTTATGCAGTGATTTTATATTTCTAAGTAAATGTAATAATTTACTTAGAAATCTTGCAGGGAATCTGCAAGATTCCTGACTAAATTGAATAACTGTTGTAATAGATATGGTATGAAGTTTAGCAATAACAAGACAATGAAAATAGGCAGAAGCATTGAAAATATCAACTGCATTGTGAATGAAGAACATATAGAACAAGTAAAACATTTCAGCTACTTAGGTAAGATTTTTAGTAAAGATGGTAAATTGAATATGGAAATAGACAACAGAATCAACAAAGCTGGTATAGTAGGAAATCAACTGAATAAGTTTATATGGAATAAGATAGAAATTAGTCAAAACATTAAATTAGCTGTATACAAGATAGTCTTCAAGCCAATTTTAACTTATGGATCTGAGAGCTGAGTTTGAAATAAAACACTTGACCAGATGGCATCAACTTCAATATAATAAAAATGAGGATATTTGGGAAGAAATTGACGTTGTTAGCATCCAGGAATGTGTTAGAAGAGCTAATCTCAAGTGTTATGGTCACTTAATCAGAATGGGAGAGAGGAAAGATTAGCAAAACAAATGTTCTCTACCAGGTTGGCAGGAAAAAGACCCAGAGGAAGACCAAGATATAGGTTAATTGATACAGTAAAACGTGCCTTAGAAGATAGTAATATAAGATCTGATGATGTTGGAGTTCTTTACAGGTAGCAGATTGATTTGGAGGAAAATTGTAGATAGAAGTTAGTAATGATGATGTAAGTTTTCATGTAGTACTATCATATCCTGTACACCCCTTGAGAGTACATATCAGGAATTTGTTGTTGATGATGATAAATTCCTCAGCATGAATTGCTGGCCCCCATGTAACCTTAAAAGAGAGAATTTTTATGTGCTGTTGGTCTTTGAAGTTCATTTTTAAGAATTTACTCATTGGAAAGAAATAGAATCTTGTTCATGTGCGATTTTTTGTAGCTGAGGAAGTCATCTACATATGCAAGTCAAACTGCTGGTTTTATCATCATCATCATCATCAAATTCCTGCCATGTACCCACAAGGGGTGTACAGAATATGACAGTACTACATGAAAAAATTACTTCATTACTAACTTCCTATCTACAAATTTCCTCCAAATCAGTCTGTTACTTGTCAAGACTCCAACATTATCAGATCTTATATTTCTATCATCTAAGGCACTTTGTACCGTATCAATCCACCTATATCTTGGTCTTCCTCTGGGTCGTTTTCCTGCCAACCTGGCAGAGAACACTTGTTTTGCTAATCTTTCCTCTCCCATTCTATTTAAGTGACCATACCATCTGAGATTAGCTCTGCTAACGCATTCCTGGATACTGACAATGTCAAGTTCTTTCCTAATATCCTCATTTTTAATATGATATTGCCATTGATGCTATCTGTTCACGCCTCTAATCTTTCTCAGGACTCTCATATCTGCGGTCTCTAGTCTTTGGTCAAGTGTTTTACTTCTGACCCAGCTCTCAGATCCATAAGTTAAAATTGGTTTGAACACAGTCTTGTATACAGCTAATTTAGTGTTCCGACTAATTTCTTTCTTATTCCATATGAATTTATTCAATTGACTTCCCACGATACCAGCTTTACTGATTCTGTTGTCTATTTCTATATTTAATTTACCATCTTCAGTAGTGCCTAAGTAGCTGAAATGTTTTACTTGTTCCACAGGTTCTCCATTCACAAAACAGTTGACATTTTCAATGATTCTACCTATTTTCATTGTCTTTGTCTTTTTATTGCTGACCTTCATACCATATCTATTACAACAGCTATTCAATTTAGTCAGAGAATCTTGCAGACTTGTAGCGGATTTATTTAGAAGTATAACATCATCCGCATAAAGCAAAGAGTTGACATTAACATCTCCAATTTTGATATCAGGTTTAATACCACATTCCTTCATAATGTGATCCATATAGATAATGAATAACAGAGGGGATAATGTACATCCTTGTCTCACACCAGATTTAACATTAAACCAACTTCCTGTACTTCCTTCAATTCTAACTGCTGACTCACAACTCAAATAAAGACTAAGTATTGCTTGATATAATGCCCCATTGACACCATATAACTGCAGCGTATTGAATAGCTTCTCTCTTGGCACCTTGTCATATGCCTTTTCCAAATCGACAAAACTTAAATACAGATCTTTGTTATATTCCCATGCTTTCTCGACTATTTGTCGTAAAGTGAAGATCTGATCCTGACAGCCTCTATTTGGCCTGAATCCAGCTTGTTCTTCACCAAGCTTTTCTTCCACAATTCTTCTCAACCGTTTCTCAAGTATACTTGCATAGATCTTGCCAGGAACACTCAGTAAGGAAATACCTCTGTAATTCTCACATTCAGTTTTATTTCCCTTTTTATATATGGGTACTATGAGAGCTCTACTCCAATCATCGGGAATTCGTCCCTCTGTCCAGGCTTTCTGAATTATGCAGTGCAGCCACTGTAAGACTTATACCACCATACTTCAGCATTTCTGGTCGAATATCATCTACTCCTGCTGCCTTTCCACATTTCAAGCCTTTGATGGCTTTTTCTACTTCAAGTATGGATATGTATTCCTGACTGCATGCCTGGTCAGTGTTTTTTATCACTGTGCTGTCATCACTGCTTGTTTCATTTAGCAGTTTTTCAAAGTAATTACTCCATACTTCAAGGATATCTTTTTCTCCTGTTTTCATTTCACCTTTATCATCTCTAATTCCTTTTACAGCACTCTTTCCTCCATTCCTAAGCTTCTTCAACAACCTCCAGAATATTTTGCCACCTTCTTGATATTTATTTTCTATATTCTTGCCAAAGTCCTCCCATGACTTTTCTTTAGCTAGTTTTACACACTGTTTAGCTTTCTTACCTTTGTCTCTGTATTCTGTAAGAGTAAAAGCTGACTTATTTGCCAGGAACTTTTGATATGCTTTCTTCTTTTCCTTCACTGCCTCTTTAACTTCCTGTGTCCACCAGGGAGTTCTGATTTTTTTATCCTTGCACACAACTTCACCACATGCCTCTCTGGCAGAATCAATCAATGTTTCCTTCAGAGTTTGCCACTGAATCTCCAAGGTTTGATTCCTGTTCTCAAACTCTTTCATTTTCTTTTCAATAATATTTCTGTATTTTAGTCTACAGTTCACATCTGAGAGCTGCTCAACTTTTATTCGCTTTAAAACTTTCTTACATGTTATTCTTTTCAATATGAAATTCAATTTTATCCTGCTCAAGACTAAATAGTGATCACTTCCAATTTCAAATCGTCTGTACACTCTGGTATCCTGCACCAGGGAGAAAACATCACTATCAACAATAACATAGTTAATGAGACTTTTCTTATTCCTAGCCTCTTCTCTCCATGTGAATTTGTGCACATTTTTATGTTGGAACATGGTGTTAGTAATAACCAGTCCATGTCCTGAGCAGAAATCCAACAGATATTTGCCATTATTATTAGCTTTGCTCTTTTCTCCAAATTTTCCCAAAATATTTTTGTATGTCTCACAATCATTTCCTACTCTACTATTTAGATCCCCAACAAGGACCAACTTTTCCTTTTTCATTGTGTCAGTTGCTTTTTCTAAAGCCTCAAAAAATTCCTCCACTTCTACCTTAGTAGAACCTTCTGTGGGACCATAGGCACAAATAAGTCTCATTGTCCAGTTCCCCATTCTCATATTTGCCCACATTACTCTACTTGAGACTGACTGACATTCAAGAAGATTAGCCTCGTATTTTGTGTTGAATACTATGGCTACTCCTTCTTTTCCTTGATTGTCATTGCCTGAATATAACATTTTGTATTTATTGCTCAGAAAGATCTCACCAGTTTTGGTCTTTTTTGTTTCAGTCACCCCTATTATGTCGATCTGGTACTTATCTAATTCCTCAGCTAGCTCCATTTCTTTGCCATTCAGGCTTCTTACGTTGATAGTACCGATCTTTAACTCTGGTGATGTTGAGTTGGGGTTTGTTTTCAGATTTGTTCCAGTAGCTGACTTTTCGCTGTTCGCCCTGGTTCCCTGGCGAAAACAACGGGGGCCTTGTTTAACCGGGCGACGCCCCAGCCGGCATGAAATTTTGTCATGTTGTACCATCATTTTTTATTTTGGTTTAACCAATAAGAATACAATTTGGTCGGCTAAATCCCAAATTGCCAGCCCATCCTCGTTCGTTCAGTATCAAAGTAGATACCCAACAGGGTGCACCACGAGAAGGTGAGGATTGGACATTAGGTCAGAAGCCCTGGTCGGTTCTCCGCATTCCTTTAAAGGCTATGTGGAGGTCTCCTCTCAGTTATACAGCTTTGACCCTTAAGCACCCCACTGCTGGTTTTAAAGGGGAGTAATCTAGAGTTGCTTGTTCAGAAAGCTTCCATGTAAAAATTTGCTGTTGTGGAGAAAGCTTGGAGAATCCATTGCTGTTTACCTTTCGTCTGTAAAAAAAAAGAAAAAAAACTTATTTATTTACAGTAAAATCTCTCGTAACCGGTAATACCAAAACAATGGTACTTTCAAAGATCTAAATTTAAGCCTGTGAGATAAGAAAAATATGCAGTGGACTTGCATTGTGGCAGGATTTGCCAAGCAATGTTCATCTATGTCAGCACATGATGTTATGAAACTTCATTGTATGCACAGGGAATTTTTAAAGTTCCGGTGACAATCTTGTAAGCAGGCTGATTCGAAGTTATGTTATGTCATCACACTAAGAATTTCACAACAATGTTCATGTGATAATATGTACTGTAATTTTTAAATGCTGTTTAAATTTGATTTTGTGAAATATAAAATTATGTGTATGTGTTTTAAATTTTTAAAAACCCATGCAAATTTTGATGTTATTTATTTAATTATGGCCGGCAGATCGAAAAACACAACCAATGAACTTCGCATTCTGCAATTTCTACACCCTGGCATCACGAAACATTAACAGCAAGTTCTTGAAATATATATTAAATTATGTGGCAAAATCTCATATCCGGAATCAGTGAAGTCCCATTGTTGCTGGTTAAGAGAGATTCTACCGTATCTCTTTTTGGCAGACAGTATCTCGATTACAAAATGAGAGAAGAGAGCACATAACATCTAATGAAAATTTTTCTGTAATAGAATAGTATCTCTCATTGAGAACATTAGTGAGAAGAGCAATAGTGTCAACATTAGTCACCAATTACTTTGTTATAACTTTTTGCAGACAACCCTAACACAGAAACATTTGAATGTAATAATTTATTTTAACAACTTTTTATTTTCTAAACTGAAGAGTGCATGCTTTCTAAATAGTGAAAACAATTAAAAAGTAACACATTTGTCAATTTGATATTTATCATAATGATTGGATATTTATAATATGCTACATTTTTGTTTTTCTTTTTTACAGGGAATTATGTTAGTATATGACGTAACACATGAAAAGTCATTTGAAAACATAAAGAACTGGATTAGAAATATCGAAGAGGTAAATTTCCTATGATAGAAATAACTATAGGTTAATATGGGAAAAATGAATAATTCATATGATTCTTTTCATTATTTTGCATTTTATTAGGATTATCTTTGGATTTTGTAGTTGACTTCTGGGCTGAAGAACTGTTACCTGTTAAAAGTCTGATTTTTAATTTCTTTCAGAAATACTTTAAATTTCATTATCATCAAATTCCTGACACATATCCTCAAGGGGTGTGCAGGATATGATAGTGCTACATGAAAAACTTACGTCATTACTAACTTCCTTTCTTCAATTTTCCTCCAAATCAATCTGCAACCTGTCAAGACTCCAACATTATCAGATCTTATATTACTATCTTCTAAGGCACTTTTTACTGTACAATTCACCTATATCTTGGTCTTCCTCTGGGTCTTTTTACTGCTAACCTGGCAGAGAACACTTGTTTTGCTGATCTTTCCTCTCTCATTCTGATTAATAGAGCTAATCTCAGGTGACCATACCACCTGAGATTAGGTCTATTAACAATGTCAAGTTCTTTCCTAATATCATCATTTTTAATATCATATTGCCACTGATGCCATCTGTTCATGCCCCTAAATTTTCTCATATCTGTAGTCTCTAGTCTTATGGTCAAGTGTTTTATTTCTAACCCAGCTCTCAGATCCATAAGTTAAAATTGGTGTGAACACTGTGTTGTATACAGCTAATTTAGACTAATTTTGACTAATTTCTCTCTTATGCAAAATAAATTGACTTTATACCAGTGGCAGCTGGTGAAAATTTTAAGTGGGGGTGCTGCATATACAAAAAAAAAAAAAAAAAAACTTTTTTTCCCTAATCAGTAATGAATTTATTAATGAATAAATTTACATATTAAAAATTGCTTTATTAAAAATATTTCATCCTCACCACGAACAAACACCAATAATAAAAGTTTCGTATCAATAGCAATGACAATTGCAAACGAATATCGGCATTAGATCGCAGTGCATTTGTTTCGTGTAACGATAATTGAAAAAATATAATTCTTTTCATATTTTTAACAGTGACACTCGTCATAATTCAGCTTTGTATCTATAATAAATAAATAATTATGTTATTATAACAAAATAAAATAAGATTTACAAAAAAAAAAGTTCACCATGAACACGTACCAATATAAACATTTCGTATCTCACAGAAATAACGAGCGCAGGCATAAGATACACTGCCCGAGCGGCAGTGCATTTGTTTCGTGTAACGATAATTGAAAAAATATTATTCTTTTCATATTTTCAACAGTGACACTCGTCATAATTCAGCCTTGTATCTATAATAAATAAATAATTATGTTATTTTAACAAAATAAAATAAGATTTACAAAAAATAGTTCAACACGCACCAATAATAAACATTTCATATCTCACAGAAATAAGGCATGTAAGCATACTAAAAATACACTGCCGTTTGAGCAGTTACAGTTGGGAATGACGTAACGTGCAATAACGTGCAAGCGAATATCGGTGTTAGATCGCAGTGTATTTGTTTCGTAATCTAAAGCGTTAATCGAACAATTCCAATTATCAACTATTCAATCAATGTCAAAACATAAGCTGTAACCTTTAACATGTTGTACTGCATTTATATAATGTTGTAAGCATTGTTATTATTTATAAACACAAACAAAATTTAATTTTTTCATTTTTCTTGGGGGTGCTGCAGTGTCGCAGGGCTTATGTATAGGCCGCCACTGCTTTATACGGTTGACTTCCTACCATACCAACTGTTGATTTCGTTGTCATTTCCATATTTAATCTACCATATTCACTAAAAAATTATGCCTAAGTAGCTGAAATGTTTTACTTGTTCTATAGGTTCTCCATTCACAATGCAGTTGATATTTTCACTGTTTCTGCTTATTTTCATTGTCTTTGTCTTGTTATTGCTGATTTTTATACCAAATCTATTACAACAGTTATTCTATTTAGTCAGGGAATCTTGCACAGTTGTACTGGATTTATTTAAAAGTATAATATCATCTGCATAAAGTTAAGAGCAGAGATTAACATCTCCAATTTTGATATCAAGTTTAATACCACTTTCCTTCATAATGTGATCCATCTAGATAATGAATAACAGAGGGGATAGGGGATAATGTACATCCTTGTATGACACCAAATTTAACATCAAACCATCTTCCTGTACTTAAATTCTAACTGCTGACTTACAACTCAAATAATCTCTAAGTATTGCTTGATATAATTCTGCACTGACACCATACAACTGTAGCATTTTGAAAGCTTTTCTCTTGGTACCTTGTCATACCTTTTCCAGACCTAAAAAAACTTATATACAAATCTGTTATATTCCCATGATTTCTCAATTAAAGTGAAAATCTGATCCACACAGCCTCTATTTGGCCTGAATCCAGCTTGTTCTTCACCAAACTTCCTTTCCACAATCCTTCTCAACCGTTTCTCATTTATAATTACATAAATCTTACCAGGAACACTCAGTAGGGAAATACCTGTGTAATTCTCACATTCAATTTTATTTCCTTTTTTATATATACGTACTATGAGAGCTCTACTCCAATCATCTTGAATTCGTCCCTCTGTCCAGGCCTTCTGAACTATCATTTCAGCCACTGTAAAACTTTTATACCTCTGTTCTTCAGAATTTCTGGTCAAATATCATCTAACCAAGCTGTCTTTCCACATTTCAGGTTTTTGATGGCATTTCTACTTCAAATATGGATATGTACTTCTGTTTGCATGCCTGTTCAGTGTTTTTTTGCCACTGTGCTGTCACTGATTGTTTTATACAGCAATTTTTCAAAGTAAATACTCCATACATCAAGGATATATTTTTCTCCAGTTTTCAAGTCATCTTTATCATCTCTAATTCCTTTTACAGCACTCTTTTCTGCATTTCTGAGCTTTTTCAACAGACTCTAGATTATCTTGCCACCTTCGTGATATTTGTTTTCTATGTTCTTACCAGTCTTTCATTGACTTTTGTTTATCTGGTTTTTCAGTGTTTAGCATTCTCACATTTGTCTCTGTATCTTGGAGCACAAGGTGACTTATTTACTGGAACTTTTGGTATACTTTGTTCTTTACCTTCACTGCCTGTTTAACTTCATCTGTCCACCGTGGAGTTCTGATATTTCTCTCCTTGCAGACAACTTCACCATACACCTTTCTGGCTGAATTCAGTGTTTTCTTTAGGACTTGTCACCGAATCTCCAAGGTTTGGTTCCTGTTCTCAAACTCTTTCATTTTTTCTTGAATAATATTTGTGTATTTTAGTCTACAGTTCACATCTGAGAGCTGCTCAACTTTTATTTGCTTTAACACTTTTTTACGTGTTCTTCTTTTCAATATGAAATTCAATTTTATCTTGATCAAGACTAAATGGTGATCACTTCCAATTTCAAATCCTCTGTACTCTAGATGTCATGCACCAGGGAGAACATTACTATCAACAATAACATAGTCAATGAGACTTTCTTGTTCCTTGTCTCTTCTCTTCATGTGAATTTGTGCACATTTTTATGTTGGAACATTGTTAGTAATAACCAGTCTATGTCCTGAGCAGAAATCCAACAATTTACTATTATTATTAGCTTTGCTCTTTTCTCCAAATTTTCACCAAATATTTTTGCATGTCTAACAACCATTTCCTACTCTTCTATTTAGATCCCCAACAAGGGCCATCTTTTCCTTTTCATGGTGTCAGTTGCTTTCTCTAAAGAATCAAAAAATTCCTCCACTTCTATCTTAGTAGAACCTTATGTGGACCATGGGCATGAATAGATCTCTTTGTCCTGTTCCCCATTCTGATATTTGCCCATCGCACTCTACTTAACATTGCCTGCCATTCAAGAATTCCAGAAGGTTATCCTCATATTTAGTGTTGAATACTATAGCTGAGCCTCCATAGTTCAGCTGGTATAGACGAAGTCCTTTGGTCCAAAAGATCTGGGTTTGATTCCCATCCATGATGTGGAACCTTTTATGTGATTTCTTTTGACTAAAGGTAAGTTTGCCAGTCTCCTATGGAGGTAAAGGATTTTTTCACCTGGAAACTCAGGTTTTTCGTTCTTCAAAACAGGCAAACTGGCCCTGTGAACACACGCATGCATTTACAGTCATAAAATATACCTAATCCCTCATTAGGAGGGTTGAACCCTCCTAATGAGGGATTTGGTATATATTATTTACTAAGGGACAGGGGGAAATGGGGGGAACCCCATATGAAATAAATAATACTGTAGCTACTCCTTCTTTTCCCAGAATCACTCCTTTTATATCGATCTGATACTTATCCAATTTGTCAGCCAGCTCCATTTCTTTGTCATTCAGGCTTCTTATGTTGTTAGTCGTGATCTTGACTAGTTTCAGGATTTGTTCCAGTAGCTGACTTTTCACTGTTTGCCCTGCTTCCCTGCAAAAGCAATGCGGTCCTTGTTTAACTGGGCGATGCCCCAGTTGGCATGAAATTCTGTTATGTTGTGCCATCATTTTACTTTGCGGTTTAAGCCAGTAAGAATGCAATTTGGTCGGCTAATTCTCAAATTTCCTTTTTGACTTCAAATTTTTAATTTGTATATTAAAATCTAATCTAGCTCATGTAAAATTGCCTATACAGTGATTATTGGGAAAGAACATTTAAGCCTTGTGCTAAACTTTTTTTTTTTTTTTTTTTTGCAAGTGTGAAAGAGTTGTGATGGCATTTGTATAAAAAAAAATATGTGCAAAAACAAATTATTTTCAATTACAGGCAGTCCTCACTTTGCACTGTACAGCAGGACCTTTGTTAAAATGACTGTGCAAGCTAAAGCCATGCAAAGCGATCTTAATAATCAGTGGGAAAAATTATGATTGTTTTCTGATCTTTTAAAAATTTTTGTCAAAACATTAAAAATTCTCTTATTGTTATTAAAATTCTATTTATAAATATATAGGAAACTTTAAAAAATTATACTAATATTCATTTAATACACTATAATTTAAAATAAAAACATGAGAATTAAAGTGTTTTATTTTTTTGTAAACAAACTTATCAACAGTAGTTTTGAACAGTGCTTGCCTTCTTCTCATCATGTGACTTAATATGGAGCGAACATCTTTTCTATGTTTTGGCGAATTGTAATACTCCTTTCTAAGTTTGGAGCTTCCAACATTTTATCCTTTGCACTTTCATTGTCATGAAATATATCTGAGTGTTCCTTTAATGTTATGTTTTTTGTCAGCATCATTTCCTTTGTGACATCAACATCCTCTTCGTCACAATCACCTTCCTCATTTTCTGTCGGCGATTGGAAATCACTGAGAGACTGAAAGAAGTGATGTAATTCCTAACTGATCATGATGCACATCTGTTATTTCGAGATTTGTGGATTGAAGAGCTAGCAGTGAAGTTTGTACTTCAATCAGTTACTTGCAGGGAGAATTAATAAATGAAACTGCAAATGTGTTGACCATTTTGAACTGAAAAATTGGCAAGAAATCTCAAAAATTGTTATTGCTACTGGCATTCACACTGTACTGTAGATTTTTTATTAGAATGTAATCAAATCCATAACTGAATACTCTGATCATTTTGGTTCATTAACCTCCTAAATGTCTGAAGTGGATGAAATACTCAGACCTTGGGATTTTTCATGGATCAAAACCTCATCAGCGTATTCTGCCTTTAATCTCTTAATAGCAAATGTAGAGCTATTAGTGGATTAACTCTAACCACAAATATAAAGTATACTGTGGTACTTGGAATTTCCTTCAATATTTGAAATTTTTCTGGCAGAATTTGTCTGTTCCCAAAGATAAAATTGAATATCACATGTGTGAAAATTAATAATCAATCCGGAAATGACTGCAGATCAACCTTTGCAATTAACTTATTTGGCAATAGTAAATTTGCTCTTTTATTTTGCAAATCAGTGCAATGGAACAAGATAATTTGTTCTTTCATTTACTGACAATATTGCAGAAATTATTTTTGGACAGTTTTAGAATGCTTGCATGTAAAGTTTTTCTTTTCAAATAAGATTTATTAAAATAAATATGATTTTTTTTTTTAACTGCTGCTAGTGTTCATTTCTGAAATAACCAGTATCTTAGAAATACTAGATAATAATCCTCTCAGGTGGAGGAGAAGGCTAAGAGCTTAAATTATTCTGACTGCCATTGAGAAAGGAAAGAAAGAGCACTTCCTCAGAATTTACACTGTAGAGCCTAAAGCAGTAGTACAGAATATATCAACAATGTCTTGTTTTGTTTTCAATTGATTAGCAGACATCCTAAACAGAAATTGGTATTTCTTTATTTATAATCATCAATTTCACTTTTATTATCGAAAAATTATAAATTATTTGATATAGTTATCTTAGAAAGAAAGAAGGATTTGATTTAAAAAAAAAAAAAGTGCATATGTATTACACCAGTGTTAAACTTTTTTTGTTGGGGTGGGGGGTATTATTTTCTTGCTGTTTTTGGCAACTAAACATTGGAAATAATTATAAGGATGGCATTTAATGATGCAACCTTTTACCTCTTTACTTGAGTGAACTGTGTTACCTTGAATTTCCTCTATTAGGAAATTTCAAGTAAACACTTGTTGTTTCTATTAGTGGTGGTCGGCGGTAGATGGCATTGGTGTAGTTGCAGTTGGTGGAGACAGAGCTATAGAGCAGGTGCCCTCCCTCGATGAGTCTTTGGATTCTCTGGAGGTGTCTAATAATAATAATATATTCATGTTGGAAGATATGTTACTGAAAATATTGCCGAAGTTATTTTCGTGCAAATTTCCTAAGTTTGTGTCAAAAAATTATTTTAAAATATTCTGAAAAAAAGATGCTGTCGAACAACATTCATTGAAATAAATAAGATTTTAACATTACTTTGTTTTTTTTTCTTTCACTGATACATGGAAATATGCATGTTGTGTTGTTATGCTTATACATTTAGGTACTCTTGTTAGTTTGTTTCTGCTTTTTTGAACAAAGAATTATGTTAAATTACATTACATTTTTATTTTGATGCTAATTTTTAAAATATCACAAATTTTATATCAGTAGTATAAATGCATTTGAAAAATAAAACAGATTGTTATTGTTATTTGTAGAGTGCTAATTTCACTAATAATTGTTTCTTAATTGTAAAATATATGGTGAAATTATCTGAGACATGTCTTATGCAGAATTGATTTAAATTTTATATTCATTTCAAAGTATTCCAATCACAACCTGCCCACTTGCCATGACTGCTCACAGTAACGGAATTATAAAATTTTCTACTTTTTTTAGTTTCTTATTTCATACCTTTCACAATGTATATTTCACATTTCAATATCCAAAATCTATAACTCATTTTATCTGTTGAGAAATGAAGTAATTATTTTCTTATCTATATCCATGCTATTTTTTGCTATCTGATTATTCCAACCACTACTTTCTCTTCTTTCTGGGTCACAGTATTCAGTTGTTCAGGGAATAACGATCAGCTAAAATTATGGTATTTTTTCAAATTAATTACCTGTTATTGTCCATACTTAGTCTTATCTTTGTCCTGAAAGTTAGATATAAAGATTAATGTTTTTTTCTTCCTTAAAAAGGGGGTGAAGGAGGCTAAACAGTACCTCTGTTTATACAGAATCTTTTTTTTTTTTATCCCTTTTAAGATGGCACTGTACTCAAGGAACTAGATGAAGCTAGAGATTAATTACTGGAGGTTGGAGACAGAGAGTTAAAGTTTAGAGGACATGTTGCTAAGGTATCCCATAAGATTACTTGGCTATTGAAGAACATATTAACATGTAGAGATAAGGAAGTTGTTATTCCTTTTTATAAGGCCTTGATACACCCACATGAGGATTACTGTGCTGAAGTCTGGTCCCCTGGGTTTCTTGGGGATGAGGAAGCAGTGAAGAGGATTCAGATGTGAATGACCAAGATTGTGATTGGTCTGTGGAATGTTCTCTATGAGGACAGATTGGGGGTGTGTGGATTGCAGAAGTTGGCTGATAGGAGAAAAAGAGGGGATATGATAGAAACATTTAAGTTGCTTAAAGGATTTTATAGGATAGATGCAGGGGAAATATTTCAGCACTTGGCTAGAGGGACCAGAAGAACGGGGTCACCTCTGAATGTTGAATAAAGGTATGGTTAGTATGGGTGGGAGGGCAAATTTTTTTTTGCTTGGAGCGTTGTGAATGAGTGAAATGAGTTGCCAGAGTCGGTTGCGAATGCTTTGTCTGTTAAGGAGTTCAAGGAAGGGTATGATAGATTTGATCTTCTGCAATGAGTCTTCAGACTCCATGGAGGTGCCCATATATTTTTTTTTTACTTTGCCATTTTGTAATAAAAAATATTATTAGTGCTACATTGAAAATTTTTCATCTGTGGCACACACTGCTATGAATATTGAAAAGACAAAAGTTTCACCATCTGTAAGCCATATTCTTATTTACTAAAAATGGTCTTATAGGAAAATTTCAAAAAAAAAAAAAGAAAATTCTGATAAAAACTGGGATTTCATATAAAAACAAATTTTGAATATTACAACATGAACATCTTCTGTTAAAGATTGCTTTATAGTTTTTTATTTCCTGAAACTATGTTCTAACAGTAAAATGTTTTTCTTTCTTTTCCATTAGAAATAAAATTTAACATTAACAGTTAATCTTACTTCATTCGCTCATGTTCAATGAGAACAATAGAATATTATGTACCTATTGTTATTATAAAATACAATTTTTATTATGATAAATTGATATGTACATAGTCCCTTTATCCCACTTTTAGTAAAATACTACTACTAATTCTAATTATTATGTTCTAATTTTAATTTTATTGTGAAAAATTGGTAGTGAAATTTCACTTTTGATGCTTGCATTTCTACATATTTTGAATGATGAACCATAACGCAAGTATCACTACTTCAAAATTGAGGCATAATATCTAATCTACAAGAAAATATAGATATAACAATTGACTTCATAACCATTTATTTCAATTTGTAATGAGTGATCCTTGGAAACCAAGAAAGTTGGTTTCCCAAGTTTATAAGAAAATAAACTGCAGATTATATTATAAAGATTATTATATGATTAAAGATTTTTGTCTAGTTCTCTGTAAAACAAAATCATACAAGTGTTGATCTGCATGCAATCTGCCAAGTATTCTTGGATTTTTATTAATCTATAAAATAATTATTTGACAAAGATGTCTTAAAATTTGAAATTATTTTGAATCAACTTCTTGGAGAACAAATAAAATGTGCTGTCAACTTAAGAGATAAGACATTAATTAGCACAAAAAATTGATAATGACATTGATTTTCCAATGTGATACAATATTTAAGTGAAGAAAGTATAAATCTCTTATTTTTTCCTGACATTAAAAACTATAATTATATGATAAATGAAGTAGAAAAAAATAATTTGTCTATCCAATATATAACTAAGATTCCAGTTACCAAACATACAATAAGAACTATGTTTCTTGCCATAGGTAACTGAGACGCAGCTATAAATGAGAGTTAATCTGGTTAAGCGTTCTCCTCGGTGTAAAGGATTATTGCACCTTGTAATGGATATGACAGTCGACTTGCACTTCTTATGCAGGTTTGGCTGGACACATACACACACACACACACACACACACACACACACACACACACACACACACACACACACACACACACACACACACACACACACACACACATCATGGTTGGTAAGGAGGTTAATGGATGCTGGATGCAGTGGACTGGCTTTTTTAAGAGAGGAAATTAATTCTCACATGTTCATTGCAAATTTTGACTTTTAAATTTTACATTTTGAAGAAAATTGAAGATCATTTCTCAGGTACTTGTAAAAAAAAAATAAACTTGATTACTAAATGTTGGTAGGAGATTGGCCTCAGCATTATGGCAACAGCTACTGTAATATACTGATGTTCTCTTTCCCCACCACTCATCCTATGAGATACAATATCATAGTGAAACTATTCCTATCTTCCTGTATTTTTTTTTCACTGTTTTTTATTTATGTGATTTGTATTCATGTAAGGTGTAAACTTTACATTACATTGGGCATGCTAAGAATTTTTTTTTAACATAATTTAGAAACCTGCTCTAGAAACCAAACATGAAACTTTTTGAGCCTCCAATAAATGGGACATTGGTCTCATACTGAGTCATGAAATTTGTATCTCTCACTTGGAAACAATCACAAAAATGGAGGTTGATTGGATAATGTATCCAAACACATGTGAAAATACAGCCAAAGTGCTATATAAATATACAAGTCACTTTTAAACCATTTTTATTTTATTGTTTTGTATGTTTTTGAAACTGTTTTGCAAGAGTTTTTTTATACTCCACAGCAGATATCTGCAACGCAGTGCCCGCGGGTGCTATGGCACCTGCAGTGAATTTTTAATGCGCCCTCAGAGAAATTATTGTAAACTGCTTTGGAGCTCACAGTGGTAATTTTGCAGCATAGATCACAGTATATCTGAGAGATACATTCATTAATAGTATGTGCTAAAATGCAAGAAAACATAAAGAAAAAACACTGCAAATATAATACATGATGATACAAATTAAGTGAATATTGAATCCAACATTATTTCATAGCCGAATATAGAAACTAAAAGTTTCGACAGATGTAAGCATAAGTAGTGCCTTATGGGAAACTTGTAGTAAAGGTGGAGCAAGCTCCAGACCTCTTTCCTTAGTATTATCCATAAATGTAAAGCACATCTTGCAGAGGTCAGCAAACTTTTTAATATGAAGAGCGCAATATAAAATTTGAAAATTACGGAGGAGCTCATGACAGAGGCATTTTTCTCTCGTTTCAGACTTAGAAATTCTATGATTAGTTGTTTTTAAGAAAAATGAGATTTCAAATTTTAACATTATTTTATTTACCTCTCTTTTACAACATATTTTTGTCACATATGATTGAATATAAAATACCATAAAAAATAAAATATGAATACAAAAAGAATATTCATGTTAACAATTAGCATGTATCTGTCAGATCAGATGCGAGCGCCTTGCTTTATCCATCATAATGGTAAATGTATTTGTTTATTATGCAATAATAGTGTGGCTATTTCTAAAAAAAGTAATATAGAAAGACATTTCAAAACCATTCATGCCAATTGTAATTTTAAGTTTAATTATTTAAATCAGGAGGAGTCGGCAACACAGCACCCGCAAGCATCATGGTGCCCATGGTATTATGCCCTTCATATTAAAAAGGTTGCCGACCACTGCTCCAGTAAAATTGTGCTTGGTTACTTTTCTTTCATTGTTGGTATGGAGAAAGAGTTAAATAAAGAGTAGGAGCATGCATTGTGTAATAAGATTTGCAAACAGGGGAAACAAGGCCATGCTTAGCCTCAACAGTTCCCTTTTCATATTACCATACTTATATTTCCTCCAGGCACAATCTGGCAAAGTGACAGCAGCAGGATTTTTTGCTTTCTGATCCATTACTATCAAGTTCAGCCCATGTATTATTCAGTGGCCACTTACTGCTATATCTTCAAGTGGGGAAGGGATCTGGGACCTTAAGTGTAATTGGTATGTACTTGAAGGGTGTCTCTCTCATACACACAGTATGAGAAGAGGAAGGAAAGAAACCATAATAGCCTTTGCTCTATAGACCAAAAATGGTAGCACCCACTTCAATACTCTGATAAATAAGATGGTGGTGTTTTAATAATAACAATAATATAAAAATAAATGTGTTTAAAACTTATTTATTTGTAGGATTTTTGCCTAAGTTACATAGGCATCCTTGGTACAGAATGATGCAATCAAATAATAATAGAAAATTCTAAAGTGCCACCTGTGCATTTGAAATGGGTGAAAATTCTGCAAATAAGTTTTAGAGATTTCCTCTGTTTTTATAGTTTATTGTTATGCCAACTCAGTATTCCAATATTGAAATAAGTCATGGTGTTTCACCAGACAGTGAAAGACATTTACCACTCAAAGTCTAGTTGGCATTTCTTCCAATTAGGGAGTATCTGCCTTTGTTGTGGGGATACTCACCAAGTATGCCAGAGTCCCATTTGCAGAAATGGACCATGCCATAAGAAGATGGAATTGACTTGGCTGAGAGAGTTATATATTGTGTATTGGCAATACTTTTGTAGCCCAAACTTCAGAGAGAACAATTTCTTGTTTGTATCATGGATATGGAGTAAATTCATTGCTCATCAACAAATTGTGACCTCAGTAGTTCTTCCCTGTCCCCTTCACATGCATAATGCTAGAATGCCTTCATCCACATTTTTAACATTTAGTTGTACCAATCAGAATAGTGGCAACAAAATTATTTGCTAGCTGAAATTAGCACAACCATTTTAAAGCTGTATATTTCAAGTGCCATGTTGGGAAGAGTCACAAACACCCTCCAAACAGTGTCAATTAACTAAAATCATAATGCTTCCACTGAAGAATATTTGAAGGGGGGGGGGCTCCAGGTTCTCTAGAGTTGTAACTTTATATAAAGGGGAGTGATAAATTCATTTCAATTGTGATACCTAATGTTGTACAGGCTTTACCTTTCTTCTGAACTATGTGGATAATGCACTTTGCCACATTCTTGTTTAGTTTAATAATATCATAACACCACTGTGGGAAACAGTTTCCAGCTTGTTTGATATTTTGCTGGGTTTGGAAAGATCACCAGATACTAACTATATAAGAGATGTGGCTATTAAATAACAAGACTGGATTCAAAGATGTGGTTTATTATTACAATTGTACAACTTAATTGTTATCCCCTTCAACATACTCCTCTACTTTATCTATATACCATTGCATACAAATTTTCCATTGTTGGAAGCAGTGCTACAAGTCATCAGGTGTCACCTGCTTCAGTAACACTGCCATTTTCTCCTTTACCTCATTCACTGACTGAGAATGGATGCCCTTCAATGCAGATTTCAACTTTGGAAAAAAGGTAAAAGGCACATGGAGTTAAGTCTGGTGAGTAAGGTGGATGGTCCAACACTGGGATCTTCTTAGCAGCCAGATACTGCTTTACAGACAGTGGGTTGGAGCATTATCCTGATGCAGAATCCAAACATCGTTCTTCCACAGATCGGGTCTTTTCTTTCTCTCTCAGCTTGGCCAGAACCTCAAGATAATAATGTTAATTGTCTGACTCTGCTACCCATTCAACCATTACCATGCCATTGATATATTTAAAAAAAAAATAAAAACAGCATTGCTTTCAGTTTTGACTTGCTCATTCTTGGTGACGTGCGAGTTTTCCAGTGCATTGATTGTCTTTTTTTTCTGGATCATACTGGAAAATCCATGTTTCATCACATGTGATGATCTTCTTCTGCAAGTCCAGCTCCGTTGTCAGTCGTTCCATGATGTCAGTGCAAATTTGTTTCCGGATGTTTTTCTGCTCCTGACACAGGTTTTGGGAACCATCATTTTGGTGCAGATTTTGTTCAATTGCTCATGCAAAATTTGTCGTACAGTCTCCTTATCAATGTGCACATGTCTGCTATCATCATCTGAATGCTTAATCGATGATTGTTGCAGACAATTTCATTAAATTTTTCAACGTTTTGTTCGGTTGCTGCCATGACAGGGCGATCCAGTCCTTCGTCATCTTCATAGTTTTCTCAACCTTCAGCAAAACATTTGCACTATTCAGACATTTATGCAAGTGACGTTACATTATCACCGTACACCTCCTGCAACAGTTTCAAACGCTCAGTCAGTGATTTCTTCAGTTTCACAAGGAATTCGAGATTATTGTGCTGCTCGAGTTTAACGTTAGACATTATTCCGGCAAAGCGACTTCACGTGTGTTTCTTTTATAACTGCCTACAGACTAACTAAGAGTGAAAGCGAAAAATGCTCATCTCAACTGCTTCTAGAACCTTCAAGGTCATTCATGGTGCAAGTGCATCCCACTGCTATGAGTACATGATTCACAGCTAACCTTGTATTGTTATTTATGAGCCATACCTCATATACAATGTGATATTCTCCACTGCAGAAAGTGAAGTATTTCTTAAAGGTATATTGCTAAATAAGGAGTAAGATCCTGTTGGCTAAAGGGCAGTATTAAGTTTGCATCTTGATCTCATCTGTATTGGAGTGAATAGTATTATGGGATTTATATATAACAATGTGAGCATTTGCAGATATTAGTGGTATGTGTTAGTAGGAATTAAGAGAAGAAGATTTTTCTTGAATAGTTATTGTTAATATTGGGGAAATAGTTTGCATGAGAAACCCATTTCAGAGAGGAAAATGACAGGAGGAGGATAGGCTATAAATACAGGATGTTTAAAAAGTCTTCATACATAGGGAAAATGGTCACTTTTTTTGAAACTGTCACTTTATTCACAAAACATTGCTCTACTTGGTTACCATTCCCTTTGAAAACACACATGAATGCATCACTATCACTCATGGTGAACTCGCATTAACACATCTAGTGTTATGCACATAATTGCATTTCAAGTGCATTCCTTTGGGTGATTCATGTTTCATATCTTTTCCTGGTACACCATAGCCTTCAAGTCGCCCACAAGTAAAAATTGAGTGGTTTGAGGACCTCAGAGGCCATGCTATTGGACCATGGTGACCAATCCAAGAATCTGGAAACTGCTGATCTAATCATTGGTGCATGCAGATACCTTAATAGGGTGGTATCTTGCTTTATGTTTAGGTGCATTTCAGCATTCAGATCTGTGTCAAAGAAAACAGGTCCAAGTTTTTTCCTATATCCTGTGCTACACCATCAGTTTGCTTGCACCTTGCATCTTTGAGGGACTCATCTAGTGTGAGTTGGTATCACTCGAACAATATTGGTTTTGGTGATTAAAATTCTCCATTAATCTAAGTATTGGCTTCATTAATGAATAAGATCCTAGATGAGAAGTTTGTTTCCTGCCTATTTAGGCAAAAATCCATCCACCTATCTGGATCATCTTCACTAAGATTCTGCAGCATTTGCATTTATACCATTTGTGCTTTTTTTTTTTTTTTTTTTGTAATGTGGATAATATTCAATTGGCTGACCATCATGTGCTTTTTTTTTCCCCCCCGAGGACTGCGCAAAGGCTGCCAGCAGGATGTCAGTCGTACCTTCTTTGTTGGATGTTTGTCAATGACCACTTCTTGGTTGTAACACTTTGTCTAACTTCTCAATAAATTTGGCATCAGTGTTGTGGGTGTGGTATGCTTGCCATTTTGCCTGTTAAATTCCATTGCAATCTTGCGACAGCTTCCTGATTCAGCCATGAGAATGATTTTTATATGCTCTTCTTTAGACAAGTGCATTTTAGAAAGGGCACCTTATAATAAAAAAAAATAATAAATATTATTCCCAGTGTATGGAGAATCTTAATCACCCTTTAGATGTCAGACAGCAGCTGCTTGTATTTACAGCTCCTGTTATTTACAGGCTATTAGAGAGTTGGATGAACAACATAAAGGAACTTACTCTGTCTCCCTCCCTCTCTCGGATCTCATGTCTGAGGACTCATGACCCTGATGATTTTCACCATTTCTTTCTCTCTTGTGCTTACAGTTACAAAGGGACTTACAATTGCTGGAAGAAAAAAAAAAGACAAGTGGCTGATCGAGGTGGAGAGCCTTTTGTTCCCAAGATCACCAAGAGTCAAATCACTGGATGGCATGCAACTACAACAACATGCACATAAGGTTATAAACCTATAATACACATAAAAATATAAGGTGATAAACCTAAAATGCACATCATACTCATGGGTGGTTAAGGATTATGATGTGCATTATAGGTGGATTAAGGGTTATATAATCTTAAAGTAGATTGCAGATGGCAAGAGAATAAAAGTAACTTTTGTTCTATTTAAAAAAAATAAAATAACAGTTGTCAATTTTATAGATTGACTACTTACCATATATTATTGCGTATAATGCAAAAAAATTTATGGTAAAAAATACTACTTAGTTAGGGGTTCGCATTATATGCAGATCCTAAAAAATATAACATCTTATTAGACTTGCACACACAATATATACTATCTAATGCCTATTCAACCAAATTTACTTGACCCACTCGCATTCGGCGACCAAGCATGCATCGTATCTGCGCATGTGCTCTCCATCGCCGAATGATAGAGCACAGTTAGGTATATCGGTTTAACCACAGTTCATTTAAAATATTATTCGTTAAACAAACCTAGCCTGAAAATGAGCCAACAGAAACGTAAACGTTCATCTTTTGAAGCAGGATTTAAATTGCGTGTCATGCAGTTTGCAGAAGAACATAACAGTGTTGCTATGAGAGAATTTGGCGTAGCAGAGAGTAATATTAGACTTTGGCATAAGCAAAAAGACAGTCTTGAAAAAATCCCCAAAATGAAACGTGCCCGTCGTGGAGATGTAGCATCCTTTCCAGAACTCGAAGGAGAGCTAAATGAATGGATTTTGATTCAACGACAAGATGGCATTATAGTAACAAGAAATGCAATTCGTTTTCGAGCTCTACAACTCAAGAATGGTAAATTCAAGGACGCACCAGGTATTTCATCTTTTCTTGCTTCGCCTGGGTGGTGCAACAGATTTATGGAACGCAAAGCATTAACATTACGACACGAACAAAAATTGCGCAGAAGTTACCAAAGCAGCTTGAAGAAAAAGTGCAGTCCTTCCATAAATTTATCATAAAATTACGGAAGTGTCACGGATATGAACTTTCCCAAATTGGCAATATGGATGAGATGCCTATGTACTTTGATATGCCTGGGAATCGAACAGTAAACTCAGTTGGTGAAAAGGGTGTCTTCATAAAAACAATGGGACATGAAAAAAAAACGCATTTTACCGTTGTTCTAGCATGCATGGCAGATGGAACCAAATTAAAGCCAACAGTGATATTTAAAAGGAAGAAAATTCCGAAGCATATGAAATTTCCACCAGGTGTAATTGTTTGCACCAATCAGAAAAGTTGGATGGATTAAGAAGGTGTACAGTTGTGGCTGGATCAAGTATGGAACATATGTCCAGGTAGCTTGTTATGTCAACAAAGCATGTTAGTCTGGGATATGTTCCGGGCGCATTTAACAGAGGCAAGCAAAGAGAAAGCACGTGAGCTACGTACAGACCTAGCAGTCATAGCGGGTGGTCTAACTTCTGTTTTGCAGCCACTTGATGTCAGCTTGAATAAGCCATTTAAAGATCACTTATGTGAAAAATGGAGAGAATGGATGTCATCTGGTTTGGCGAAGATGACAAAGGGTAGGAATTTTCAGAAGCGTGAGATCACCCTAGTCACCAGCTGGGTTAAAGAAGCATGGGATTCGATACCATCTGAAATGATTCAACGCTCATTTCTTAAATGTGGAATAAGTAATTCAGTGGATGGATCCAAAGATCACATTATATACAAAAGCGAGGATGATGCACAACAAATTGGAGAGCATGAAGACTATGACGACAACTGCCACACTGATGACTCAATCCCTACAGATGAATTTATAAATGAAATGTTTGACGACTCAAAAGATGAAGAAGAATTTAAAGGATTTTGACATTTTGTTTTAAAATAAATATTTCTTTCGTTAATTCATCTTGTATTTTGACATTTTGTTTTTAAATAAATATTTCTTTCATTAATTCATATTGTATTATTTGTAATGTTATGGAACAAGATTAACAGATCGCATTATATGTGGACATGGCATTTTAGGGCTAGTTTTCAAACAAAATTTCTAGTTCGCATTATACGCGATAATATACGGTAATTCATTCTTTAGGTGATAATAGTAATTTAAAAATTTTTAAAAAATATCTTACAAATTGCAATCTCTAATATTTTTAGCATGCCTCAGCAGATGTAGAAAAAATGATTCTTGGTAATAAATGTGACATAAATGACAGAAGACAAGTCTCTAAAGTAAAAGGAGAACAGGTTTGTTTTTTGGTATATCCTTTTTATATCACTATAATAACATTATCATTTACTTGCCCAAAATTTTGAAAATTTTCCTTCTGTATATTGTGATCTAATTTATCTATTGTTTCCATGTGATCTACATAAAAAAAAAATATATATATATATAGTTTTCATGTTAACAAATTAGTTTAGTTTAGTTTAGTTTCCTCCACTAGGGCTGTCTGTAAAAACAACAATATTTTTATTTTCAGCAAGCACCATCTGTTTTGGAAGTATGCCACTGATCAGAACCAAGTGTGATAACAAGATGTTGGGTGAGAGAGAGAGAGAGAGGTGCCATCACCATCTCTGTTTTTCCCTTACATATGAACTTCCATGTACTACTTATAATGTTTGAAGGAGTTACTTTTGAATAGCCAATGCTGGGTATTGCTTACGCAGCATTGACCACACCACATGCATGCTGCTACTTATTGAGAATAGAGAGCAGAATATTCATATGCAGTAGTACACTCAGAATTTAATTAAGTTGAGTAGACGATTTGAGAATACATACTACGCATCACACATATGCAATGATAGCTAATTCATAAGTAGTATAGAAATAGATGACACGACACAACATAAATTTTTTTTAAAAAAATGAATTTCAATTAGGAAAAGATTGATTTTTGGAAATTTTTCTAGTTAGTGTTTTTTCCATTTTTTTTTTTTTTTTTTTTTTTTTTTTTTTTGGGGGGGGGGGGGGCATTGCCCTTGCCCCCCCATTTGGGTGTGCTCCACTGTTCATATACATATGAACTTCTGTGTACAGTTGCTCATCTTTAGATGACTTTTGAATAGCCAATGCTGGGTGCTTACCCAGCATTGGCCAATCTTATAATTATGAAAACTTTTGGATTTATCTTGAATTATTAGAACTGTTACAGAGATATGGTGCACAAGGTACTATATTCTTTTAATTATTATTTTCCAAATTGTAAATTTGAACTTATCATTCATTTAATATTTTGATGTTTCCTTTCCCCCCCCCCCTATAGGAATCAACTTTACTTAAATCACATACCTCTATGTTCTCTCCTATTTCAAGTTTTTGCCATTGTCACATGGTCAACGATAGTATACCTTTTACTCACTTGAATTTTTTTTTTATACTGCACCCTAGACATGTTTCAATAATATCTATGGTCTCTGTATTGTTATTCAAACAACAGAGACCATAGTGTCTTAAGGGGCGGGGGGCACAGCATTCAAAAGGAAAATGCCCATCTGAACTGAAATAGTGAGTTACATTGAAGACTTAGACATACTAACAATATTAAGAAAATTCTTTAAAGTAAATGGAATAATAAGCAAAACATTAAGGCCAGCAGTGGTCAGCAAAAAAAGCAGACTAAAAATGTTTAATATATTATCATAACCAACATTATTATTTGGTTGTGAAGCATGAACAATAAGAGAGAGAGATAAGAAACAAATCACTCTAGCGGAAATGAAATATAACAGTTTTTTTATACCGGACTAGATAAAGAGAAATAAAAACATAGTGAAAGAACTAAACCAAACATTGATAATGAAAACAATAGAAAAATAAAGAACTGAATGGAAAGAACATCTAAGACAAATAACATGCAATAGAATACCTAGGAAGACATCTTATAAAGATGATGTAATAATCCTAAATACATTGCAATATAACCAGTTTACCAGTAAATTGTGCAAAAAGCCTTTAAAATATTACCAGTAAGTACACCATATTTATGGTTTTTTTCTACCATTACTTCATTAAATGAAAAACATTTTAATGCTTGCTGTAATAATTGTATCATTGACTACCTTTGTAAAATATAGTTCTTTATTTAAACAAACACCTCAGACTTTAATCTGTCTCATGGCTGTATAGCCACAACCTTATGTTAGCAGTTAACTGCTTGTATTATTACATCAAATAATTCATGATTAATTTAACTATTTAGTACTAATAATTTGTAAGGTTACTATTTAGTACTAGTAACTCCATAGTACTAGTAACCTGACATTCATGTCAGGCTGTCTGGCATGAATTGCCCATCTGGCTGGAACTTATTTGACCATATGACATGTCTCTTCAGCATCTGTAGGGGACATTTTGCAAATTACTAAATATATATTGTATGCCGGTTTCAGTTCGGTAGAATTTCTAAAAATAGTATTTGTGATCCATCGTAAGGTAACATTTGAGATTTTCTTCTTCCTCCTCCTATGCATTAGACCAACTGTTACAGGGCTAACTTAAGCCCTTCTAAGTCATACCCATTCCAAGGATAAGGTGATTAGCCCTATGCCTCTTGGTATATCCTGTGACTGTAACTCATGTGTTCACGGGGCCAGTTTGCTTGTTTGCAGGAGGAAAAACCCCAGATTAACTGGAAAAAAAAAACCCTGCTGTCCATGCCCAAGACCGGATAATTTGGCTACGTCTGAGAATGATCCTTAAGCTCCTTACGTCGGCAACGGGAATTGAACCCAGGACACTCCTTTCCCAGGCATATGGTTGCAAAGTGCATAGCCACTAGGCTAACCGCATGGACCATTTGAGATTTTCTGTACTCTTATTCCAAGTCATGAAACAGTATTTCTTCTTCTTCTAGTGCCTTATCCTATCTTATTTTTTTTATTTTTACATCATGCAGCCTTATGTGTGCAATCCCAACCAGCTTGCTGCAGAGCCTGACATTGTGGGAAGGGTGTTTTTGTCTGTAGAAGTGTGTGTTCATGGGGCAAGTTTGCCTGTTCTGAGGGACAAAAAAACAAAGTTTCTGAGAGGGGAAAAAAGCCCTCCACCTCCATATCAGACTGGCTAACTCACCTTTAGTCAAAAGAGACCAGATAAAGGTTCCTCATATCATGGATGGAAATCAAACCCTGGTCTTTCCAACCAAAGGGCTTAGTCTATGCTGACTGAGCTACAGAGGCTCTTTATTAATCAGTATTTGCTTTTGAAAATTTGCATTACATAGATTTATATGAATGAATAAATTTCCATTACACAATTACTTTGAAATAGGTTGGTTAATTTAGTGTGGCAATAAAACTTTGTGTTTTATGGTGAAGAAAGAAGATGACTGTGGGGAACAGTATTTTTCACAATAGAGGATAATAAATTGCAGTTCTTTCTAATTGTATTGAATACTGTAATCACTATAACTGTCGTTAAATACAGTGCACGAGCTATATATATGGTACTGTCAGTCCTTGATTTACAACAGCTGTCCTATTAACACATGGACCAAAATACTGCCTCACTCCTGCAACTTGTGGACCATGGTTGTTATTGCTGCTACTGAAGGTGAAAAAACTTGGACTTTTGGAAGGAGTAGAGTACCTTGCACTGCACAAAAAATATACATGTGTATTTGGATAATGTATGGAAGAAGTTGCTGAAAATACATGGTCATACATTTACAATATTCAAACAAAGACAAAGCCTTACAAGAGATGGGTGGCATAGTGCTGATAGCTAAAGAGTTGGATAGTGAAAATGAAGTAGAGCATTGAAGAGCTTATAAAAGCAGAGAAAGTTGAAGAGGGAGAAAAACAGAACAAAAAGCCAAACATCCACTCCAAAAAATATTTATAGTGAAAAAATTGGTAGAGATGCCTCTGTTGACAAGGCAATTCAATTGTTTGAGAAAATTGACCCCCAGAATGGAGAGATTTAGCAAAGTAGACAGAATGAATGATATAAGCTGCAGTTGCTTGCTACATATATTTATACAGAAAAGATAAACTGTGCAGACTAAGTTGGATGTAGCATACATATTTTTTAAAGAAGCTCACTCCTGCTGTCACCTCAGCCCTCTTGAGATGAGCCTAATAAACAAACCAACATCAGACTTCTTTGCATTTCTTGAATTTGGAGAATTTGTTAATGACCAAACCTCTCCTCAATCGTCCAATTAATAGAACAGCAGCTTGGAAGAATTACTCTTGTCCCGTTTATTTGATTGTTTTACTGGTAAATGCAGAGAAGCATCATCCACTCGTGTTTATTTATTATAGTGTTGCACTATGCAAGTTGAGAACTTGACTGTTAATGCTACAATAAAATGTTTTTTCAATCAATAAGGTATTTTCATTTTGTACTAAGCTACTGATACACACACACATGCAAGTCCTTTTTTAATTATTGGTTAGTTTAAATCTATCATAGAATTTCCTTTGATTATTGGTTTCTAATATATCCTGAAACAGATTGCCCCTCCCCCCCCAAAAAAAAAAAAACATTTGGTGGTTGAAGCATTTGTCCCTATCCTTGTGAAAGCATATCCAAATCTTTTGACACTATATTAATGACAGAATTATATTCCATGATTTTGTATTCTGATTGAGCATTGAGAGAGTGGTGACTAGTATTGTTTACATGTTGTTCCAAATAGTGAAAAGTTGAAGGTAGGAATTAGAGTATTTCATGTGACTTTATTTGATGAAAGGAGGTGTTGAAAGTGAATTTTATTTGTAGGCATGGGGGAAAAAATCACCATAGTGTTATTTTAAATTACTGAAGTGCAGGTGTGGGTGAGAAAAAAAAAATTCAAAGCAGTTGTGGAAGTAGTAGTGACTTACATAACAATCTTAAAAGCCAGCATAAAGTTGTCTTATTAAAAAGAGGGATTGAAAAAAAAAACTGATACACTACCTTCAGTGAAATTATCGATGTTAAGACCAATTTGAATTCTAGATAAAAAAAAAAAAAAATTCGCATCATATATTAACAAACAGTTGTGAAGAGATATAAAAACTCCCAAATCTTCAAACTTAAGAAACAATATCATGGAATATGCAGACAAAATGGCAAGCAAGTATTCAAGAGATATCATAGTGTAAACTTTGAAACGTTTAATTTAACACGTAATGAGTGAAAATCTGCTAACTGTCAACATACACTGATGCCCAAAGGCTAAGCATGAACTACATTTTTACCTGTATATGAAAATTTTCATGACCACAGCCAAATGTGAACATAAATTTATTGCCAGCATACTAATATAAATTATGTTAACAAAAAATGTTATAAATTTCATACAAATTAAACTGAAATACGTTTTTGGCAAAAGTTGCAAATTTCCCAAGGGTATAATTAAGGAATTAATGTACAGTGCTTACAGAAAACTATGCGGAGAGACATTTCAGTATGGAATATGTCCATCCTGAACTATGATGCAGCTCTCACAATGTTGTACCATGATGCTTAGCACCAAGTGATTCAGTTCTTGAGACAAACTGATCCTCTCCTCTTTCAGAGAAAGGATAAGGCCTTGTTTGTTTTCTGGAGGGGAATTTTGAGCAGAGTGCATCACCCTATTGTTTCCCTAATGTGGTCTATGGGATTGAGATCTGGAGAGCATACTAGTCATTCAATTCGATTAATATCCTCCACTTCCAGAAGTATATCCATTGTTCATGTACAATGTGGTGTGGCATTGTCATCTATAAAAACGAATTCTTCACCTGCAGCACCCACAGAACAATCTAACATGAAGTTGAAAAACTTTGTGGTAGTATAGTTCACCAGTCATAGTTCCTTTTTCCAGCACTTGTAGCTTGGTCCATTCACTAAGCATAATGCCTTCCCACACCATGACCCCAGCACCGTGATATCTATCCCTTTCAAGATTTCAAGACACTTGATCTGGTGTGACAGTGGTACTGTCACACCAGATCAAGTGTCATCTAGAATCGGAAGAAAGACTAAAACGACTCATCTGTAAAGCGTATATTAGCCCATTTGTGTCTTGTTCAATTTTTATGAATACAACACCAGTGAAAATGTACTCTACGATGAGCCGGATAAAGGCACACAGACTACAGGCCTTTGGGCATATAGGCCTACTTATCACAGATGCCTTGCCACAGTTTGTTGAGATATCTGCATACCTGTGTTTGAATGGAGCTGATGTGCAAGCCGATCTGTCTTAGGCTCCATGGTAGAATAAGGGTGACGTGTTAGCAAACATTTGGAACACATTCCATTTCTTTGAAATGCTGCCCGGAGCCCAGATACAACATTATGTGAGATTCCAAACTCTCTATTTAGAATCTCACATAATGTGAGATTCTATATCAGTAATTCTTCAGCCTTCAAGGTTTCCAATAATTCTTCCCTGCATGAAATCATCTAGATGAGATCTTTGAGACATTGCAAGACATCCAAGTTTGCAACTTTATTCCTTCATGAAAAGAGCTTCCTTCAAACACAGTTTGCTTAGCTCAGTCTTTTGCCTTTTATCCTGTTATGTTATCATGTGACCCCTTTGCATGCTCTAAAATTTAAATATGTACCTGCTTTCTACCCAAAATCGTCAGTTATACAAATTACCAGATGTTGATTTGTCTGAATTTGTAGTTGTAGTATCAGTCCTTAGGTTTTGGACACCAGTTTATGTACATTAATGTCCACGCAAGTTGATCAGTTTTGAAATCTTGGTTTATGTCATATTTCTGCACCTGTTGACAGATGTTGAGCCCTTTATTCAAAATAAAATGAAAGAATTTGTCTTTTAGAGGTGTTGGAGCTTCAGTAATGAAGAAAGTAATAAAACTGATCAGTGTAAATCAATTATTTTTAACACACGACATACAATTAGCAGTAATCAAATTTCTTTTGTAGTAAAAATATCAGGTCATCCCAAAAGTAATGTTGTTTTTAGCATTGAGTTTTGAAAGAATATAAAAGATAAATTTTATATTCTTTTCTTATATACCATCAGGACTTTTAGGAGAAACGATAGCTTCCTCCTTCATCCTCATTTACTGTATGTAGTGTCTGCGTGCATGTGTCTTTATTGTAAGTTTCTTTGAAAATGGCAATGTGATGTTGCTGAAATATTGGAAATATATATTAAAGTTAATATATATTTCCAATACACCGTAGCAAGTTCAAATTTAAAAGACTTTTCATGGAATCAGCCCTAAGAAACATGCCAAACCTCAACAAATTTGGTTGCATGAGACTGCCCCAATCGGTGCTTAATGAGTATTAGGAAATATATGCTTATTCATATGTTTCATTTCAAAGAAGAAATCTAAGAATTGCAGTTTCAGATATTTCACTTGATATTAGTGTAGCAGTATTGAAACACATCCATCACATTAAACTGTTATTAAACTTCTTTTATGTTTTTAATTCTTTCTTTATTACTAATCATTTTCATGTGCTTGTACTGCAAATGTACCATAACAATATATCTATCTATATAAAAATATGAGATAATGTGCCATATCAGATGTGTATGTAAGATGCTAAAAATGTAATACAGATAACCCTTGTATAACGCGGTACTTATACAATGCAGTTTCGATATAACGCGGTCTACAAATTGCAGTAATCCTTCATCTTTTCATATATTTTTCACCGCATGACTTAAAAATCAAATTTCTTTGTTAAATTTGTGTCTGCCTGTATCGCACATGTAGTTATAAGTAGCGAATTTTAGGGGAAATATCCTTTAGCACGCATGTACGTCAACTGTTTACTGTGTAAAGTTTTAATTATTGTTGAAAGTTGTCTTCGTTTTCTGCCAGGAAAACGCATTAAAAATCATGTTTGTTAATCTCAAGCTGAGCACTTTATTTTCTGGTGAGTTACATACAATATGTAATGTTTTTTTTTTTAATGTAAAAAAAATTATTTCTATAGTAATGGCCACTTAAATGGCTTTTGTGATATGGTTGAAAACAAAATTAGTGAATTAATTGATAAGGAAATGAATTTAAATTAGGGGGAACTAGTACAATTAATAGATGACGTCAAACCAAATGGTGGGGAAGTTCTTTCGATGAATCCATTAAAACATTCAGTTTAAAGAAATTAGCTGGATTGGACTTGGCAAGAAAGTTAGGAAGCTATTTTATGAATAAAGATCCCTCAACGGAGGGCTCCAGAAAATTCACGAGACAATTGGATATTTGTTTAGCTTCCTATTATGAACTTAATAAAAAATGGCAGCATAGTGATAAGCAAGGTTTTATTACTGAGTTCTTGATAACTAAACCGGCCAAAGTATGCATTCAGAATTATACAAATGATGTCCAAGAGATTTTAAGTGACGACGACTTCCGGCCACTCTTAAATAAAGAAATGCTGATTACTTGTAACATCTACGAAATGTTCGTTTTGAAGACAGTGATGACGATTAAAATATGCACTTTATTATGTGCAATGATGTTTACGTACAATTTTAATTTTATAAGTTTATACTATATATTTGTTTCATAGTTTATATGTTTTCTTAACTTACATGAATTACAAGAATTAAATAAAAAAATATTTTTATTTGGTATGTCATTGTTTCGGAAAAAAACGATTTCGGAACCTAACCCTACTTTTTGTATGCGATCTGAGTCTCGCATAACGCGGCATTTCTGTGGAACCTAACATCTGCATTATACAAGGGTTACCTGTATTTGCATTTGATTTTTGCAATATTCACTGTGTATGTTTTGTATTGAATATAAATATTATAGTAATATATATCTATATATTATGATTTTTTTCGAGGGAGCTGTGTAATATTTTAATTTTTTCAAAGGGGGCCCTGACATCCAAAAGTTTGGGAAGCACTGCTCTACAGGATATTGCATTCTTCAATTACCATAAGCATTATAAAGAACTCTTATACAAAATATATATATATATATATATATATATATATAAATAAAAATCAGCTAACGCCTTTTTATTCCCGTATATACGGGAGTAGGCGAGGCCATTTTAGCCCTATCTAACTTTTGGAGACTGAGTGGGCAGTTCAATCTCCACTGGTACCCAATCAGAGACAGATGGCCCAAGGCTATCACTAATTAAGCAGTACGCAGTGAAGAGAGACGGCTCAAATGTGCCGCCATCTCGTGGTCCCTAATCCTAACACAATATATTTAATGTCTGAAATAATGTGGGTTCTACGGTCGATTTTCTTGAGTTTACAGGACGAAAAACCCGAGTTTCCGGGAGGAAAAACCTGCTTGCCCGTGCCAGAGATCGACTAACTCGGGAACCAGTCGAAAAAAGGCTTAGAAAAATTTCCTCTAGTCGCCGACTAGACTCGAAACCAAGACTTCCTTCGTGCGGCCAAGCGCGGTGGTGTGCAAACGCCACATCCACTGAGCTACACAGGCTCTAACTCTCTCTCTCTCTCTCTCTATATATATATATCTATATATATCTATAGCTAAAAAGGGGAAAAAAAAAAAAAAAATATATATATATATATATATATATATATATATATTTTTTTTTTTTTTTTTTTTCCCCTTTTTAGCTTGTGCACTTCTACCTGTAATAAATGGATGTAAACATTGTTCTCATATGCATTAATATAAAAGCAGTACTATAGCAAACCAATGCTCTTAGTCAAGCAATGGCCGTATTGTATTGCCAGCCAAGATGTTGGCACACAAGAAATAATGAGATCTGTGTTGCCACACATGTGTGCATTCATATGTGGTTATGAGAGTTTTCAGTGAACATTTTTAAATCCTTCACTGGTGGTTAGGACTTGATATCATTTTTTTTTTTAATTGGAATTCTTTCTTAATTTTCTTTACATTAATAATATTTGAATTTTCATAAATTCGTTTACATTTGTACCTGCACTATATGAAATGCAAATTGCAGCTGAGAAGTGTACATAGATACAAAACAAATCGAATGGGTTAGGTACAGTGGTATCTCGCTAATCCAAACCCTTCAGTGATCCAAACTGTGGTTTGAAAGAAGAAAAAGTTTTATTTATTATGTATTATTATTTTATGTACTTTTATTTTATTATTATTAAAGTACAGTATTTTTTTCGTACTGTTGATTGTACAGTTATACTGTAGGCCTATTTTGATTTATTGTGTTCATGTTTGCTTTTTTATACTATACAGTACGTACTGTATTGTCGGCATGAATCACCACTGTCATTAATGAACTGATTAGTCATCACTATTGCACAATGTTTGTGTATCTTTTATGTTCCTTCGACAACAAACAATGACTTAGCCTAAAGCCTGGTTGTATATAATGCTCAGTTTTTCTTTAGTTATTGAAATGAAACGCTGTCTGAGTTGTCGTTTATTGTTTTGTGTTTTTGTAAGTTTTCAGTGAATGATTATCGATTGTTTTAGTAAGTGCGATTTTATTTTTCAGATAAATTTCAAAAGTGACAGTTTTATTGTTTATTAACTTCATTTTTAATTTGACTGTTTTTAACACTAAAATTTATTTTGTTAAAATGGCTACCGGGTCGAAGCCTACCAAAAGAAAACACGTAACATTATCATTGTCGGATAAGTGTAAAATAATTCAGCATCTAGAAAAGGGTGAAGTGGCCGTACAATTTGTTACTGAATACGGTGTCGGAAAATCTATAATCGGTGACATAAAAAAAAAAAAGACAGGATTTTAATTTGTTTCAACCACAGAAGGACCAAGCAAGAGGCAAACTCTGAAAACAAGTGATTTTTCTTTACTTGATTCTGCTGTTTACACATGGTTTCTTCAAGAAAGAAGTCATCATGCTCCCATCTCTGGAGACATTTTAAAGCAGAAAGCCAAGCATTTCCATTCACAAATTTACCCTGATCAGAAATTCAAAGCAAGTGATGGTTGGCTAGAAAAATTCAAAGAGGAAATTCAAAACGTGCATAATTTGGTTAAAAATATAAATCCAGATGTTGAAATTTCACAAACAGATGTTACAGAATGGATTACAGGTAGAACCAAAAGTGAATTTGAAATCAAATCGGATTCTGAAATTATAAAAATGACGCTACAGAATGAATTAGAAGACAGTGATGATGATAAAGAACTCGAAGAAAAACAAAAGTAAACCATGAAGAGGCAGTTGACAGTTTTAATGTGTGTATAGAATGGGCTAAGCAGAACGATATGCCATTCCACAAAATTTTATTGCTAATGCAGCTCTGAGAAGAAGCATTTGAAAAAAGTTTAGCTTCCAAGAAGCAAAAGAAAATCAGTAAGTTTTTTTTTTTTTAAAAAAAAAAAAACTTTTTTGTTGCATACAAGAAAGTGATATTTTTTATGCAAATTAAGTTATGTTTTGAACTATGCAATTTTATTAAATCAGAATCCTCAACAATACAGATACATACAAACTAAATTTTTTACTAAAATAAACTTGTGCACTGTATTATGTTTTAAGTTTTACATTACAGTACAGTAGCTTTTTTCTATCAGTTACTTCATTTATTACAGAATTAAGTTGATGTACCATTAGAATCTGATTATTTTTGTCTTAAACGCTGGTTATCGTTGTCTCCTGGGGGAAAAGTTGCTAATCCAAACGGGCACAGTTTTATTAGTTTGGATTAGCGAGATACCACTGTATTTACAAAATGTCTGAGCACTCGCTGGATTTTTTCTATATCTGCAAGTTTGCTCGGACTAAAACAAAACTTAAAATTTAGCATTTAGAATGGAAGACAAAAATTGCTAGAATTTTTGTCTTCCATTTATTGCTATAGAATTGTAACAGACAAGTTGATCTTCCAGTACATAACTAAAACTAGCTATGCTTAGTTGTTCATAAATCCTGTTGTGAAACACCTTATGATTGCTTTGGATTATTTCCATACTTGTTATAGTGGTGCAGCAAGTGATCACTGCTGCCATGTAACAAGATGTCATGCAATATTTATTATGTTTGTGGACAGAGGGAAGTAGAGATAAATAAGAAATATACCAGAATCATATCAAAAATGTATATTTTGGACTTTAACATTTTTTAATATTTCTTTTAATGTCAAATGTATAACGGATGAAGTTTTGTTATAACAAAATTATACATTAGTTATTTGATTTTTTTAACTTGCCATCCTTTATTTCATGAAAGGTTCCATTATAAATGGAAGGGTTATTTACTTCTAGTATTATTAGGCTCTGCATAATTTTGCTATTCTTGACCAAATATGAAATTCATTTCAGAAATATGAGCTATGAATTAGAACTCGGATCAATAATTGTATTTTTTTTCTCAAAAATGCTTTAAATATCAGAATTTGATATACTTTGCATATTCTTCATAACACTTGGTTATTCTGAAATAATTCATTCTTATAACCACACACAAAAAAAAAAAATAAAAAAAGGTAATTGTTTAGTACTTTGTTGATTCCTTTATATTGTAACATTGGTATACTGCAATTTTTTGCAACTGCATTTTATCACTTATTATTGCTCTTTTTATTATATAGCTTGCAATAGAATATGGAATAAAATTCATGGAAACAAGTGCAAAAGCAAACATAAATGTAAAAGAAGCATTTTATACTCTTGCAAGGGACATCAAAACGAAGATGGAGAAAAAATTGGTGAGTTCATTTCTTTTAGTTCTCCATGATATTCATTATGTTGAGAACATTGAACTGTTAAGAAAGAGTCCACAGTACAGTTAGACTGCAACTTCTTGTGATGGCATAAAGGAGGATGTATTGAAAAAGGTCTGTCTGTATATGTGTAAGAGATATACATTGTTATTAACAAACTCCATTTAGAAATATCTCATTATCCATCCACAAAAGAAAAAAAAATTATAAATAAATTTTCTCCATTCTTTCTTTTAAGGTTACATGGCAGTCAGCATTTGTAGTGAAGAATTTATGGAGACACACCATACGTGTCAGAATAATTACTTTACTTATCATTAAGGAAGTAACATTCAACATTTCAACCTCTGTATTGAGGTCATCATCAGGAAAGCATACATATGTACAGGATACAAGCTACATGACACTACACTATACAAAAGTAAGATGAATATAAATGTTAATTATTTACCCTAGCCTGACCTCTGGCTGAAGAAGGAAAAAAAACACAACTACATTAAACAATTTCTAAAGTTCTCTCGTATTAAGATTTTCTTCTGTTTTGGGTTGTTCTGGATACTATATGGGTTGAAGATGGGTCCCTCCAAATTCTTGGAATAATTAATCAATCATTCTTGTTCAGGTTTTGGTGTATAGGGACTTGGTGCCTTTCCAATCAATTCTGTGACGTTTGGAGTGTGTGGTCTGGCAGGCCTGTTTTACCATAGTGGAGGTATTTACTGTGGCATTTGTGTTCATCTTTTCTAATTGGGATAGTGTGTCCTGTTTCCCCTATGTAAAGTAGGTTACAGGTACATTAAATTTTGTAGATCCCTGGGTGGACAAGGTATGGAAGAGGATCTTTGGAAGAGCTAAGTAAATTTCTTAATTTGTAGTTTGTAGGGTTGTAGTTCACTGTTTGGTACATGTTGTGATCGGATACCAATTGGTTCATTTTTTTCAGGTAATCTCCCCGATCAAGGACAACAGTATCATTGCCTTTATCTACTTTTGTAATAACAATGTCTTGGTTATTTTTTAAAGATTTAAGGGCCAATTTTTCTGCCTCTGGTTAGATTACAACTTAATTGTTTATTGGAGTTTAATATGTACAATGTTTTCCATTTGTATTTCGTCAGCTATAGTTGGAGAGGAGGGATTTTAGATCTTTTTCAATGTAATAAATAAAATCTAATTTGTTAACTGACCTTAGTGCATTGGTATAGTTCAGGTCTTTTTTCAAAATGGGATCAATATGATGATTACTTTTTTTGCTTCCTTCCACCTATGAAAGGCTTCTGTCAAATTATATTACATTTGCTCCATGGGTGGATTAAGGATTTTTTCTATTTTTATTGATTTTATATATTTATTTTTACCAGGTGTGGAAACCCTGCTTTAGACCAAACATTGATTTTTTTTTCAAGCCACTTCAGGCCTCCAGTAAGCTGGGCAGTGGTCTCTCACTGGGTGATGAAATTCATCTCCCACCTAAAGGGATTCAGAAACATCCATGCCCATGGCATGATTCAAATCCACAGCATAATGGTTGGAGAATGGGTATGCTAACCACTCAGCCAACCAGGCCAAGTGGCTGATGGACAGATACAGAGAGCAGTATGTTTAGGAACAGAATCCAAGAGAAGACAGATGACTCGGTTGTGTGTATACCACAGGGTTCTGTGCTTGGTCCATTGTTATTTAATTTGTACATCAGTAATGTAGAAAGTTGTGTAGCATAATTGTTAATCAAGTAGAGTGCTTACAGAATGATTTTAAATAGGCTGACAGTATGAACAAAAGATAATGGGTGCTAATTTAATGTGGAAAAGTGTAAAGTTGCACATTTTGGAACAAAAAGTTTTTTTTTGTTCCAAAATGTGTTTTTTTTTTTTTTTTTTTTTTTTTTTTTTTTTTTTTTTTTCAGTGAGATGGCCATAGATTTACTGTTTAGGAGGTTACTCAAGTAAGTAATCTGATCATAGGTAGTTTGTTTCATCCATTTATGATGGATTTATGATCTAAATCTGTTAAAAACATATGCAACAGCTGTTTAACACTTCTTTTACAATTCAGCTCGCAGAACAAATTTTTCTTTCTTGTTGCTTGTTCCTTCTACTGTCTTGGAACATTTTTCTGTCTTAGGTATTTCTTAGAGTACCTTATACATTCTGCAGATCATCATATCCAATGTTAACAATTTTCTTCTTTTGCCTCGCATTCTGGTTGAACAACATGAAGAGCTTATTCAAAAAAAAAAAAAAAAAAACATTTTTTTTTTTTAAAGTTTCCTCTTCTTCTTCTTTTCCTCCCACTAACTTGTTTGTTGGAGACCTGATGTAGCGTTAAAAAAAATCATGTCCGGTCTCTAAAGTTAGTGCTATGATTAGAATCTCTAGATTCTAATCATAGTGCTAACTGCTAACTTTAAGTTTGCACCTTACACACTCGCTTGCATTCATCTGAGTTTTTTTTTTTAAACGATATCAAAATTAAAATGTTACTACTATCACATGATTTTTAATATGATAACATTTTTCTTTTCCACCTTCCCTTTCATGTTAGGCCGTTACAACAAAGTAACCTGACTTCCTAAAACCTGATTAGAAAAATTTAAAGACGAAAACTTAAACTTATGTGCAGTTAATTTATTAGCTGTAGAATTTTTGTTTATGTAATGTAGGTATCCTCAGTACATTGATGGAATACGGTATAAAATTACAGGTAAAGAATCATTTTTCAAAAGTACCACTATAGCATTAATAGGTTATTAATTAAACTAGTCCCACTGTTATACTAAATTGTTGTTTCGTGTTCTGTGACAAACTGTTTTTGTGCTCTGAAGATGCTGGATATAATATCAGCAAATAAGTTAATAAATATTTTCTTATCATTCTATGTTATCATCAGTACTGTGAAAATAAATAGCATATACTGTGAACACATAAGCCTTTCAGTATTCATCTTACTGTTCACAGCATTTCACTAATGAAGAGAGCTATCGTGACTGGCAGAATTTTGCATTTCAGTTTATTTGGATTTTCTTTTGGGACTTAGCATAGGCCACTGTGTTGTTTGGGTTATTCTCTAAATTCGAAGCACATTTACAGTTCTTTTTGAATGTGAACGAACACACACACACACACACAGAACATAATAATGTTCTGGGTGTGTGTGTGTGTGTTCATATTTTTATATGAATTTTTACCTGCACAAGATTGGAACCTATCAGCCATTTAGTACCATGGATGCTTGGCCATGGATTAGATTTTATAGTTTCTCCTGTTCTAGAAACTATTTATGGTACTTTAAGCCACTTCCGGCTTTTAGTAAGCATAATGATGATGGTTTCCCATAGGATGAGAAAGTATCTTCCTAAAGACAGTGCCACAGTGGGATTTGAAACCATTGCATAAGGATTGGAGGGATATAATGTCCATTTCACCAACCACACTAATTTGATTTCTAAAGATCTATGAAAATATTCAGCATTTTTACTTTAAATGCAAAAGTGTAAATAAAAACAATATATTTGCTCTGCAACCTTGCAATCAAAGATATCTCCTAAAGATAATCACAAACATCTATATCCTAGATGGGATTCGAACTTGCAGCCTGTTGGTTGAAGAGTGGGTGTGCTAACCACTTGGCCAACCAGGCTGGCATATTAAATGAAAATGCATTCATTGTTGTTAAAGACTCGTAGCCTTTGAATTTTCATGGAATGCAGCTCAGTGTACTGGAAAATTGTGGAATTGCTTGTAGCAAGCAATTCCATGATTTGCATTTCCAAACACAGATTCTCTACTTTCTGGCAGTCTGTATTTAAGATCTAGCTGATTGTATATTGGGCTGATAACAATCAGCCCAATATACAATCAGCTAGCCCTCTGTTTTTTCAGCATTTTGCTTACTTGCTTTGTGGAAGTAATTTTCCAAATGACCTTAAGCTATATTCTCATCTGAAATGCTGTTCTCTTTCTGTGCTCATCTGTCAGCATACAAAATCAAAATAACTTCCAAGAAAAGCTTATATCATCATAAAATTTAAATATTGACATCCATATTTGTTCACAGGGGTGTCCCATAATTTAGGATTGTGAGTTAATGATGGGCGGAAGTTGTTCTTAAAGTTAATATGGAAAGTTAGTTGTAAATATGTTACATCAAACAGAAGACTTAAAGATTTATATATTTTTGATTTTGCAGAAAGCATCAAATCCCCCAAGGAATGGGGGCCATCAACTGAAGGCCAATGAACCACCAAAGAAGACATCTAGATGGTCGTGTGAATTACTATGATGATCTCCTTATGTCTGAATACTGTGTATATATTATCAAACCACGTGTATAAGCATTGGACATCCAAAGGATCTCTTGTGTTCTCTCTCTTTTTCTCATTAACTACAACTATATACACTAAGTCCTGGCCCTGCTTCTGTTAATGCTGGAAGCTTTTGTACAAAAGAAATTCCATTTTGCATTTCCACTGTAATAGTGGAACAAAGATAATAGAAGAGGTGAAGAGAAGAGGACATATAGAGAAAATAGAGAGAGACTTTCTAATACAACCCTGCAGTCTGAATGAGTGTTTTCAGTAAATGAAGAAGGTGTAACTAGTGAAGTTTCTCTAATTTTTATTTTTTGCATGATAAATTCCTCTGTATATTGTACCATTTCATACTTTTGGTATATAACTCATATTTGTAATAAAAAAAGAAAACAATGCAAGAACAAAACTTATCTGTTGAGAGAGGGAGGGAGGAGGAAGCATATTTTATCAGTTCATCTGCCAGTTTTAACTCGAAACATTGAATAATATTGTAAAATGTTATGTAAATTTTGTATTTCATAATTATATCTTATTACTTAAAGCAATCGGTGATATATGCTATTTTCTGATGTATAGTTAAGTGTCCAATAATCAATTTAGTCTTTAACTAAAGCCTAAATATTAATTTTTCTTATCAGCTTATTCCTTCATAGTCATATCTTTTGAAGCAAAGCAATATATGCACTGAATTATTTCCTTAGCTTGAACCAGGTTTTCTAATGAACTGTGAAATCTCTTATCTGAGAAATAATTTTTGAGGAATTTTTCAATAAGAAATGTTTATAATGATGTGGATAATGTACTTTAAAATGCTGTTGTAGTGGACCACGTTGACTGTATTTTATACTGTTCAGTAACTGATTTAGTTTTGAAAACAGTATGTTTACAAATAAAAGAAATATGGATTATTTATTCTTATTTTTAATACACCCACATTCAGGTCTCAAATAGATTATAAAGAAAATAAAGGCAGTAAAGTGCAAAAGAAAGATAAGAGAATGTAAGCTTATGTAGAGAAAGAAAAATCAAACAATTATTTAAACAGAAATTCAAATAGCATTAAGTTTTTCTAAGTATAAAAGGTATTCCATTAATGGTATGTAGCAAATGCCGTTATAACAAATTCATTCACCATAACAAACTACTGAAAAGTCCAACAGGACAATGTTAATGAAAATTCAGTACTTAAACTATTCAGTTCTGAGTTTTGTATAGTGGGTCAACTGCATGTAAAATTTTTTCATAAGCTGGGAGAAATATGTTTTTATTCAGATATACACTAATATTGGTAATGATGCTGTCCAATACTCATTATAGAGCATAATTAAAAATTTTGAAGAACACGACTAAATGATACCCCATAGGCACAGTGCTAAAGAAAATTCACTCTAGCAAACTATCTACAATAAAAAAAAGAATCTCTGGAGGGATGACAGTTGACTACACAGGATTGAATTATTGGTAATGTTTACTGTTATGTAATACCCTCTTCTCATAATCCAGAAGTCTAGCCAGAAAAAGTGTTTTTAAAATGAAGAGCTAATTTATATATATGTAACAAGCATGAAATCGGCTTCATGTGGCATGACTGTCAAAACTGATTCAATTATCTAAATCTGTATAGTCTAATGCAGTAGTTCTTAACCTTTTTACTGGCCTGCACCCCCCCCCCTTGAGAAGTGTTTTTTATTTGTGTTAGAAAAGAAAATTTATTGCAAAACAATTGATCGAAAAATACATATATGTATCAAAATAACGTATCAATTTTAATGACTAAGTTGTTGCTTTTTCATAATATTGTGAAAGTGAGGTTCCTTTCTCAAAAGGGCTACATGCATATCATCACTTGCATTTAAGCGATTTCAGGTTTTTGTTTTTATGTGCAAAAGTGATGAAAATCCCATTTTGCAAAGATAGGTGGTAGCAAATGGTAGAAGTGTCTGCAATGTTGCCTTTGCCAGTTGTGGAAATGGTTCTGAGTACACCAGAATTGTTCTAAATCGAATTTTTCGATTTAGAACAATTATGCGTGCACTGGCTCGCATTTCAGTAAGATCGTCTTTTATTAAATTACCATCGTTTATAGAATTAAAATCAAAAAGAAATGGATCCAGTATCCACCTCTGCTCTTTGCCATTATTTCCCATGGAAAAATATCCATGAAAAGAATCAGTTGTTGCAAATGTATTATAATTTCAGGTAAAATTGTGATTTTTTTTTTTTTTTTTTTTTTTTTTTTTCCAGAACAATTTCATCAAGCAAGGGAAAGTTTTGCAAAATTACCATTTTCAACTCGACATATCCAAATTTTTAGTTTTTCAATAAAAGCAAATAATTTTTCACTAGATGTTATGTTCTTACCATACTCTTGCATTGATATATTTGCCAGCATATAAGATGCACACCCTTTTTTGTACAGTTTTTAGGAAAAAAAAATTTTATCACTGAATATTATAATGAATTTATAGTGTTTCAAATATAAAGTAATAAGTAGGTCTACTTTCAACAAATACCTGATCTAACTAGGAAAGAGTCCCATCTTCATCAAATCCCAGAAATTCATCTCCAGAGCTAAATGAAGAGACACTTGAAACCTCTTCTAAATCAGCATCTGATTCCTCATACAACAAATTGTCCTTTGTACCATCCAGTGCATTACTAATGCCACACTTCTTAAATGATTTAATCAGTCTCAGTTTTCGCAGCATCCCCTGAAGCTTTGACCCACTCACAAACTTGAGTGAAATGCTAGGCCTCTTCCTGATAGCGTGACCTCAAAATCTGAAGACTGCATCCAACTATTCTACTTCCCCTTCATAAATCCATTAAATGGTTTATTAATACAGACATCTAAAGTTTGAAGCTGACTAGTTAGACCTCCTGGAATTACAGCTGAGTTTTTTAACATCTTCTGTTCTGTGAGAACGAAACTGATCCCATTCTAACAGGGCAGGGCCCTGTTAGAATGGGATCAGTTTCGTTCTTCAACAGTCCTACAGGGCACCTAGACCAAATTTTATCTATCCATAACTTTATTCCTCCTTCATCCATCCGGCCTTTTGCATGACCATGTACAAACACTCCTTTAAGCAGTTTTTTCTTTGGGTAGTGTCTTTCTTTTAAAAATCAATAGTGGGAGCAATTTTATCCCATCAGCACAGCAGGATAAAACAACCATGAAATTTTAACAGTAACACTTTGTGCCCTTGGAATCTACAGTTTTGTTTGAGGGTGCATCAAAAGTCAGCAGAACCTCGTCTGTGTTTCCTATTTGCGCAAGTTCAAACTTTCTCGCTTCCTTGCTTTAATGACGAATCGATGAAATTCAATTTGTAGACACTGAAGGTCCTGCTTTTCTGTGGTCTAAAATCCAAGTATTCAGTTCTGGCCATTTTGCAGTTCCACTTCGTAGATTATGTTTATCGTCAGTTGCTTTTTTTAGATCCTCTTCCTGATTCCGTCAAGTTCTTATCATTTTCTCAGTTGGGGGTAGCCCGAAATGCCTCTCTGCAATCCTGTTTCCATGTTCTTTAGCATATGCAATCACACATAGCTCGTATGCAGTATTGTAGCAATGCCGACATTTTTTAGCCATAATTTGCCAAGAAATTTAGAGAAAATTTAACGGCAAAAATTTATCACCGTTCGCAGCAACTGCGACAATAACTGGAAAGTTTAAACGAACAGGAACACAGCTGTGATCGTCTATGACAGCGCATGGGCATCCGCTGAACTCTATCTAACTGGTATGCTCTCACACACACCGCAAGGAAGCAAGAAAGAAATCGCATAACTTGAAACAGAGAAAATTTCCAGAAATGAAAGTAATAAAAAAACTGAATATTGGCGTATAAGATGCACCCTGTTTTTCAGACCTATTTTCAAAGAAAAAAAAAGTGCATCTTATACACCGGCAAATACGGTAATGCATTTAGGTGAGTGAAAATATCTGCTAAGTAGGCCAATCGAATTACTGCATCTCTTCTTTCAAAGTCTTGAACTAAATTACAATTCTGGTTAGTAAGAAACTGAATAATCTCCTCACACATTTCAAAAACCCTGCTAAGCATACATCCCTTAGAGAAGCCATCTTATGTCAGTGTGATAAAGAAGCACACTATGGTTAGCACAGATTTCTTTTCAAAAAAGCATGAAAGATACAATGATTAAGCGTATCTTTCGAATATAATTTACTATGTTTACCGCTGTGGCTTTAAGTTCTCTAGCAAAGTTTTTGATGCAAGTGCATGGCAGTGCAACATGCAACGTGTTATTGTAACTTGCAATACTTCTTTTTTGATATAGGCAAAAAAAACCTATCGATTATTGCCTAACATCACAGGTGCACCATCGGTACATACTGAGCTAATCGCATCCATTGGTATTTGATGTTTCAAGAAAAAGTTTTTAATGTGATTAAAAACATTAATTCCTTTTGTCGTCAGCTCCAGTTGATCGCAAAATAAAAATTCTTCCAAAATTTCCTTTTCCTTTTTGTATCGCACAAATACTAATAACTCACTGAAATTATCAATGTCAGTTGACTCATCCAATTGAATACACACTTTTAGAGGACTGGTTTTAATATCTTGTACTACTTGCAGTGAAATATCCTGACTGATGTCTTGAATTCATGATCGAATCGCATCATTTGATAATGGAATCTGCTGAATTTCTTATGTGCTTCAAAATCTAATACAATTTGTGCAATTTCCAATGCACATGGTTTCACCAATTCTTCAACTATTGTATGAGGCTTTTTTCTTTATGCACAGATATGCAACCTGGTAAGCTTTAGCAAAGGCTGCTGAACTACAGCAGAGTCAAATTTTGTAATGGTACTACTGCTATTGAATTGTGCCTTCTTAGACTTCAAGATGTTAAATGTATGTCCTGCAGCTTTACCACCATGCTGATTGTTGAAATGTTCTAACAACTTTGATGGTTTAAGATTGGAGTTTTGAAAATATTTTGCAACATAAAATGCATTGTAGTCTTTGGGTACCATCTTTAACTGTTGCACAAGTAAATCTGTAAGCAACATAATCATCCTTCCATTGGCTTCTTTTTGACATGGCAAGGATTACTACAAATAATAAATTAATATTTACATATTATTTAACTACACATTTGACTGTGCTTTCTTAAGAAAATTATAAAATAACATGTAAACAAAAAAGTTAATTTTAGTTCTTACTAAACTTTCAAAATTCGAGAGAAAAAAATTTAATTGTCCTTATTGATTACTGCCAGTAAAACAAAAAAAAAAAAAAAATAGTATTATTTAAATTAAGGGGATATTAAATCCCACATTGTTTCAAAACCGAATAAGAAACTCAAAAAAAAAAAAAATAGTGTTCGTTTGTCACTTGATCCACTTTGTTGACATTTGTACACAACGAAATGACGTTTCTCATCAATGGCGAGTGTATGTGCAGCAAGTATCCGTGCATTCGGCTTGGGCAAATGATGAGCGTTTGTGAGTGACAGTACATTCGGGGATATTTAATGGTTCTTGGTGAAATAGAATAATTCTATATAGGTTGAAAGATTATATATATAATCTTAAATATGATTTAGTTTGCATAACTTTTTTTCCTCTCATGGAAAAAACAAATGTGATTTGAATAATTGGTCAATATATGCTAGAATATTTTCCAGCTCGCAACCGTGGTCTAACGGAAGTGCATGTTCATCAATAATCTACTTTAGAAAATTACATTTTATTTCATTAATGATTCTACAATATTAACTATAATTTTTTGCAACTGCCTTTCTTTTCTTACTTTCTCCACATTTCCATAATCTGTTTCTAATGATTACATGTCAGTCAGAATTGAATTAATAATGAATGAGTTATTCAGTAAATTATTACTTTATTAATTACTTCGAACGAACAAACCTAGTTCAAAAACAAACCAGGCTAAAAGTATACAATACATTAGCCCTACCGGTCTTAATGTATGGAAGCGAAATCTGGACAATAAGACAAAGATTAACAACAGTAGAAATGAAGTTTATGAGAAAAACTGCAAAGTATACCCTATTTGATCACAAAAGAAACGAAGATATTATGAAAGAATTAAACCAAGAACCAGTAATTGAAAAAATTAAAAAATATAAACATAGATGGATGGAACACGTTCAAAGAATGAAAACAAAGTTTACCAAAACAAGCCTTAAAGTACAAGCCATTAGGAAAAAGAAAACCAGGACGTCCTCTTAAACGATGACTTCTAAGGCCGGAACAGGCCATACCAGGCCTAAATCGATATACGTATGATGATGATTAATTACTTCTGATGAAATGGCCTTATATATAATTGAATAATCGATATCTGGGTGTTTTTCAATGCATTTTAAGAATCTAGACATTTGCACTCTTTGGTTTGGCATAGTTTGCCAAAGAAGTAACACTATAAAGACAGTGTATCATGTGCCTATTAACTATATTTTATGCAGTTTTGCATAAAATAAGTTGACTGTTTTCCAGAATTTTCATTCTGCACAACTGACAAAACAAGGCAGCATTTTTCATGAGTAAAAACTATCCCATCCATATGAGACAAGGCAACTTCCCTTCAGATCAGATTTTTCTAGCTTGTTAATGATAAATATTGCATTGTCCTCTGGAATGCACTAGATATGCTATGCTTCATTTTGGAAGTGTATATACAGGGTGTTCGGGATAAATTTGACAGTTTCGTAAGGAAAAAGAAAATCTTCTTTGTATCTATTAAATTTAATGAATTGACAAAAAAACATTACAGGCAGAGTTAATTACAATACTATCAACAAGATTTACTCAAAATAACCACCATTAGCATCGATCACAGCTTCAATTCTGCTTCGGAACCTCGAACAAGCTGATGCTACAGTCTCCCTGGGAAGGGCCGCAAAAACTGTTTTAATTTTATCCATTAACTGGGCTTTTGTATTACTGGAAGTGCGATTGGTGTCTTTTTCAACTGCGCCCCATACAAAATAATCCATGGGGTTAAGGTCTGGGGAGTTTGGAGGCCAAACATTTGGACTGGTGAAGTCGTAGAAATTTTCAGACAACCATTTTTGACTTTTCCCAGAGGTGTGGCAAGGGGCCGAATCCTGCTGCCATACATACGGCCTACCATTGGCTACCCTTGTTATCCAGGGCTTGACTACAGTTAGCAACTCCACGAACAAAGCCCGAATTCCAATGCCAGGGTTCTTCAACACCTGTTCCTGCAGATTTGCGAGGAATTCTGCTGTACGAACGCAATCAGATCGTCTGCTAGGGATCTTTCTTCTTGCTACATCCTCGTAGTCACCATTCCAAGTCTCTAGTTCATGCCTGATTGTTTTTACTGTATTCAGGGAGCATTGGGCAGCAGTCGTAATATCCTTATTTTGATGGCGGGCACGAATCATCATGATACAAGTTATTCTCTTCCATGATTCAGGTGGGTTCCAGCTATCCATCCTTTCTGACATCTTGTATATGAATGAAGAAGGGTCCAAACTTTTAAATGAAGAGAAGTGTGTGTTAATACATGTAACTTACGGAAAAATATAATTAATTATAAATATGTCAAATTTATCCCGAACACCCTGTATATACAGATGACTCTTGCTATAATGAATCTCACAAAAGTGGTCATCCCAACCAAATCCCCTTAGGTTCAAGGTTGTTTTAAAGAAAATTCACTATTACAAAACTATCCAGCATAACACATAGATGCTAAGAAATTATATTCTTGATTTCATCCTTTATCCAAGTGTAAGCAAACAAAGTTTGTGCATGAAGTAACTTCATGACCGGGCTACTTGTGTGTGTGTATATATATATATATATATACAGGGTGTTCGGGATAAATTTGACATGTTTATAATTATTTTTCCGTAAGTTACATGTATTAACACACACTTCTCCTCGTTTAAAAGTTTGGACCCTTCTTCATTCATATACAAGATGTCAGAAAGGATGGATAGCTGGAACCCACCTGAATCATGGAAGAGAATAACTTGTATCATGATGATTCGTGCCCGCCATCAAAATAAGGATATTACGACTGCTGCCCAATGCTCCCTGAATACAGTAAAAACAATCAGGCATGAACTAGAGACTTGCAATGGTGACTACGAGGATGTAGCAAGAAGAAAGATCCCTAGCAGACGATCTGATTGCGTTCGTACAGCAGAATTCCTCGCAAATCTGCAGGAACAGGTGTTGAAGAACCCTGGCATTGGAATTCGGGCTTTGTTCGTGGAGTTGCTAACTGTAGTCAAGCCCTGGATAACAAGGGTAGCCAATGGTAGGCCATATGTATGGCAGCAGGATTCGGCCCCTTGCCACACCTCTGGGAAAAGTCAAAAATGGTTGTCTGAAAATTTCTACGACTTCACCAGTCCAAATGTTTGGCCTCCAAACTCCCCAGACCTTAACCCCATGGATTATTTTGTATGGGGCACAGTTGAAAAAGACACCAATCGCACTTCCAGTAATACAAAAGCCCAGTTAATGGATAAATATACAGGGTGTTCGGGATAAATTTGACATATTTATAATTATTTTTCCGTAAGTTACATGTATTAACACACACTTCTCCTCGTTTAAAAGTTTGGACCCTTCTTCATTCATATACAAGATGTCAGAAAGGATGGATAGCTGGAACCCACCTGAATCATGGAAGAGAATAACTTGTATCATGATGATTCGTGCCCGCCATCAAAATAAGGATATTACGACTGCTGCCCAATGCTCCCTGAATACAGTAAAAACAATCAGGCATGAACTAGAGACTTGCAATGGTGACTACGAGGATGTAGCAAGGAGAAAGATCCCTAGCAGACGATCTGATTGCGTTCGTACAGCAGAATTCCTCGCAAATCTGCAGGAACAGGTGTTGAAGAACCCTGGCATTGGAATTCGGGCTTTGTTCGTGGAGTTGCTAACTGTAGTCAAGCCCTGGATAACAAGGGTAGCCAATGGTAGGCCATATGTATGGCAGCAGGATTCGGCCCCTTGCCACACCTCTGGGAAAAGTCAAAAATGGTTGTCTGAAAATTTCTACGACTTCACCAGTCCAAATGTTTGGCCTCCAAACTCCCCAGACCTTAACCCCATGGATTATTTTGTATGGGGCGCAGTTGAAAAAGACACCAATCGCACTTCCAGTAATACAAAAGCCCAGTTAATGGATAAAATTAAAACAGTTTTTGCGGCCCTTCCCAGGAAGACTGTAGCATCAGCTTGTTCGAGGTTCCGAAGCAGAATTGAAGCTGTGATCGATGCTAATGGTGGTTATTTTGAGTAAATCTTGTTGATAGTATTGTAATTAACTCTGCCTGTAATGTTTTTTTGTCAATTCATTAAATTTAATAGATACAAAGAAGATTTTCTTTTTCCTTACGAAACTGTCAAATTTATCCCGAACACCCTGTATATATATATATATATATATATAGAGTTTAATGACTTCACATCAATTGCCTTAGTATCCCATAATACAATGCACATATCCTTATAGACATGTATAATGCTATGCATTATACATGTCTGTAATGGGAAGAGCCAGTAATCAGCCCGGTTTCGACCTTTATTGAGTTATGTTAAATTGTGGAGGTACCTCTCCAAAAACTCAGAGTGATCTACAAGGATCGCTCTTAATCTTACTGAGTGATCAGTTATATATTTGGTTTAATCCTTTATCCAAGTGTAAGCAAAACAAAGTTTGCGCCTGAAGTATTTTCAGGACTGGGACAACTCTTGATTTAATCCATTTTTCAAGTGTAATCAAAACAAAGTTTGCACCTGAAGTATTTTCAGGACTGGGACAACCCTTGATAAAGGTGGTATAAGTTCTGATCACTTGCCTTAGTATCCCATAATGCAAAGCACATCTCTTTGTGGACATGTATAATGCTATGCATTAAGGGAAGGGTCACTACCCAGACTGGTTTCGACCTTTATTGAGGAGCCAGACCCAGAGGTGGTGATACTAAGGTGGAAGTAATGCAGAAGTCATATCACCATATATCAGTTCCCAAAAGGTGTCATCACCTTATTAAAATTCTCTGGATTAGAGATAGTTGATGGAAGTTTTTTTCACTTGACTATGCTACCAGTTATATATGGTTTAATCATTTTACTGAGTGACCCATTAAAGGATCACTACTAAATTCGCACTCCTGACCTGAATCCAGACCAGGACAGGAAACTCAGCAGTGGGTCCACTTGGTGACAGGCAAAAGTTGATTAACCGAAATCCACGTGCAAATGATTCCTCATGCACGAGTCAGTTCCACAGCTACTAAAATAGATGCTATGTCTGTGCTCTCTTCAGAACCAATTGGAAAATTTTGAAATATTCTAACATTTTGAACCACGTTAACAATTATTCTAATTTTGTGAATGTTTTCAAATAAGTTTTTTTATAATTTACGTTACATTTAGATGATGCTAATTTATTATATTTGCTAATAATTATTTTTTATGCAATAAATTAGAATTGAAAATCATTCAACACATTTTCTTTGATTATTGTAATTTTTTTGATTTGGTAATTAAACATTAAACAAAACATAATTAAGCTGAGCATGCAGACTAATTAGGATTTACAACAGTACATAAAAATGCACTTGAGAAAAAGCAAAATACAATGCATATACATGGTGACCATAAAACTTCCTCTATTCAGAGCATTATGTAGCTCGATCTAACAACTGGAATGTCACCAAATTTGCTATAGTTTAATCAAGATATGGGAAGAAGGATTCCTTGAAAAAAAGTTTAAAAAGTCACGCTAGAGTGGAATATGGCGCTATTGTAGTCCAGGAAGCCAAAAATTTGCATAAAATGAAGTTGAACACCTGTTTTGCTTATGTATATATAACAGCTATATATATAGTGATGGGAAGAGATGCCTTTAATAGAAAATGGAATTTATTCAGAAGTAAAATGGATAGAAACTTAAAGAAAAGACTAATAAAATGTTATGTGTGGAGTGTTACCCTCTATGCAGCTGAAACTTGGACGTTGAAGAAAGAAGAAATTAAGATTTCTTCTTTCTTCCTTGAAAAGCTTTGGAGAAGGATGGAAAAAATCAAATGGACAGATAAAATAACTAATGAAGAGATCTTAAAAAAGAGTAGAAGAAGAAAGAAGTCTGTTAAGGAGGATAAAAAGAAGCAAGGGAAACTGGATCAGACATATTCTGAGAAGGAATGGAATCATCAGAGATGCCATCGAAGGAAAAAGACCCAGAGGAAGAGTAAGAAAAGCAATGCTGAATGGAGGCAGGCACACAACCTTGAAAGAGAAGGCTCAGAAAAGAAGAGAGTGGAAGGAAAGTTTCTGCTACTAAAAGAACCTGCTCAATTGCAGAATACTAAAGAAGATAAGAGCTATATAAACTGAATATTTCACAATACACGAGGGATGTGATAAGGATGTATTTTATCTCCATACCTGTTTCACTTGTACAGCGAATATATTTTAAGAATGGCAGGGCTGGAGGAGCCTTCAGTTGGAATTAAAATTGGTGGAAGAAATATTAATAATTTGAGGTATGCAGATGATGCCACCTTGCTAGCAGAATGCAAAGACGATTTGGAAGAACTTATGAAAGTTAAAGAAGAAAGTGCTAAATATGACCTTAAACTTAACCTCAAAAAGAAAAGTTATGGCAACATGTGAACTTAATGATTTTGAAGTAGATTGGGAGAAAATGGAAGTAGTTAAGAATTTTGTGCTCCTAGGATCCCGAATTGATAAAGATGGGTATTGTACTGAAGAAGTTAAAAGAAGATTATTATTTGGAAATAAAGCAATGACAAATTGAAGCAAGACCTTTAAAGATATTAGCCTTGCAACAAAAATCAGAATCGTGAAAGCAATGGTATTCCCTGTGGTACTGTATGGTATGAAAGTTGGACCCTGAGAAAAAGTAATAGAAGGAAGATAGATGCATTTGAATTATGGGTTTTGAGATGCTACTAAGAATAATGGACGGCAAAGCAAACCAATAAATCAGTGATAGACAGAATAAAGCCAGATTGCTCCCTTCAAGCTATGATCATCAAGCAAAAATTGTCATACTTTGGACATATTCTATGAGCAAATGATAGTCTGGAGAAGATGATGATGCTTGCTAAAGTTGATGGAATTAGGAGAAGAGGAAGACCAAAAATTAGATGGGTGGATGGAGTTAAAGAAGCAACTGGAATGTGCCTAGAAATTCTGAAAGATATGGCCAGGGACAGATCTGAATGGAGAGTGTATGTTCATAGAATCACCAGGAGTCAAAAGCGATTTGATGGAACATAAACAACAACAACAGTAAGAGCTATAAAGTAAAAGGAAAACTTTGCACATTTCTGTAGTTTTATTCAACATGTGCGTCATTTTACCTTATTGCATGTTACTTGTAAAGTTATTTCACCTTAATGAGTGCAATGCATCAGCCACTCTTCGTGAGTTTAGAACTTACAAAGTTCTTCTGTTAGCTAATGCAGTTAAATTGATGATTCAGAAGTTTGAAGAAACAGGGTTTTAAGTTTTACCTGGCAGAGGACGGAAGCCAGTGCCACCACGGGTAATTGAAGTAGTTAACACTTCAATTTTTTGACAGATCACACAAAAAGGTTGCTGATAGTAGCAGCGCCCATGGAGTAGTGCAACAATTGGATATATACCCTATTCCATGGTATGGATAGGCTTGTGCAAAATTATTATATTTTATCCATATATACAGTATATATAAGATATACTGCTACACAATGATTATGATAAGCACCTCACATTTACTCTGACGTTTCTGGTCAGATTGAAAGTTGATGCGTGGCCTTGAAAAATTCTTTGGGGACATGTGCATTTTTATTTGAATGGGATTGTAATCATTTAAAAATTGTTAAATTTGGACATCCAAATCGTGCCAGGAACTCTCATTACATTCACCGAAAATTACTATTTATGCGGCTTCACAGCAGATTTTATAATAGGGCTATTCTTTTTGAGTACATTGCTCTGACAGGACCAGTAACCTGTTCCATTATCACATAGAAATATTGCGATATGCTGAACAGTTTTGTCTTTCTGCAGCTTCAGCAATGATGATGTCTGGACGAGACCATTTTTATAAGATGGAACACCTTCCCACATTGCACAACTGGTACAGCAGCTTCTACGGCATCACAGAAGAAAGATGATTAGTCGCTTCTTTCCAGTTGCATAGCTACCTCGCTCCCCAGATATTACTCCATGGAACTTTTAATTGTGGGGTTACCTGAAGACCAATGCCTATCGTGGTAGGCATTGGTCTTCCCTTCAATTGAACTTGGCAGCCTTAAAGGACAACATAACACAGACTGTGACAAACATTCCTTCAGACTATGTTCTGTTGTTGAGAATGCTCTGCTCAGGATGCAATTTCTGGTCTACAAGAACAGTGGCCACATTGAACGAGGTCCTCTTTTGCACGGTGAACTCAATGTGCTCAAATTGTGCAACAAGTTTGTGATAACACTTACACTCCAGTAACTGTAATACCATAATTACTGTGCTAAGTTAAATTGAATTAAATGTTTTATTGCTGTTATAAGTGCAGCACACAAAGGTAATCTTTCATTTTAGTTTAATCTTTGTTATTCATTTGTCTGTCCATTTTAATGCTTTTTTTTGCACATTTGTACAGTGCTGTATCAGCAACTTTTCAAACTAAACATTTTTTTTTTACAGAATCCTTTCCATGTCTTGATTAGTCTTCCTACCAATTTCTTGACATTCCTGTTAGATCAAGCTACATAAGGCTCTGAATAGGGAACTAAACAAACACATGTAATAACCACAGTAATAGGTTTTAATAAGTAAATATTTCATCCTAAGTATCTTAGGACATCGTCAATACAGTTAATTCAAACAATACTAGGAATAACATAGAGTTAGGGTGCATGATTACAATGGAATCACAATATGCATGCAGTAGTGTGTTATAGAATTAAATTAAAATATAACTGGAGGGGGAAAAATTATATTAAAATAAGATAACATATATATAAAAAAATTATTTTACACAATTTTGTATGACAATTTCCCATACTCTAGGAATAGGAAGAACGTCATTACGGTTTAGATTTAGTCTGTGAAGTAGGACTTCAGCACTTTCTTTATATAAATGTTCATGTTTATATAAAGATCTATATAAAAGTTTGGTCTTTTCCCAATGGATCCTATGGCTTGGATTTTCAACTCCGTGTTGAGCGAGGCCAGATTTCTGCGGTTTGAAACAGATATAGTCTTGACGTTCCGAAATGCGAATATGAACAGATCTACCTGTCTGTCTGTATGCTATTCCTAGTATTGTTTGAATTAATTGTACTGACAATGTCCTAAGATATTTAGGATGAAATATTTACTTATTAAAACTTATTACTGTGGTTATTATGTGTATTTGTTTAGTCATGAATTCTCCACAGGTTTCATTGTATAATAAAACTGAATAAGGAAAGTTTAATTATGGCCACCCTGTACATTGGCAACGTTCCTCCCCCCACCTTTGCATCATCTGAAACAACTGAATATTTTATTATTATTATTATGGGCGACTCCAGGGAGTCCTTAGTCTCATCGAGGGATGCCCTAAACATCATGTCCACACAACTATACGACATTCTCACAATATCTATCATACCTTGCCTTGAACTCACTCACCATCATAGCACCCACAACAGATTCTGGCAGCTTATTCCACTCTAAAAGTAAAGAACCCAGCTCTAATACCCCTAGTTCTCCCACCACCAGTCCTGATCTCAAAAATATCCTCTGAATTAATCCTGTAGAAATCCTTTAGCAATTTGAATGTCTCAATCATATCTCCCCTTTTCCACCTATCAACTAATTTCTGCAACCCACAAATCTTTAACCTGTTCTCATATGGTTCATTCCATAGACCTGCTATCATCTTAGTCACTCGCCTCTGGATCCTCTCTACCTCCTCCCCATCAAGAAGGAACCTAGGTGACCAAATCTAGGCACAGTAGTCAAGATGAGATCTTATTAAGGCTTGGTACAGAGGTACAATAACTTGCTTGTCTCTGCTCGTCAAGGTATTTTTCAACAACCAAGTGAGTTGATGAGCTACTTTTGCAACGTGCCCCCTAAACTTCATCTCCCTATCCACCAACACTCCAAGTCCCTGGCCTCATCAATCTCCTGGAATACAGTTCCACCAATGTGGTATACTGCTGCTAACCTTTTCACCCCAAAATACATAACCTTACATTTTGTCACATTAAATTGACATCCATTCTCCTTAGCCCAGAACTCCAATCTTTCCAAGTCGTCCTGCAAGATTGTGACATCTTTTGCATTCACTATTGCCCTACCCGACTTTGCATCATCAGCGAACAAATGAACTCTTCCTCTTAGATCTTCCCTATATCGTTAATGAACAAATTAAACAGCAGTGGTTCAAGAACAGAACCCTGTGGCATACCACTAGTCACAGGCCGTCTTTTGGACTCTACTCCTGAATAAACTACCCTTTGATATCTCTCCATCAACAACCCACCTATCCATCTCACCAACCCTATATCCATTCCCATGTATGTTGTAGTTTACGGATTAGAATTCCATGTGGTATCTTGTCAAATGCCTTTGCCAGGTCCAGCAGTATCACTGTAAACCCATTACCCTTATCCAGTTCAGCCGTCACCGTGTTATAAAACTTGAGCAAGTTACATGCTATCCCCCATACAGTATCTCATTTTCATCAATCCATTCCTGTATTTTCCCCTTGTCTACTTTCTCCAAGACCTTGACAACAACTCCTGATATGCTGATCGATCGGTAATTTGCAACCGTAGTCTTAGATCCTCCTTTATGCAGTGGAACTATTTTCCCCACTTTCCACATCTTCGGGACTAAACCAGACCAGAGACTCAGATTAAACAACATGGTCAAGGGCACTGATAATTCTTTAGCCGCTTCACGCAAGACCCATGCCAGTATACCATTCAATCCCACAGATGTATTCACATTAAGGTTCTGTAATAGATTATTCACCTCCACTTCATTCATCACAATTCCCATATAAACTAATGGTTCCTTAATTTTTTCAATGTCACCACCTGGATGATATACTTTTGCAAAGTGCTCACTCAATAACTCCACTATATCGACTGATTCAGTGACCTCCTTACCATTGTCATTAATTAAAATCATTTTGCTGTGTACAGTTTTTTTCTTCCTTGCAGCATATTGAAAGAACTGTTTGGGATTCTCTTTAGCTTGCATAGCTAGTTTCCTTTCATAATCTGCTTTTGCTTTTTTTTTACCACACTCGTTACCCTTCTGGCCTGCACTTTATATCGTTCATGTGCCTGCAGGTCACCTTTCTCCTTAAATTCCTTCCACAGTTGTTTCTTTTTTTGCAGCTCAAGCTTAATGGTGTTATTCATCCATTTAACCCCTACTTGTTTTACTATTCGGACCCTAGGTATACAATCAGCCATAACCTCCTGTAAATGCTCCTTGATCCCACTTCCCATGCTCTATCAACATCCAGCCCTTGCAGTTGTACATGCCATGGCACTGATCCAAGCAATCTCCTAAGCTTGTCATACTTGCCAACACGGTAATTCCACATATCCCGTCTTAATCGAAAATTCCACACCTTTAGCCACCTTCCAGGTCAAGACCTTATGATCACTCTCACCAATAGGTGGCAACATGGTCATATTCATTACAGTCAAATTCTCAGATGCTATTACCAGGTCAAGCACTCTCACACCCCTAGTATTTTCAATTACATGCTGTCTCAGATAGTTATCCCGTAATAATTGAATAAAACATATTTCCTTCCTCACATGTGTCCTCTCCTCCTTCCAATCAATGTTACCATAGTTGAAATCCCCCATAATAATTACCCTCCTTTCATTCATTTCATCAATTTGTTTATGCATACTATCTCCACCATCTAGTCCATCACCTGGTCTATAGCAGCACCCAACTGTATAATTTATTCTGCCAGTGTCAATCTCATACCAAATAGCCTCAAATGAGCTCTTTTCACTATCCTGCGATACAACTTCAATTCTCCTTGGCTGCAGTTCATCAGCTATCATCAATAACACCCCTCTCCCCATTTTATTCTCTCTGTCCCTCCTAAATACACTATAACCTACACATTTTATCCCACTAACTATACCATCTTCCGTCAGCCATGTTTCACTAATGCCAATAACCTGTGGCCAGGAAGAGCCAATCAAGGCCAAAAATTCTTCCTTCTTGTTCCTAATACTCCTGGCATTAGTATATATGAAATGCAGTGATCCCTTTGTCCCACCCCTATCTTGATGCAATATTCTAACTATCCCATTCCAATTTTTTGTCCTTAGTACTGGCTCGGGTACATTATATACATTCTTACAATCAACTGTCTCACTGATATCCGCATATCCCCCACCCCTCCTTGGTAGTTCTAGTTTCCCTGGTTCTGCACATCCATTTTCACTTCATTCAGCAACACTTTTTCCAGTCTCCACACACCAAATCCATTCAAATGCAGGCCATCCATCTTGCATAAATCCTTTCGCCCATCAAACTCATTCCACACCACACCGTCTGCATAACCTGTGCATAATGTCATTTGCGATTATGGCCCTCCTTCTAAACTCCTGTCATACCACGGCAACAGCCTCACCATTCTAACTTTGTCACTCTTTTCTTTCGCTACCTTTAACAATACTTTCAAGTCCTATTTCCATATAGGTATTTTTTTTTGTTTGGATACCTGATTTTGTTTCAGCAGTAAACTGCTCATCCAAAATTACAGAGCAAGAAGAATTTCAATATGAGTTCATTGAAACTTCCCTTGTTAGAATTATCCAGTTGTATACAGGATCCCATATATGTAAGTATTTAGATACATTTATACTCTGAATTTTTCATAAAGATTGTAGGAAGGCTTGTGGTCTGGCAAAAAGCAAGCAGAAGAAATATTCTTTATTTACATTACAACCTTCCTAATGTTACAGACTATGCCAGTGATTGAGGTCACATTTGTAGTAATGATCCAATAAAAGTCTATTTCTAACTTTTCTTCTCGATACTACTCTTCCAGAGACAAATGCCTAGCCTAGCCATTCCAGTCTACTAGCCAGATATCTAAATCTAAAAGAATTCACTGCAACTTCTGTAGTTGAAAAAGTGAGAAGTTGCAGGATGGTGTGGACACCTGCCGTGGAGGGATGTTGTTGTTTGGTGTAGGTAATATTCATGCCAACAGCTTGCATAGTCTTTTCAACATGCATATCAAAAGCATATACATTGCAGTCTGACATGTGTGATATTGAACTTCCCAACAGAGAGAAAAGAGACTATTCTATATATATAGATGCACTGGAAGAGACTTTGTTTTTAGGACATAAGAGACAACTCTTCCTGTCTAAGCTGTAGAGCTGGTTCATTTGCTTCAATATAGAGACTGAGTAGTGGGCAATGTGCAAAAGTAACCATAGTTATCCGTATACCCTGATGATGGATAGGATTCAATCATCACAGGGTATTCTGCTTTGCAGAACCACAGATTTGAGACCCATAATCCAACTTCGATCGTATAAATGCATGATAAAGATGAAGCAATGAAGATCTATCTGCACCCCATTCAGAATGACAGTGTCAACAAGATTCGATACTCTCTTGCACTTTTCTCATAGTTGACGAATATGTGTAAGGAATGTAAGCTTTCTGTCAGAGATGAGTGCCAAGAACTTGACTTCTGTTGCTACTGGAATAACAGATTTTTATTATTATTTTATTTATTTTATTTTTTTTATGGGAAACCCATCCACAAGAGGTTGGTGTCAAACTACAGCATGCTAGTACCATGGGTGGGCAAGAAGGAACTTATTCACATTTATCTGGAAAAGCTGTGGATTGTCTTGGGAAACATAAGATTGCAGACTGTTCCTTGGGGCAGCAGTGGAAGGGATGAACAAAGAGGAAGAGAAATTTGTGTTGTGAGTTTGAAGGATGGAGTGTTGATTAGTTACTGCACACGTTTGAACTGATTTGACAGAGAGCAGGGGTATTATTGATGCTAATTCTGATGAACAGCAGCCGTAGAATTATTGTAGAAGGTGCAAGCAGTAGAAACTGAGCGCTTGTGTGAAAGTGAGTGAAGTGTATTAGTGAGAAGGGGATCATTGATCAGTCTGACTGCCCTTTTCTGTACAGAGTACAAGCTCTTGGGAAAACAACATTGGATAGATTTGTGAGTTTTATAAAGTTAGGAGTGTGGGGAGTTAAAGTAATGCTTTGAGTGAAAAAGAAAACCTAACTTTTTGGAGGCAATATTTGTAATGATTATGCTAAGAGAGATTTGAGGTTTGTGTCATCCCAAGAAGATAAGTCTCACCATGCATGGGGATTTGGATACTGTCAAATGTTGGAAGGGTTCTTTTTTTGTGTGTGTATGAAATAAGACGTGTTTTGCTTACATTGAAATTGACCAGATTATCCAAACCCCACTGGTCTGCAAGGCCAGATTGACAATAGTCGTGATTGCAGATGTACGATTTGTGTTCTTCTAGACAGATGGTCGCTGATCTACTTGTCTGTGCAAAGTAAGTCAACTTGCTGGAACAATGCACTTTACATACTCCAGGCACCACCAAGGTGGTGCCTGGAGATCCCATTCTGATATCACTCCTCTACAAGTAATCAGTGTTCTATGAAGTGTTGCTGCGACTGGGATTCACCAATTGATGTTGCTCTCAGTAGTTTTTCGGAATGTTGGCGACATGATATTTCCACAAGGATATCACCAGAATAGTTTCTTAACAGTTTTGGAAAATCCTTTCAGTTTCATCTAAACCCTTTTGAATAAAGAAGGGTAATATTTTCCCTATTGCTTTTCACCTGTTGCATGGATGATCAACACTGGTACATTTATACTGGCATCACATATCTTTCGTTTCTCGCTTCTCTTACTAAACATTATATCTATGGTATCAGTACTTGGTTGGGACTTTGGTTTGTTAGGGCACCTTGAAACATTTCAGAATGAAGAATTCATGCTCAAGTGGTTTTTGGTTCAGCACTAGAGCTTTCCACTCACCATGAAGCCACATATGGATGTCCACTGACTGGCAAGCTATGACTGCACTCAAGACTGGAATGCCAGGGCTACCCTAGACACTATACCAGCACCACAGCAATCCTTGGATCCCAACCCTGGACAATGATGGTGAGAGACTTACTGTAATACCGTTGACTCTTGCAGGCAAGCTCACTAGCCAAGTGATCATGACCAGGCCATCCAGGACCAACCATCTTGCCTGGTAGTGCAAGACTACCAGCATCCAAGTAATCCTTTGAGCTTTTTTACCAACTTATACAATATGCCCTCTGAACTTCAACTGTATGTCCAATTATCCTCAAATCTCTAGCGTCAGCAATTTCCTGCAACCCACTACCAATGTGATACACAGTACAACCTTCTTAACCCAAAGTGCATCATAACCTTACATTCTGCAACATTAATACTAACGTTGCAGAATGTAACTAATACTTTCTTCAATTCTAACTGCTAACTTACAATTGAAATATAGCCTATGCACTGTTCTGTATAATGTTCCATTTATCTCACATATCACCTTGTCACATGGTTTTTCTAGATCTAGAAAACTTAAGTGCAGTTATCACAAAGTGAAAATCTGATACCAACAACTCCTATTTGGCCTGAACCCACATGCTCCTCCAAGTTTCTCATTTGCTCAGAAATATTTCTTAGCCTCCTCTCATGTATGCTTATTGTAAGTGTGAATTGGCTACTGCCATATTCCGTCTTCAGAGTAGGATTCCTGGTTTCTCTTCCATCTCTTTCTTCTTACCTACAGTGCAAGTGATGTCTGTACTGGCATGCTCATCACATTACTATTAATAAATTATGTAACTAGCATTCTTCTCCATTTGAGAGTATAGCAGCAAAAAGTCACTGCAAACCAGCTACTAAATAGTACATAGCATCAAAACTGATGGTAACATATCTGAAGGCATCTTAATTAGCTGGCCAACACTCCTGCTGTTGCTTATTCAGCCAGGTTATGCTTAGAGGGAGTCTGAGTATAGCAGGGGGGATGATCCCCCCCACTGAAGGTGTATATATATATATATATATATATATATATATATATATGACAGAATGATCATTGACTCGGTTAACATACATAGTTTTATGAAGAATTAAATGACTAGAACCGAGATTTAAGTAAAAAGGTTTTAATATAAACACACTACTAGTTTCGGCCTGTAACAGCCTTCTTCAGGTGACATTATAAAAGAAAAAACACTAAACATTGAGGGTTAAAAGACTATAAATTACACAGACAGTCTTTATACATAATTATCATGAAAACGTTGTAGTTGTATTTGAAGCTGTTCTTTCGTTTGTTGCATTGTTGGGAGAATGCGTGTTTGCTGCATCACGTGAACGCCAGTACATGATTATATATATATATATATATAAAAAAAAATATATATATATATATAGATACACATATACATATATATACACACCTTCAGGAGGTGTACAGTATCTTATGATAGTACCACATGAAAGGTTACATCATTACAAACTCCCAATCAACAATTTTCTCCAGATTAGCCTGTTATCTATTAACATTCCAATATTATCAAATCTTTATATTTCTATCTTCTAAGGCACTTTTTACTGTATCAATACACCTACATATCGGTCTTCCTCTGGATCTTTTTCCTGCCATCCTGGCAAATAACACTTGTTTAACTAATTTTTCCTCTCCTATTCTCTTTAAGTAGCCATACCACCTGATATCAGCTCTGCTAGCACATTCCTGAATGCTTAACAATGTCAAGTTCTTTCCTAATATCCTCATTTTAATGGTCAAAGCTGGATAACTAGGAGGAGACCTACACGTGGCCTTTTGGAAAATGTGAAGGACTGACCAGGGCTTCTGATGTGATGTCGTCGTGCACCCTGTTGGTACCTACCTGGTTACTGAATGAATGAGGATGGCCTGGCAATCTGGGGTTTAGCCAACCAACCAAACTATTCTTATTGGCTTAAAACATAACTCAAAATGATCAAATTTCTCAATATTATTATCAACCTTTGACTTCCACGGAGTCAGAGACTCATCGTGGGAGGTACTCACTATTGTATACAATGCTCATCCAACTGCATCTTAAACTGATTCAATGTGTCCACATCCACAACACACTCAGGCAATGAATTCCACTCACTACCCACCCTCCATGCAAAGAACCTGCTTCTCACTCCTTTGCTCACACCTTCCTTATACAGTTTCCAGCAATGGCCTCTTGTTCTACTCCCCTCTCCCTTTTTATGAAAAATCTTTTCCATGTCTACCTGATAACAACCCCTGACCAGCTTATATGTCTCAATCATATCCCCCTCTTCACGAGGCTCTGCAACTTACATTCTCTCAATCTGTCCTCGTACTCCACATTCCAAAGACCACTGACTACCTTTGTGAATCTTCTCTGCACCCTTTCCAACATATCCTCGTCACCATGAAAACCTGGCAACCAAATCTGTGCACAATAATCCATATGAGGCCTTATATAATGGAATCATAACCTCTCTATTCGATGTGATGTCTTCACAACTTGTGCAATGTGACCCATGAATTTGGTCCTTGTCCACCATCACTTCTAAATCTCTCATCTCCTCTATTTCTGTTAAAGTTTCCCAACCAAGTGTATACTTTGCATCCCATTGTTGCTTACCAAATCTGAAAACCTTACACTGAACTGATAGTTCCACTTACCTACCCATTCATGCATTTTATTCAAGTCCTCTTGTAAGGCATTAACATCAGCTTGACTGTGCATTGCTCTCACCAGGTTTGCATCATCCGCACAGCTGGATATCACTAGTTAAACCCAACATCATTAACATACAAATTGAACAACAATGGCCCCAAAACTGACCCCTGCGGCACACCACTGGTGACCTTTCTCTTTTGAGATACTGCAACCCCCCATATACAACTTTCTGATACCTATCTGACAGCCAGTCACTGATTCAACACAGAAGTCTGTTATCCAACCCATCTGTTTCAATTTATTTAAGAGCTTGTCGTGTGCCAGTCTATCAAAAGCTTTTGCAAAATCCAAGTACACCACTGTATATGCATCTCCTCTGTCCAAGGTATTTGTCATCTTGTTATATATAAGTAAGTTAGTGAAACATCTCCCCTTCACAAACCCATGCTGATAACCACAGAGAATACTGCTGTTATCAACCCATTTCTGTATCCTACTTCTCGCCAATCTCTCTCCAGGACCTTCATCACAACTCCAGATATACAGACTGGCCTATAATTCAAAGCTACAACCTTATCACCTGCCTTTATGCAGCGGAACAATTTTACCTTCCTTCCACTCCCTTGGAACCTGTGCTGTTGCAAAACTCTTATTAAACAGGCATGCCAATGCTACTGCTGATTCCCTGGAACATTCCCTTAAGATGTGTGGTGATATGTCATCAAATCCTATTGCCTTATTAACATCAAGGTTATTTATTTCCTCAAATACCTCCTGCTCACTCACAATTAAGCTATCCTCTCCTATGTCCACTACACTTAATTTCTTCATGATTCCACCCTGATCAGGATGAAACACACTTATAAATTGATCACTGAATACCTCAACAATGTCTTCTGCAGCAGTTACCATTCTACCACTTTCATCCCTTAACTTCATCTTTCCATGATCATTCTCCCTTCTACTTGCCACATATCTAAAAAACTCTCTAGGGTTTTTCTTGGCCTGATTTGCCAATTTCTACTCATACTCTACTTTTGTTTTCCTTACTAACTGAGTCACTCTCCTGGCTTGGTCTTTATATTCTTCATGGGACTACCATTATTCATCTTGTACTTCCTCCAAAGTACGTTTTTTTTCCAGATTTCATGCTTAAGCTCCACATTCATCCATTTTACACCTACCTTATTCAGCCTTTTGTCCTTTGAGATACATTCGTACATTGATGTATTTCTTTGTAAGTTCCCATGCAGCATTTATTTCCTTACTGCTCAACTCCTGGTACCATGTTATAGCTTGAAGTTGTCTCCTAAGTTTGTCATAATCACCAGCCTTATAATTCCACATATATTCTTTCCTCACAAAAGCCTGCATATGACTAGCCACAACACAGGTGATTACTTCTTGATCACTTTCACCAACTGGAGGAAAATGTGAAACCCCTTAACAATTAGCAAAAAACTGAAATGATCAGATCTAGAACTCTTGATCCTCACATGCCTTCCTTTATGTGCTGCCTGAGATAGTTATCTCTCAAGAACTCAAGAAATTCACTTTCCTTATTCCCAAATGCTATCTCTTCATTCCAATTTATACCGCATAATTAAAATCACCCATAATAATTACCCTTCCTTTGTTCACTAATCCAAGTTGTTTATACATTTCTTCATGACTACATTTTTGCATGGAGAATGATGAATGAGTTGAATGGATTGCCAGAATTGCTATATGGCAAGTAAGAGACAGAATGACTATGGAAGAATAACCTTAATGAATGCTAATGGCCAAGAGATGATACAAGGAGATAAAATAGTCGAGTTACTGAGTGACCACTTTGCAACGGGATATCATACAAGTGAAGTTTATGCCGTGACATATGTAACAGACTTATGTGAGAACAGAGATGGATGAATTGGAGTTTCTTGAGAAATTAGGTTATACTGAAGACCCAATTTGAATACAGCTATGGATTAGATAGGATATCAACTAGGGTTTTGCAAGAATGTGCAAGAGAACTGGCAAAGCCTCTGACTAGGCTCTTTAATTGAGGTCTCATCTCTGGTAGAGTGGAAAGAGGATAAAATAATTCCCTTACAGAAGGGAGGTTCCTAAGACTGCAGCTGCAATTTGTAAACCAATCAGGATTTCAGGAGTAGTGGTAAAAGTACTGAAAAAATTGGTCAAAAAGAGAATTAAAGAATGGGTGGATAGGAATATGATACTGTATGAGGGACAACATGGCTTTGTTAAGGGTTGGTCCTACCTTAGTAATTTACCAAATTTTATAATAGTGTGACAGCTAAACTGGATAAAGGAAATGGCCATATGATGGTTCTGCTGGATTTTGCAAAGGCATTTGACATAATACCACATGGAACTCTGTTGCGTAAATTAGAACACGGTTTTGGGACCATTCCTGTTTAATTTGTACATATATGATGTAGGAAATAACCTGCAAGCATATATATAGTTTTGGTTCATGATGCAAGATTAGGTAGAGTAATAGTTAATCAAGGTGATGTGGAGAGCTTGCAGAACAATTTACATCTGTATAGACAAAAGATAATGGGTGTCAGTTTAATGTGGAGAAATGTAAAGGTATGCATTCTGGGATAAATAGATTACAAACTGTGTATCACATTGATGGCACTATACTACAGGAAATAGATGAAACTAGGGATTTAGGGATTGTGATACACAGAGAGGTGAAGTTGAGAGAACATATTGCTAAAATAGCCCATAAGATTATTTGGTTATTCAAGAACACACTAACAATAAGAGATAATGAAATTATTATTCCTCTTTATAAGGATACATCCACATCTGGATTACTACGACCAGGTCTGGTCTCCTGGGTTTCTTGGTAATGAGGACGTGGTGGAAAGGATGCAGAAGCAACCAAGATAGTAAGTGGTCTCTGAACATTCCCTACGAGGATAGATTGCAGATGTGTGTGGACTACAGAAGTTGGCTGATAGGCAAAAAAAGAGAGGATATGATAGAAACATATAAGTTACTTCAAGTGTTTTATAGGATTGATGCAGGAGAAATGCTTCAGCACTTGGCTAGAGGAGTAAGAAGATGATTTCATCTTCTCTGGAAGTTGAGTAAAATTGTAGTTAGTAAGGGTGTAAGGATTCATTTTTCACTTTTAGAATTGTGAAGGAATGGAATCGGTTGCCAGAGTCAGTTGTTAGTACTCTGTCTGTTAATGAGTTCAAGGAGAGGTATGATAGAATGTGGATAAATTGGGTCTCCCACAATGAGTCTTCTGACTCCATGGAAGCACCTGTACTATCATTCCATTGCCCTCTTCTCAATACTCTCAAAAGTGATGCCAAAAATCAACAAAAACTGCTTATTCATTACATGGAGATTCATCAGGTAATTAATGATAACTAGTATAGATTCTGTTAATTTTGTTCTATTACAGACTTCACTCACTTTATCCATCCTTTGGACATAGGCCATGGAAAGATTTGGAGAAACTCATGTGATCAAACAGATGATGTTTGGCATCAAGACCTTCTCACCAACCTATTATCTTATAGTTCCCTCCTGCCTTTTGTGACTGGATTGCTATCTTCCTCTCTGGTCATTCATTACATATGATGTGGATTGCTTCCTCTCATTCGATTCCTTTATCAACTGGAAAACCTTAAAGTTCCATACTCTCACCTATGTTTCTACATGTCAATGTCTAACTCCAAATCTCATTCATAATTTTCTTTATGACAGCACTCCGAATCCCATTCATAATTTTGCTTATGATAGCTTGAATCAGTTAAGGGTTACCTTGTAACCCTTAAATGATTCAAGCTTCAAGATCTTTCATGACCAATGTCTTGAACACTCTCCTCACCATTCTCAAGTAGAGTGAAGATAATATAATGAATTTTAAGGATATCAAAATCCAGTCCTGTCTTCCAAAAGTCTTGGTATTTTTATTCTTTTTTCATTCAAAGAATACCTAAATCTGACCAACTGTAAAACATTGTTCTCACATTTCAGAAGGCACAATCAAAACCCAAGAAATCTCCACTGTATACAGATGGCAATCGGCCTAATGCCTGTTCTCAGAGACTTCCTCATACACACTTTCTGCATGCCTTTTTATGTATTTTCATAAGCATAATTCCATCAAGAAGAGGTCTTGAAGAAGAAGTATGTTAAGGAGGATAAAAAGAAGAAAGGGAAACTGGATCGGAAATATTCTGAGAGGGAATGGAATCATCAAAGATGCCATCGAAGGAAAAATAGATGGAAAAAGACCCAGAGGAAGAGTAAGGAAAACAATGCTAGATGATATGCTGAATGGAGACTTTCTCTTTCAAGGTACACAACCTTGAAAGAGAAAACTCAGAACAGAAGAGAGTGGAAGGAAAATTTTTGCTACTAAGAGAAGAACCTACTCAATTGCAGAATACTCAAGAAGAAGAAGAATTCCATCAAATTAGTCCCTACTATTCTTCTGCTTTCCTGTACATACAGATGTTGATTGCTCCTATAAGAACTTTGATAACTACCTATATTTTGGCAATGTTACATTGCTGTCTTCAGGACACTTACACTAAGCAAATGAGGTTGAAGAAAGGCAACTGAAGTCAATCCTGGAGTCCTAAAAGGTGCCCCCTAGCAGACTAAATTGGCTGTTGGGCTGACAATTTATTGAGGTTTGGGAAGTTTTTCAGAGCATTGAAGCAATAATCTTTCGTATCAGCCTCAACTCTGAAAAACTTTCCAAACCTCAACAAATTTGGGAAGCATATACATTCTAAGATCATCAGCCCAACAGTCAAGATAACCCAATGTAACATTGCTGAAATATAGGTAGTTATTAATTGAAGTTTTTATAATTAATAATTTAGTTTATGTTGTCATTTCCTAAAAAATTAGAAGTATGTCTAACCAACATATAAGTTTATCTATAACAATTGCTCCTATAACAACAAGAGCAGCCAATGTGTATGTAGTCTACTCCAAAGAAACTAAATCAACTTTTCATCTTCCTTCATTCCAACTACTTCTGTTCTGCAGAACAGCCTTCCGAATACTGTTTTCTCAAATACAACCTCAGCCTTTCACAAATAACTTGTTAATAGATTTCTCTCTCCTTAGCCACTTGACCATACATGCCATTGTGATCTGGCCCCTCATGTGTGCAATCAATATAAAAATAATAATAAATGTTTTTATAAATATTACCTTGAAGACTAACTAAGAAAATTCATCTGCATATTTTCATTGTTTTATTTCTTTTTTTGGAGATGGGCTATAAGCTTTACTCTAAATCATCCATAATTCAACCTTCTAAACAAAACTTGGGAATTATGTAGCCACCACAGGACTTTTAAACTAAACTTTTACACTTTATAACTAATTTTTGGCTTATACATCATGAGCTTGAACCAACTAATATCAGATATTGTAAATTTTGTCATAAAACTTCCATGGGTTTTGTGGCAAAATGCCAAATGGCAAACTACCACATTTGACTGTCAGGCTATGTTTGAACCAAACATTTTGATCTTAGAGGTCGAAATTTTTGAACCTAATTTATAAAGTTTTTTTGCTCATGTCATAAAAATTTACTACCACCAAATATTCTGCTATGCATAAAACATTTATTTTTGTTATCAAATACCATTAGAGCAAAGCATTAATTTTGCATAGCTGCCCTATTTGACCATGGAAAGATATTATTATTATTATGCGACACCTCCAAAGACTCATCGAGGGAGGACTCATCTACAACTCTGTCTCCACCACTCAATCCACCAATTGACAGCAACTACACCACCACTAATATTTCCACAGACAATCAGAAACATCCATGCCCACAGTGGGATTCGACCCCACAGCCTTTTGGCTGGAGAGCGGATACGCTAACCACTCGGCCAGCCAGGCCGGCATAATACCAGAAATAATACCAGATTATTTCTGGAGATAAAATTTTAGATAATTTTTAACCTATATCATGCAAGCCATTGGACTACTAAATTGACTGCCTCATGATTTGACTATGAGAAGAGTGTGAACTCTTTCTGAAAAAGTATAACTCCTTTGGGTGGCTTGCCATTTCTTACCATATCATTAGCATTTCTGTTTTATGTGGTTTGAGGCTTATAGGAGGGCAATTTGCCACAGACATGATTTTTGTTGTTCTTGTTTCATCAATTTTTTTCAAGTAATAAAGGATATCAAGAATCAAAAGAAACAATGTTTACTGTCTTTCAAATATCAGAATCTTTGCAATCGACAGATTTCTGGTACAGTGCCATGTAACTGTACTTTGCAATTACCAAACGGCAACTGTTTAATGAAAATCAGAAATTGGATAACTGAGTGATTACTATCTTTTGTCTTGTGAAATCTAAAATGTCAAATATGGAATTTCAATATCTTATAAATGGAGGGGGGGGGGGGGTTCATCAATAACAGTCAGCCTTGAAAATCAAGTGTTTATTAAAATAAAATAATCCCTGTAAACTAAAGAATGTGGGTTAGAAGGCATGCGAGATCCATATTCTTCTCACTGAATGTGGTGAGTGAGTGGAATGGATCATCAGTAGACATTGCTTCAGAGAATGTGTTCAAAGGGAGATACGAGAGAGATTTAAGCAGTGTGTGACCTACAAGAGGTCCTCCCATTGCTGAGGCCTTGATTCCCTGGATGAGTCTGTATAATAATACTAAAAAAAATCAGCTAATGCCTTTTTATTCCTGTATAAGGAGTAGGCAAGGCTGTTTTATCCCTATCTAACTTTTGGAGACTGAGTGAGCAGTTCAATCTCCACTGGTAGCCAATCAGAGATAGCTGGCAAACACTAATTTAAGCAACCCACAGTAAAGAGACAGCTCAGCAAGTGCCACCATCTTGTGTTCCCTAACCCTAACACAATATTTTTAATGTCTGAAATACTGTGGGTTCTACGGTTGATTTTCTTGAGATTATGGGACGAAAAACCTGAGTTTCTGGGAAGAAAAACCCACTTGCCTGTGCCAGAGATCGACAAACTAAGGAACTGGTTGAAAAAAGGCTTAGAAAAAAAACGTTCCTCTAGTCAGCAAGTAGATTTGAATTTAAGTGTCTTCAGGTGGTTTAGCACTCAGGAGTGCAAACACCCTTACACTGAACCTAAATCAAATTAATGACCTAAACATAAAAAGAGTAAGTCTTCAATACTATAATAAAAATTACTAACAGTGATATATTTTATAGAAGTGCATACTTAGGCAACCATTAGTAAAAGTAAAGTAAGCTCTGTTATGTAGTTGACTAATTTAAAAAAAAAGAAAAGAAAAATGCATTAAGACAAGGTGATTCAGTAAATCACACTGTCAACAGTGCATACATGTTTGAATAAATTACTGCACACAGATAAGGTTAAATCTCATCACATTACATCAGCAATTCATGGTCAACAATAACCCAGCACTGTTAGTGCATTTTATTATTATTATTGTACAAGCACTTCCATGGAGTCCGAAGACTCGTCGCAGGAGACCCAAACTATCCACGCAATCTATCATATCTCTGCTTGAACCCATTAACAGATAAAGCACTCATAACTGACTCTAGTAACCAATCCCACTCATTCACAACTATCCAAGCAAAAAATATAGTCCTCGCACCCCTACTAACTACACCTTTATTCAACTTCCAGGGATGACCCTTTGTTCTAGGTCCAGAACAAAGGTCCCTCCAGCCAAATGCTGAAACATTTCCCCTGCATGAATCCTATAAAACCCTTTAAGCAACTTAAACATTTCTATCATATCACTCTCTTTTTCTCCTATCAGCCAACTTCTACAATCCACACACTATCTATCTTCATAGAGAATATTCCACAGACCACTCACCATCTTGGTCACTTACCTCTGAATCTTCTCCACTTCCTCAGACCTGAGAAACCCAGAAGATCCAGCCTGAGCACAGTAATCCACATCTGGATTACTGTGCTTAATCTTTACTAGTTAATGTGTTCTTTAATAGCCAAGTAATCTTATGGGCTACCTTAGCAAAATTAGCAATATGTCCTCTAAACTTTAACCCTCAGTCTATCACCACATCTAAATCTCTAGCTTCATCTATTTCCTGGAATACAGTGCCATCAATGTGATACACAGCTTGTAATCTATTTATCCTGAAATGCATATCTTTACATTTCTTTGCATTAAACTGACACCCATTATCTTTTGTCCATACTGACAGTCTATTTAAATCGTCCTGCACTCTCCATGTTTCCTCGATTAACTATTACTCTATCTAATCTTGCAACATGAGCAAACAACTAAATATTTCCTTTCAGGTTATTTCCTACATCATTTATCTCCAAATTAAACAGCAATGGTCCCAGCACCAAACCTTGCAGTACATCACCACTCAGTGCATTTTATTATTATTATTGTTCAACCTCTTTTCTATCCCTTCATATACTACTTTTCGATATCTGTCTAGCAACTACCCTCTTATCCACTTAACAAGTGTCATATCCATCCTCATTTATTCTAATTTGCATAACAGAGTTCCATGTGGTATTCTGTCAAATGCCTTTACAAAATTCAGACGAATCATCATGTAGCCATTTCCTTTATCCAACTCTGCTCTTACTCTATTATAAAAAGACAGTAAATTACTAAGGTGTGACCAACCCTTCACAAAGCCATGTTGCCAAACAGTCATATTTTTATCCATCCGTTCTTGAATTCTCTTTTTGAACAATTTTTCCAGTCATTTTACTACCACACCTGAGATACTGATTGGTCTATAATTTGCTATTGCAGTTTTAGAACCACCCTTATGCAAGGGAATTATTTTGTCCTCTTTCCATTCCCTTGGAATTCTACGAGAGCTGAGACTTAAATTAAAGAGCCTAGTCAGAGGCATGTCAGTTCCTTTGCACATTCTTGCAAAACTCTAGCTGATATCCTATTAAATCCCACACACAGCTGTATTTATATTGAGATTCTGCAATATCCTAAGAAACTCTAATTCATCCATCTCTGTTCCCACAATAGTGTCTGTCACATATGTAAAAGCAGTAACCTCACTGGGATGATATACCCCTTGCAAAGTAGTCATTCAGTAACTACACTATTTTATATGCTTCTGTCACCTCGTGACCATCATCATCACTCATTAAGGTTAATCTTCCATAGTGTCATTCTTCCTATTACTTGTCACATCGATAAATTAAACAGTGACACAGTATTAAAGACTAAATATGCAGCAAAACTTGAGATAGTGACCTTCTTCATTGATCATGAATGTTGTACATCACACACAGAGTACATAGAAACTACAAATCAAATTTCCATTTGGTTAACAGTGCTTTCAAACTTGTTTGTGAAATATTGCACCATAGCAGCTTCATGATGTAGCATCAGAAATGGCTAAAATTGTGGACATTACATGAATGGAAGTTTTAAAATTATAACAATCATGCACATTAAGGCTAATCTGTACCAAAGATTTTCTTTACTAGTCACTCTTCATCAGTGATAAGTACAAACTATATCTTGTGAGTAAGAAAAGTTCACTGGGACTATTTTTCCTCAATTCGATATAAAAATAAAAATAAATAAATAAAAAACAGAATGGAAAAAATAAGAGAAAAAGAAGAAAAAAATCTTGATTAGGAAGCTTTTAGCATTATACCTAACTGTCTGAAATGCGATTATAGCAGCCATAGGCCTAGTGAACAAGTGCAGTGTGCTGAAAGAGCTTATGTAATTTTGGTATTTATGACCAGCCTTTTATGTATTATAATATATACACAAAGGCTAATATATACTCAGTTTCCTATCTTAAAATTCTGTTTGTAACTCTTGTGTGAAAATGAGTTTTGCTAAATATATAAATGCATAAGCAAATCTTTAATATTAATAAATGATGGTGGAGATCATTAAAGAAAAAGCAACTACATCATAAATCTATGTTCAAACAGTAGGGATGATCATACATATTAGTATATTTTCTACTTGTCACTACAAATATTAGCAAAAATTAATATTTCATCGGAATGAACGGAATGAAAATTTTTATTCCTTCTCGACGAGTAGAAAATGAAGTCCAAATTATGAAATTATCAAACTAATCATTCTTCTCCAATTTATTCAGAAGCTCCTGATTACGATTTTCATGCATGCGTTCTATGCACTGATCAATTAATGCACGATTTGCTGGACTCTCTGGAGGATATAATTCCCGTTTAGTTTTAATAACCCAGTTCTCAAACAGTTGGGGTTGATTAAAGAGATAAAAGGTAGCGACAGGAAAAATCATATAAATGCTCATCCGAATCACTTCTAATTGCCAGTTTCCCATTTCCAAAATAACGTAAAATAACACGTTGATCCTAGAACTTTATAGAACTTTGAAAATTATGAATCACTGTTGCCGATCCCATTGATATTTTCACAAAACAATACTTCCGACTTAACGCGCACCAAAAGAACATACAACCTGAACGAAAATGAGAATTTGAGTTTTATTTTTGGCGAGTGACGTCATAGCGTTGGAGTGTCTGTATAACAACAACAACAAAAAAAAAGAGTTATTATTATTATTAGCAGTAGTAGTAGAGGCTGTGTGACCTCCTGGCAACGTCTCTGTTATCATAATATTAAACATTAAACCACCAGAAGAAAGTACGTTATAGTTCCCAGCGAAGCACTCAGGATTTAATCTTGGGGATAGCCGATTTAAACGGATAAAAATGTTTTTAGCGCACGGTCCGCCCGGAGCACTACTTCGTTCGCCTTGTGTTCACAGTAGCTGTGATTCCCGAGAGCTATAGGGTGTTCCCACCTTATGTGATCGCTAATTCCTAAGTAGTATAGAAACAGAAGACACGACACAATATAAATAATAAAATGAATTTTAATTAGGAAAAGATTATTGGAAATTTTTCTAGTATTTTTTTTTCATTTTTTGGGCGGGGATACCAGGGCCCCTTAACCCCCTCTGGGTGCGCCACTGATTGTTTCGATTCTAGACGCTGACTAGGGCAACCTTTTCTACTTCCGAGTTAGTTGATCATCTCAAGTACGAGCAATTATTATTATTACTACTACTACTACTAGTAGTAGTAGTATTAAACCTCTATGCAGTCAAAAGACTCATCACAGGAGGTCCTACTGCTAAACACACACACACACACACAACTTATCATACAGTGCCTTAAATATGTTCAGTGTATCTGCGTTCACGACACTCTCGGGAAATGCATTCAAATCACATCACTCCATGCAAAAATACTTGCTCATCACACTCTCCTTATACAGCTTTCAATAATGAACACTTGTCCTCTCCCTACCTTCACTCATTCTATGCAAAACCTCCCCCACATTAATCTGGTAATAACGCCTTAACACCTTATGTGTCTCAATCATATCCTCTTTTCTCCTCCTCCTATCCACCAATTTCTGCAAATTGCATTTTCTCAATCCATCATCATGCTCAACATTGCAGAGACCAGAAACCACATTAGTCAATCGTCTCTTGACCTTTTTCCAATATATTTTCATCTTCTTGAAAACCAGGTGACCAAATCTGTGCACAGTAATCGATATGAGGCCTGATCAGAGCCTTCTACAAGAGAACCATAGCATCCTTATATTTTTTTTTATACAAGTCAGTGCCCTCTGCATTATTCTGATTATCCACTGTGCTGTCCTGATAATTTTATCAATACGTTGCTGAAATTTTAGATCCTTGTCCACAATCACTCCGAAATTTCTCTACCTCTTCCAAGGTATTTCCGCCGATAGCGTATTCTACATTCCATCTTTGCTTCTCAAATTTCAAACCTTACACTTCACAGCATTTAATTGAAATCTCCAATTTCAATTCAATGTTGCCCACTAAGATAGAGTATTCAAGTCCTCTTACAAAGCCATGGCATGGGCATGTTCTCTACTCTGCATCACCTGCAAAGAATTGCACATGATGCAGTCACCATTCAGACTTGTCTCAATATCATTTACATACAAATTAAACAGCAACGGACCCAAAACAAACCCTTGGGGTACATTACTAGCAACTTTCCTCTTCTAGGATATCATTCCTCCATAGACGACTCGCTGATACCTACACAAACTCAATCTCCAGTCCAGTGTACTAATCTATTTAGTCCTATCCGCTCCACTTTAATTACTAGCTTATCATCTGGCAATTTATCAAAGGCCTTTGCAAAATCTAAAGATATCACTGTGTATTAGGTTTTTTTCTCTCCCAGTACTTGTGTTTTCAAACCCACGTCTCAAAACAATCGTCCATAAAACTCACGTAATTTTAGACATCAACAGTTCTCTTAGATCACGAGATGGAAGCAATTGTTAGAATGCTGTACATGCAACCCGTTGCCCTGAAAATAATAGATAACCATGAGCTCAGCTATGGGTTCAGCTAGGAGAGTTAAGTGGACTTCTTTCTAATTTCCAAATTATATATTGTGTGTGTGTGTGTGTGTGTGTGTGTGTGTGTGTGTGTGTGTGTGTGTGTGTGTGTGTGTGTGTGTGTGTGTGTGTGTGTGTGTGTGTGTGTGTGTGTGTGTGTGTAGGAGTTGCTTACAGCTAATGAATTAAGAGGAGACTTCCCCACAGTTTATATGGAATATAAAAAAGATCCACTGGGCTCCTCTTTCGATCCTATATTGTACCCTGACTTATCACGGTGCTTCCAGTTACCAGGTAAAATAAGACAACAAAAGAATAAAGATGGGATGGCAATTTGGGAGATTAACTGGTCATCTCGTATTCCATATGGATAAAAGTTAGATAAAGAAAAAACGGCCTCGTATACTGATTTTTAACTGATTTTTTTTTTTTAGAATTTGTATAGAATACGAGGATATATTGTTTAGCTCAGTAGAAGTGGCGTTTGCACTCTACGTGCTTGACCCCACGAAGAAAGACTTGGGTTCTTATCTAGTCGCCAACTAGAGGAACATTTTTCTAAGCTTTTTTTTTTCGACCAGTTCCCAAGTTAGTCGATCTCTGGCACGGGCAAGCGAGTTTTTTCACCCGAAAACTCGAGTTTTTCGTCCAGTAAACTCAAGAAAATTGGCGGTCGAACCCACACTATTTTCAGACATGAAAAATATTGTGTTATTTTTTAAATAACGAAACCTGTGGTGCGTTTATAATTAGAAGAAACACACGTATAAACCACAGTGAAAATTATTTAATTGTAAATATTTCATCCTAAGTATCTTAGGACATCATCAGTACAGTATTTAAACAAAAATGATGTCCTAAGATACTTAGGATGAAATATTTACAATTAAATAATTTTCACTGTGGTTTATACGTGTGTTTCTTCTAATTATATTGTGTTATGGTTAGGAACCATGAGATAGTTGCAATTTTAGCCATCTTCTTCACTGCGTACCGATTAATTACTTATAGTAATTAATCTATATCTGATTAGCTATATCTGATTTATTATTCGGGTTAGCTATATCTGATTTATTATTCGGGTTAGCTATATCTGATTGGCTACCAATGGGAATCGAACTGCCCACTCAGTCTCCAAAAGTTAGATGGGGATAAATCGGCCTCGCCTACTCCCTATATGGGAACAAAAAGGCGTTAGCTGAAATAATAAGCTGCTATGTCAGCTGGAGCTGTCACATAGTTACAAGGTTTAAGTGTTTTTGTAAAGATGAACCAGTGCAAACAAACAAATAACCTGAACGGAAATGAATATAGGCACTGCCAATGAAGGACGTTTCTTTGGAAAAAAACATGGAAAAACATAGGAATTAAAGAAGTATTGTGATGACATAGTTGGCTTTGCTGAAACTCAGAAGATCAAATCAGACGATATCTCCATAATGATAAGTATATGCTGATCTATTTATGCACTTATGATTGAGGTAAGATGTGAATTGCAATATTAACCTGCACATAAAACTTATTGAGGTGGAGCTAATTACAAGCCGAGTGAAGCTAGCAAATTTCAAAATAGAAACTTAGATATCGAGTCAACTGACACATTTAATATCGACTCTATGGAAGTAGAGAAGAAGGAGAATAATTTTCTGCATTAGAAAGGTCAGGCGATGTGAAGAAAACGAAAAACTGTTGGTGAAAACCATGACAGCTAATAACAATAGGACACATTAGCCAGATTTCTGCTCTGCATGTGACACTACATTTATGTTAATAGTTGTCAACACCAAGTTTTGATATAAAAAGTAAATAAATTCAGGTAGAAAGAACTCACACATACCAAACAAACAAAAAAATTAATATCCATTATGTGTAGCTCAGTGGATGTGACATTTGCACACCATGGCGCTTGACCGCATGAAGGAAGACTTCTTGGTTTCGAATCTAGTCGGCGACTAGAAGAAATTTTTCTAAGCCTTTTTTTCGACCGGTTCCTGAGTTAGTCGATCTCTGGCACAGACCATCGAGCTTTTTCTCCTGGAAACTCAGGTTTTTCGTCCTGTAAACTCAAGAAAATCGACTATAGAACCCACATTATTTCAGACATTTAATATGAATGTTAGGATTAGGGACCACGAGATGGCGGCACTCGTTGAGCCGTCTCTCTTCACTGTGTGCCATTTAATTAGTGATAGCCTTGGGCCAGCTATCTCTGATTGGGTACCAGTGGAGATTGAACTGCCCGCTCAATCTCCAAAAGTTAGATAGGGCTAAACGGCCTCGCCTACTCTCTATATACGGGAATAAAAAAGGCGTTAGCTGATTTTTTTTTTATGTCGTCATATAGCGAACTTTCATTTAATTTTGGACAAGATTAAAATGAGTACTTATTGAAAAGAAAAACGATAGTGAGGTTTTGAAAAGAATCAAAGTTCAAGAGCTATCGGCGACAACAATAAACTCAAATATAGATAATTATTATTATTATTATTCCTGATACCTCCAAGGAGTCCGAAGACTCATCGCGGGAGGACATCTTCAACTATCTCTACACCTTACCTCTACTACGAATCAACGCCATCTACCATAATATATTAGAGTAAACTCATATTAAAATTAGAATTAAATATACTCTATATATATAAAAAAAGATAAGCCGAAATTTGAAACGTTTTTATGTCACGTTTTTTGTCTTACCAGCTTACCAACCCGGAACTCGTGGGGGTGCGTAGGCGCCAGGGGGAGGATCCTCTCTAGTAAATATATAAAAAACTCAAATAAAGAGAATGTAGATAAAAATTACGAAAGCTAAATTATGTATAAGCGTAGCTAAACAGAATTAATAAGAAAATATTGAAATGATCATGGTAGATGTATTGGACAAAGTTGTTTAGAATTACACTAAAGCACCTGAAAGGAAAGAGACCAGTGTTATTTCACCAGTTAATTGATATCATACATAAATGTTCCCAGTTCTTTCAAAAGTATCATCTTTACCGACTGTGCATCCGATATTTCACATCCTTATTATTATTATCATTATCATTTTCACTCTTTTCATGGATTTAGGCCACTGTAGGCTTTACTTGGCCTAATAGGGCAGTGAAATTGATATTCAATCTTATTAAGCAAGAGATTCTTAAAAAAAAGTGATACTGACTTTAGCCAACCTCTAGTCTTATAATGGCATGCCATAAGAATTCATCGATTAAATAACTTTTAGCCATATTTAAGAATTTCGCAAACACGAAATGTTTTGTTTTCATTATAGGCATGAAATAGAAACCCAAGCCAAATCGCCTGGCGTTCTCCGTTTTTCATATACCGCCGTGTATTGACATATTCTGCTGATAGTCACTAATTTGTACATGATAACCTGACTCAGCATCACTTGTTACATAATGCACATGATAATCACGGCTTTTCCTCCCCTCCAGAGTGACTGTGATTTTCTCTTTGTTCCTTAATTAGTGTGTATATCAGTTCATATAAAGGAGTTCTTATTCTATCCACTGAGTAAGGAACGGAATTTGTAAAGAGGATTGAAAGAAGTGAGAATATAAAATTCCTGAGACTTTTAACTAAACTTCGTGAAACAGAGCTGATATATGGTAGAGATATAAAGCATTTCACATCAGTACTATCTTCAGTGTGGTGAGGAGGTGGAGCTTACGAACAGTCTAGGTGATAGATATTCTTCATCTCCCAGTGAAATACCACCTCCCAGGTCATTGGATATGTGAAGTGGCAAATGCGATGTTTGGTCTTCATATGTTTCCAGTTTCTGTTTCCCCTCCTCCCCTTTCTAAGTGATACTCTTCTGGGCCATGAAAAATATACTTAGAGAGCCATAACCTCCTCAATTTCAAGAAGTGCATCAGGTAAAAAGGTGGTGCTGCAGGCCAGCCGCCAGTTAGTGCACGGATCCGATTATGTCAGGAACGACTCATGTTGCACTTATACCTTCATCTGGTGGTATAGAGATCTTCAGTTTTACAGAGACAGACGAATTAATCTGACCTCTAGGAACGGAGAGAGAGAACCGTTATCTTGCTATTCCAAGGTAAATTGCATTTTTCGGTATTGAATGTTGATATAGTTTAGGAACTCCTTTAAAGAATGTGGTCGGTCGCATCAAATTCAGAACACATCATCAGTATACCTTTTCATAACATGACCTTGGCTTTAATGAAAGATATTAATTGCGATTCAATTTAAATGGCGGAAGATGAATACCGGCATGATGGTTCTTGTTGCGTAGAATGTTTTTGATTGCCGGCAATGGTTGGTCGATTGGTAGAGCCTCTGCTACTAATGGCTCAGTTAAGTAAGTTTGAGCGCAGTTAGTAGTCGGAAGGGATGCAATCGTTCGCTGCTGTTGGCACACTCTCCCTCGATGAGTCTTTGGACGCCCTGTAGGTGTTAAATAATAATAATAATAATAATTTCAGTGGTGATTAGTGAGTTTTAGATTTTGTGAATCTTCTTTGATAGCGGAATACAAAGTAAGACTTTGACTTTTGATGCAATTTTCCGTTTTATTCGCCATTATAAATATTTCTCAGAATTTCTGCTGGCAGGTCTCTAGACCTGCGGAATTTCTACTTGCGCTCATACGCAATTCCCCAATCACCACCTATTAGATTTAACAACGAACAGAACAGATATGGATAACTTTAATGATCTTCTAGATTATCTAAACAAAGATCACGCACTAAAACTATTTAAATCATTGCTTAAAAAATTCGATACGGAATGGCCAGGATTCCTAAACCTGTACACTCAACCAGATGAACCTGAAGATATCGAGGACGAAGTTGAAGAGATCAACAACACGTCCATCTCCCTACCTGAGAACCACATTCAGACAGACTTCACAGAAGAACACACGAATAAAAGACGCAGAACCGAGGAAAACGAAACACCCTCACAAACAGTGCCGGAAAAAAAAGGAAAAGGTCGCCCCCGGTAATTCTCCGTGAAAAAGAAAAATGGACCACAGTTGCAAGAAACCTGAGAAAACATAACATTGACTACTCCTGGGCCAGAAACAACGACGAAGGAGTAAAAATCCAACCAACAACAGTCACAGACTACAGAAGGATAACAAAAATGATGGATAACAACAAACTACAGTACCACACCTTTGCACTAAGCAGCGAAAGAAATCTCAAGGTTGTACTGCGAGGTGTCACTGAAGGCATTACCTCCGAGGAGATCGCGGCGGACCTCACCCAGCATGGCCTAACACCAATCAAAGTCAGCTGGATGCTTAGATCTGATAAATGACAGATGCCATTAGTATTAGTTGAGATCCAGAACATGCAAAGACGAATTTACGACATAACTGCGGTTTGTGGACTTAAGATAAGAACAGAACCACTTAGGAAAAGGGCATCAGCAGGGCAAGGCCATCGTTGCCAAACGTTTGGCCATGCCTAAAGACTAAGTAAAGCCAAGGTCAGATGCCTGAAGTGTGGTGAGAAACATCAAACCATTAAATGCTCAAAACCAAGATCCACATTTGAGAATGTGCCAACTGCGGAGGTCCCCACCCAGCAAACTACAAAGGATGCAACCACCATCCCAGAAATCACGGAAATACAAGCCCGTCCAACCTCCCCCAATCTGGACCACTCAAAGCATCTCAGCTGCACAGTCATCAAACCAACAAAACCCTATCCACAAAAGTCAGGAAAGGGCTCAACCTCCCATGAAGACCTATGCAGAAGCAGCCCGCCCAAAGGACACAATGCAGAGCAATCAAATAAGCTCCAACATCACAGCAATACTGACTGCCTCGCTAGCCACTATGCTGCAGCAATTCAGCAGAACAAACCCAACTCCATCCTTCACAAAGTGATTCCTGCAAGGAACCCATTCCATAATGACAGCACTCAATAATGAATAAAACAAAAGTAAAACCCAACTCGCTTCTAATTGCAGCCTGAAATGCCAACGGCCTCACCAACAAGACACTAGAACTACAGGAATTCGCACAAAGACACAACGCGGACATAATGCTGATCAACGAGACCCACCTAAGAACTGCCAACAACCCAAAAGTGAGAGGATACATAACGTTCCGAATGGATAGACTCAGCACCAGAGGGGGAGGCACTGCCATCTAGATCAAACCGTACCTCCACCACAATGCCATATCCTACCCACAGACTACCAACTTGAGACTACAGGAATACAAGTCCACACAAACAATGCTGGAAGCCTCAAGATATATGCTGCATACAACTCACCAAGCAACCCTCTACTGACAGCAGACCTGGATGCCGTCCTTGGCACCACAGACCCAACCATCATAGCAGGAGATTTGAACGCCAAACACACAGCATGGTTCAGCTCCACCAAAAACAGAAGTGGACGCATACTACACAACTACTCAACACTTAATTCAGTTGTGGTAACAGGTCCCACTGAGCACACTCATTACAGCTCTCATGGCAAATCAGATGTACTTGACATAGCTATCCTTAAAAACATCAGTTATCAGTACCAACTAGAGATGATCAATGAACTATCATCTGACCACAACCCCATCCTGATCAAACTTGGCACGCAAGACCAATTGGCCCCCAGCACACCTTCATATCAAGGGATAGCCTAGACAAAATCCTACCAGAATACATTGGCCCTGTACCCATCATCCACAAAAAAGAAGAAATAGATGAAGCAGTAAGCAATCTAACAAACCAAATCAAAAAAGCACTAGAAGCAGTCACCAATACCACAACCGATCACCCAACCAGACGCTCCCAGAAAATATCATGAACCTCATCAGAACAAAAAACAAAGCCAGGAAAAGATACCACAACACAAGAGTCCCACAGGACAAGAAAACATTGAACAACTGGAACAACAAAGTCAGAAAAGCACTTCAAAACCACAGGAATCAGGATTGGGACAATAAACTGTCATCACTCAACCCAGAAAATTACACAATATGGAAATTTCTGAAGATCCTGCGCATCAAACGCAACCCTCTATCCCCCATGCAATCTGCACATGGAACGGCGCACACTGATAAAGAAAAAGCAGAAGCAATAACAGAAAACCTAGAAAAACAATGCAGTCCATCATATGACAACATAAACATCACCCACATATATAAAGTCCACCAGCAGGTCAAGCGTACCTTAAGACAGACCTCAGACAAACCAGACAGCATCACCCCCACTACTCCAATGGACCAACATCATAAAACATCTAAACAACAAAAAAGCTCCAGGTCCAGATGGAATTACAAACAAAATCATCAAACTACTTCCTCGAAATGCTATTGTGCACCTGGTTAACATAACCAATGCAATACTGAGGATACAACACTTCCCCACTACATGGAAAACAGCCGACATCATACCAATAAAAAATCCAGGAAACAATCCACAACCCCCCCCCCCAAAGCTACCATCCAAGGAGCCTCCTTTCCAATCTAGGAAAGATTGCTGAAAATATCATCCTCTCAAGACTACAAGAAAAATTAGACCAATTAGCAATAATTCCAAACGAACAATTTGGCTTCCGCCGTGAACACAGCACAGTGCAACAAATACACCGATTAGTGGAGCATATCAATCAAGGATACAACTGGAATCTTCACAAGCTGCAGTCTTTCTGATTATTGCCAAGGCCTTTGACAAGGTATGACATCAAGAATTACTCTACAAACTCATTCAAGCCAACATTCCAACAAACTTTACCTGTCTAATATAATCATACCTTACTGACAGATCCATGCAGATAAAAATAAATGGCACCATTTCAACTAATCGCCAAATCCTGCCAGGAGTACCACAGGGATCCCTGTTGGCTCCTTTACTTTTCATAATCTACGTGGCTGACATTCCACAGAACCTGAGGACTACCATCACAGCCCTATATGCTAATGACACAGTTATAGTGTGGCCCAGGTGTGGGCGCAGATGAGATCTCTGCGCCCACACCTGGCGATCAGTTGTCTCCAGGACACCATTACAAAGCTAGAGAAATGGTTCTCGGACTGGAGGATACAAGTAAATCCTATCAAAAGCTCAGCTATACTATTCACCAGATGCAAAACCTTCATCCAAGATAACATTCAACTCCTCGGAAAAAAGATACCATGACAGACAAAAACAAATGCCTTGGAGTACAGCTAGACAAAAAGCTAAATTTCAACAGCCACATCAAGCTCATAGGCACAAAGACATCCAGAACCATAGCCCAGCTCTATCCCCTGATCAACTGCAACAGCAAATTGGATACACGCAACAAGCTGCTACTTTATTATTATTATTATTATTATACACCTCCAGGGAGTCCAAAGACTCATCGAGGGAGAGTGTGCCAACAGCATCGAACGATTGGTCCCCTTCTAACTACTAACCGCGCTCAAACTTACTTAACTGAGCCATTAGTAGCAGAGGCTCTACCAATTGACCTATGCTTCACCCAGCAAGCCAGTAACGTTGTTGTTATTGTTGTTGATATTAATTGCTTTTTCCTCAAAGGTTTTTCTGCTTTAGCAGTGTGCCTACACAAGAGGTTTAACTTATTTCTAAAGAAACGTTATCTAAAAAAGTTATATCACTCTTATATGACCTCTTCCATAATTCTGGTTACTTTCTTTTTAGAAATACTTATTTACAAACAGACCTTCGACTTGGCCATGGGCAATCCATTATCTCGTATATTATCAAATTTATATTTAGAAAGCTTTCAGGAAACAGCAATCAAATTTTTGCCTTTAAAGCTGAGGTTATGGCAAATGTATAAGGATTATATTTTCTTAATTTGGAGCCATGGACCAGATTCTTTAAAGGAATTCCTGAGCTATCTCAACAATCAACACCAAGAATAAAGTTTACCTCAGAATTGCAAGTTAACGGTTCTCTTCTATTCATTCATTATATCAGAACTTGTATGTCAGAAACACTGAAGATCCCTGTTTATAGAAAACACACACTTACCACCAGATACCTTGAGATTCCAACAGATACTGTGGAGTGAATGTGTGCAAAAAGTGTAAAGAATGTGAGGATTTAAAGAGTGTTTCAGGTCGTGTGAGTGATAACATTGTCGAAAGTGAGAATCTAGATAACAGCGATATTAGAAGTATGAATGAGGATATTTGCAAAGTAGTACCTGATAGCTGTGAGAGTGGCGTTGTAAGAGAGAATGAAGTTAAGCATACAGAACGATTGAATGAATCATCGGAAAATAAAAATGATGACACTGATTTCATGACATTGAGTGAAATAGCTCTATTACGCGGAGCGATACATGGAGTAAACCAGCAACTGGAACGTTGGCAAAAATCTTTAACAATCGTACCGACTAATAATCGGCAAAAGTACGATAGAAAAAATAAGTGTATGATAGTGAGTGTAACCAAAATGAAAGAGCGTGTGGTGTATGGAAATTCCCTAGTAAGAGGTGTGTTAGTTGAGAGTTTAACAAATTCGTACCAACCCGGTGCGACCGTAAAGAATGTAAGGGAGTCATTTAAAATGCAAAAACAGCGGGTGAAGGAACTGATAGTGGTAGCGGGTACAAATGATTTGAAAGGAAACAAAAAAGCTATGAGTGAGGATGTGAAGAAATCGCTTGAGGTAGCAAAAGAAGAGAGTGAGATAGTTAGGATGGTGAGTCTGCTGCCACGGCATGACAGTATAGAAGGCGGGTCATAATTGCTAATGCCTTTATGCGTGGTGTGGAATTTCTGGATGTGTGGAATGAGTTCGATGAGCGAAAGGATTTATATAAAATGGATGGATTACATTTGAATCGATTTGGTGTGCAGAGACTTGAAAAGGTGTTGTCGACTGTTGTGGAAGTGAATGTACAGAACCAGGAAGCTAGAGTTATTAAGGTGGGGGGAGTAGATATACAGTCCTTAGGGAGGCAGTTCAGTGTGTGAATGTGTGTAATATGCCCAAGCGAGTAGCAAAGACCACAAATCAAAATGGGATAGTTAGTATAAGGCATCAAAATAGGGATGGGACAAATCGGCTTCTTCAGCTCATGTATACAAATGCCAGAAGTATTAGGAACAAGAAGGAAGAATTTTTAGCCTTGGTTGGCACTTCCAGACCACAGGTTATTGGCATTAGTGAAACATGGCTGACAGAAGATAACACAGCTAGTGGGATTGAATGTCAGGGGTATGGTGTGTTAAACAGAGACAGGGAGAATAAAATGGGGGAGGTGTGTTATTGATGATAGCGGATGAGCTACAGCCAAGGAGAATAGAAGTGGAACTGCAAGATAGAGATAAGAGCACATTTGAGGCTATTTGGTGTGCGATTGAACTAGCAGAACAAAATATACAGTCGGGTGCTGCTATAGACCAGGTGATGGAATAGATGGTGGAGATAGTATTCATAAGCAAATAGAAGAAATGAGTGCAAGGAGGGTAATTATTATGGGATATTTCAACTATGGTAACATTGACTGGGAGGAGAGGACACACGGGAGGAAGGAATTGGATTTTAGGCGGTTATTAAAGGATAACTATCTGCGACAGCATGTAATGGAAAATACTAGGGGTCAGAGAGTGCTTGACCTGGTAATTGCATCTGAGAATTTGACTGTAACGAATATGACCACGTTGCCACCAATTGGTGAGAGTGATCATAGGGTCTTCACTTGGCTAAAGGTGTGGAATTTACAATTAAGACATGGTACATGTGGAATTATCGGGCTGGTAAATATGACAAGCGTGGAAGATTGATTGGTTCAGTGCCATGGCATGTACAACTAAAAGGGCTAGAAGCTGATAGTGCATGGGAGCGGTTAAGAAGTGTTTGCATGAATTAATGGCTGACTGTATATGTAGAGTCCGAATAATAAATCATGTAGGGGTTAAATGGATGAATAACACCATTAAGCTTGAGTTGCAAAAAAAGAAACAACTATCGAGGGAATTTAAGGAGAAAGGTGACCGACAGGCACATGAACGGTATAAAGCGCAGGCCAGAAGGATTACGAGTGTGGTAAGAAAAGCAAAAAAGGATTATGAAAGAACATTGGCCATGCTGGCTAAAGAGAATTCTAAACTGTTTTTTCGATATTTTGCAAGTCAAAGAAAAAATGTATATGGCAGAATGATTTTAAAGAATGCCAATGGTAGGGAGGTAACCGAATCCGTTGATATAGTTAAATTACTGGGCGAGCATTTTGCAAGAATATATCTTCTAGGTGGTGACATTGCAGAAATGAATGAACCAATAGATTATATGGGAATTGTTTTGAATGAAGTGGAGGTGGGTAGTCTATTGCAAAACCTCAATGTCAATACATCTGTGAGATTGGATGATATACCAGCTCGTGTCGTACGTGAAGTCGCTAAAGAATTGTCAGTACCCTTGACCATTCTGTTTAATCTGAGTCTCGGGTTTGGGTTAATCCCGAGGGGGTGGAAAGAGGGGAAAATAGTTCCACTGCATAAAGGAGATTCCAAGACTGTTGTTGTAAATTACTGACCGATTAGCATATCAGGAATCGTTGTCAAGGTCTTGGAGAAACTAGTCAAGAGACGAATACAGGATTCGATAGATGAAAATGGGATTCTGTGTGGGGGACAACATGGTTTTGTGAAAGGGTAGATGATGCCTAAGTAATTTGCTCTCTTTTTATAACAAGTAATGAGTGGACTGGACAAGTGTAATGGGTTTTCAGTGGTTCTACTGGACCTTGCCAAGGCGTTTGATAGGATACCACATTGTACTCTAATCAATAAACTGGAGCAGATGGGTATGGATAGGAGGGTGGTTGATGGAGAGATACCAGAGAGTGGTTTATTCACTCTAATGTGGTTTATTCAAGAGTGGAGTCCAAAAGATGGCATGTGACTAGTGGTGTGCCACAAGGTTCTGTTCTTGGACCACTACTTTTCAATTAGTTCATTAACGATATAAGAAAGGATCTGAGAGGAAGTGTTCACTTGTTTGCTGATGATGCAAAGTTGGGTAGAGCAATTGTGAGTGCACAGGATGTCAAAATTTTGCAGGATGATTTGGATAGTTTTTAAGACTGGACTAAGGAAAATGGATGTCAATTCAATGTGGAAAAGTGTAAGGTTATGCATTTTGGAGTGAAAAGATTAGCTGCAATATATCAGCTTGGTGGAATCGTGCTCCAGGAGATTGATGAGTTCTGGGATTTTGGAGTGTTGGTGGATAGGGAGTTGAAGTTTAGGGGGCACATTGCCAAAGTGGCTAAAACAGCTCATCAAATCACTTGGTTACTGAAAAATACTTTAACGAGTAGAGACAAACAAGTTATTGTTCCGCTATATCGAGCCCTGATAAGACCCCATCTGGACTACTGTGCCCAGATATGGGCGCCAGGGTTTCTTCTTGATGGGGGGTGGAGAGGATCCAGAGACGAGTGACCAAGATGATGGCAGGTCTGTGGAATGAACCTTATGAGAACAAATTGAAGATTTGTGGGTTGCAAAAATTGGTTGATAGGCGGAAAAGTGGTAATATGATTGAGACATTCAAATTACTGAAGGGTTTCTATAAGATTAATCCAGAAGATAATTTTGAGAATAGGGCTGGTGGTGGGAGGACTATGGGCCATACATGGAAGCTGGGAAAAAATGTGGTTAACAGGGGTGTTAGAGAGCTAGGTTCTTTACTTGGAGAGTGGCAAATGAGTTGAATAAGCTACCAGAGTCTGTTGTGTGCTTTGACCGTGAATGAGTTTAAGGCGAGGTATGATAGATACTGTGTGAAAGACGAATAGTTGTTCTTGACATGATGTTAGGGCCTCCCTCGATGAGTCTGTCGACTCCTTGGAGTTTCGCGTAATAACAGTAATAATAATAATAATAACACCTTCATGGATAATTTCATCATTATCCGCTCCGAAACCTTGGCATCATTTCTACATTAGGTAAACCCACCTACTCCCTCCTCAGTGAAGAAGAGATCACCAAAGAACAACTGTTTCATCTTACAACCTTTCAGAAAGACGATTATCCTAAGCAGACTGTTGATGTACTGTTTAATTCAGCTGCTAACTGTGCGGAATATAATACTAATATAATAGGCGTTTGCAAGTTAATTATAGTCACAGTCTCTATTGTAATGCATATTTTTGTACTTCTCTTTTCATGTTTGCACCCGATGAAGTTTTCTAAGAAAATGAAGTTAATTATGCCTTCAAATAATAAACATTTTTTTTTCTTTCTTGGTACAGGAACTGTGTAGTTCAATGGAAGTAATGTTTGCATCCTCTGCACTAAGCAGCCAATCGAATTGCAAGTTTAAATCCAGTTATCGACAAGAGGCAATGTTTCTAAGGCTTTTTACGATCGCTTCCCGATTTTGTCGATCCCCTGCAAGGGCAAGGGTTTTTTCTCAATCAATCTCGGGATTTTCGTCCTTATATTACTATGGATGACACTTGGATTTACCGTTACACACCAGAATCCAAACAGCAGTCAAAACAGTGGACAGAAGCCGGTTGTTCTGCTCCAAATAAGACAAAGTTGGTTCCATCAGTAGGAACGTTCATGACTTCGATGTTTTGGGATGCTAAAGGCATTTTGTTTATTAATTATCTTGAAAAAGGGTAAAACAGTAACCGGGGAATATTATTGCGATCATTTATCCAGACTAGAAGAAAAAATTCGGGAGAAAAAAAAACGGTTTTTGTAGAAGAAAAAATCATCTTTTATCAAGACAATGCACCTGCCCAGAAAGGTGTTTTGGCAATGGGAAAATTAAAGGATCTGCACTATCAATTGTTGGAACATCCACTCTAATCCCCAGATTTGGCTCCCTGTGACTTCTGTCTCTTCCCAAAACTAAAATTCTTTCTTGCTGGTCAGCGTTTTTCTTCGAATCAAGAGGTGATTGCAGCTGTAGAGGGATATTTTACAGATCTTACTGAGAACCACTACAGGGACAGGACAATGGCGCTGGATCATCACTGGAATAAATGTATTAGTCTTACGGGAGATTATGTCGAAAAAATAATTTTGAAATTTTAATTTTTTTTTCATTGTAGGCCAATAACTTTTCAGACCGCCCTCGTATAATAATATTTAAAAAAATACGAAAAGTAAATTACATATCCTGTTCATAGGCTCGAAGAAAAATAGCATAACATGAAATGGTTCAAGTACAAGGATTCAAATCTCGTTTGACAGCAGTAGAATTTTTTTAATTGACAGCATGGGTTTGCTAAAGGAAGATCGTGTTTTAGCAATCTACTTACTTAATATAATAAGGTGAAGAATACATTGCACAAGGGAATGCATATACAGAAGCATACTTAGATTTTGCAAAGGCTTTTGATAGATTGCACTCGACAAACTAGTAGTTAAATTGGAACAAGATGGGATTGGATACTGATTACGGTGTGGGATTAGAGATTGGCTGCCTGATAGGTATCAACAGATTGTGTATCTGGGTGTGATACTACATGACAGGAAAGTCGCTAGTGTCGTGCCCCAGGAATCTGTGTTGTTGCCATTGTTGTTTAATTTGTATATAAACCGCATTGAAATGGACTTAAATGGGGATATACAGTTATTTGCAGAGAATGCAAAGTTGGGGAGAATTATGAGAAGTAGATCAAATGTGGCTTTGCAAAAGGATCTAAATTTACTGTCTGAATCGGAAGTGTGTGTGGGAATTCATGTAAACTGTAATGTTTTAAAATTTTGAAAGTACAGTTGGGATGCAGAGAATATGATTATGGTGATATTTTAGAGGAGTTACAGAAGATGAAAAATCTGGCGTGATGGTAAATAGCGCCTTGAAGTTTCGTGAAAATTTTGCTAAAACTGTGAGGACAACATGCAGATTATGGAAAAGATGTGGAGAAAATTGATGTTAAGAAGTAATGATGTTTTGATTTCATCGTACACGACTTTGATCATGCCACATGTCTATTACAGGACTGAAATTTAGTAGGGAGGTTTTCAAAAGGATGATAAGATGTTGGAGAGGATTGAGAGACGATTGTCTAATTTGGACTATAGTCCTGGAAAGTGGAATGTGCGGACAGATTGAGAGAATGCAAATTACAGAGCCTATTGGATACAAGGAAGACGGGAGACATGATCAAAACATATAAGTTGGAAAAGGGTAGTTAGCAGATTAGGGTGGATGAGAATTTTCATAGAATAACTGGAGACAGGGAAAACTTGAGGCTATCCCTGGAAGCTGTATAATGTGGGTGTGAGCAAGGGCTGTGGAGTGGTCTTTCTGCATGGAGACTGCTGGCTGATTGGAAGCATTGCCTGAGAGTATGGTGAGTGCAGACACAGTGAGTGCATTTAAGTTGAGATATGGATATATTAAAAATATTTAAATATTTAAAAATATTAAAATATTAAAAAGAAAAGCATAAGTAATCTACTAATAGATGATAAGCAATGAAAATTAATTTATGGTATTGAAATACACGGCGAAAGATGGAAGGAATACATCGACGAACTTTATGCAAAAATGAAAGAATAGAGAAAATTAAATTAGAAAAGCAAAGTGAAATATCAACAGAAGATTGAAATCATGAGGTAGTAAAGAGAGAAGTAGAAGCAGCAATTAAGGAATTAAAAAGTGTTAAGATGGAAGGAGTGGTTGGAATTCCTAGTGAAATCCTAAAACAACTGAAGGGCAAACGTATAACAGAAACATGGAAACTATGGAACTTCATTTACAAAACAGAAAAATGCCTAAAGATTTCACAGAGTATTCTCATACCAATTGAAAAGAAAAGCAATTCTACAAAGTGCAGTGGCGATAGAACTATAAGCGCACTCTTGCATGCCTCTAAAGTCGTCGATTTAACATACTTAGCAGTATGTTAAATCGACGACTGTATAATGGAATGGAGTATTTTGTGGGGATGATCAGTTTGGAGATGCAATTGGAGTAATAAGAACCATGTAAGAAAGGAATATAGAAGTAAATACAGAATTTTATATATGTCGATATTTTTCAAGGTCGATATTTTATATCGACCTTGAAAAAACGTTTGACGTGGTGAAATGGGAAAAGCTGATGGAAGTAATACGCAATATACGATTATATTAGAGAGAGCGAAGGATTCTAGCTGAATTATATATGTACCAGATTGCCATAATAAAGAGAAAAGCAGGAAACACTAAAAAATGTATGATTGGTAGAAGCATAAGACAAGGATACTGCCTATCACTGACGCTCTGCGATATATTTACAGAAGAAATTATAAAAGCATTTGAGGAAGAGAAAAGAGGAATCACTACTGGAGGAAGAACAATACAAAATATAAGATTTGCAGATGATCAAGCAATATTAGCTAATTCTGAAGATGAATTGAAGCATCTAAGGAAAGAATTGAAAAGTATATGCAAAAAATATGGTATGGAAATTAACCCATAGAAAATCCTTCCAGGAATCCAGGAAGTGTTAGAGTGGTGATGATGAATGGAGCAAATGTAGAACAAGTGTGACTAAATAAATACCTTGGCAGTATAATACAAGAAAATAGAAGACGCGACATGGAAATAAAATAAAGAATTAACAAAGGAAAATATGCACTTTATAGTAAGAAAATTTATAACCGCCTAAATTTGTGATAGACAGGGGCAGGCTATTTCTAATTGGCTACTGGTGGAGACTGAACTGCCCACTCAGTGTCCAAAAGTTGATAAGATATAAAGATCTCACTTACTCCCTATAAGGGAATAAAAAGCATTAGCTGATTTATTTTTATTCATTTATATTTAAAATGAATAAAAACTAAAATAAAAGGCTTATTAAATGTTGTCTAGTGTATAATTTTATATGGATCGGAAACGTGGACAATTGGGAAAAGAAAGAAGCTAAACTGTTCCAGGTATTTGAAATATGGTTGTGGAGAAGAATGGAGAAGATAAAGTGGACTGAAGAAAATTACAAAGAGTTGAAGAAGAAAGGAATTTACTAAAGACCATAAGACAAAGAAAAAATTATTGGATAGGACCTGTATTAAGAGGAGACAACCTGTTGCAAAGAATGATAAAAGGGAAAATTGAAGGAAAGCGACCAAGAGTAAGGAGACGACTAATGATACTTGATGATATAATGGGAACAAGAGGATATCAATAAATCAAGGAGGAAACAAGAGATAGAGGAAATTGGAGGAAGAGAATTTCCTGTGATACCTGTCAAGAGACAGAACACTAATGATGGTGATAATAATGAAGCTATGTGAAAGTGGGACCTACCACGATGAATTTCCTGACTCCATGTAGATCTATTTTAATCATCATAATAAAAATAATAATAAAATCTCTAAAAATGGCATAAGCACCCTTTCATCAAATTAAATAGAAAACTGTATTTATTCATTGTAGTCTAGAAAGCAATTATGTGGACAGCTTCCACATCACTTCCTACAACAACGTTGTCTCATCGTCGGATTCTCACATATGTGATATAATATTTATATCAACATTAATTAAGTTATTAAAACAATTTTATAGAGTATTAAAGGTCTTTTTGTTATTTGTTACCAGAGAAGTGGCACTTTTTAAAATTTTACTTGCAGTTATTTATCTATTTATTATTATTATTATTATTATTATTATTATTATTATTATTATTTAGCCTGTGTAGCTCAGTAGAAGTGGCGTTTGCACTCTACAGCGCTTGACCGCACGAAGAAAGGGTTTGGTGGTTCAAATCTAGTCGCCGACTAGAGGAAATTTTTCTAAGCCTTTTTTCGACCGGTTCCCGAGTTAGTCGATCTCTGGCACGGGCAAGCGGGTTTTTCCTCCAGGAAACTCGGGTTTTTCGTCCCGTAAACTCAAGAAAATCGACCGCAGAACCCACATTATTTTCAGACATTAAATATATTGTGTTAAGGTTAGGGACCACGAGATGGCGGCACATTTGAACCGTCTCTCTTCACTGTGTACTGCTTAATTAGTGATAGCCTTGGGCCATCTAGCTCTGATTGGTACCAGTGGAGATTGAACTGCCCACTCAGTCTCCAAAAGTTAGATAGGGCTAAATGGCCTCGCCTACTCCCGTATACGGGAATAAAAAGGCGTTAGCTGATTTTTATTATTATTATTATTATTATTATTATTATTATTATTATTATTATTATTATTATTATTATTAGAGAGCCTGTGTAGCTTCGTAGAAGTGGCGTTTGAACTCTACAGCTCTTGACCGCACGACAAAAGGCGGTCGAATCTAGTCACCGACTAGAGGAACTTTTTCCTAAGCCTTTTCTCGACCGGTTCCAGAGTTAGCCGATCTCTGGCACGGGCTATCAGGGTTTTCCTCCCGGAAACTCGGGTTAATTAGTGATAGCCTTGTGTCAGCTATCTCTGATTGGCTGCCAGTGGAGATTGAACTGCCCACTCAGTCTCCAAAAGTTAGATAGGGCTTAAAAACGGCCTCGCCTACTCCCTATACGGGAACAAAAAGGCGTTAGCTGATTTCTTTATTTATTATTATTATTATTATTATTATTATTATTATTATTATTATTATTATTATTATTAAGAGAGATGTCCAGGAAGACAAGGACTCATTGAAAGAAGCCATATGCTACTTGCACCAGCTATCGTGATTATTCTTGAATTCATTCACGCTGTTTGCACACAACATCCAATGGCAATCGATTCCAATCAATCACCACCCTAGGAGAGAAAAATCTAGCCGTTATCCCCTTTCTGAGCGACATTCATTCTTAGCTTGCAAGGATGCCCTGTTTCCTACCCTCCATGAAATAAAAAATTACATCTACTGAAATTCTGTATAACCATTTCAGAAGTAAGTCTTAATCATATCACACTCTTTCACTCGTTTGCTAGTGTCTACACTCTACAATTTCGCAATATCCATTCATAATCAGTTATTCACAATGCTGGCATCATTTTTAACATCATTATTAAGGCCTTGTAAAGAGGGAAAATGACATGACATTCTTATCTTTGCAAGTACATGTTCGTTTCATCATTGCAATTATCTCTGGAGTTATATTTGCAATCTTTGCTACATAGCCCTGAACTTCAACTTCATATCTACTAGCATTCTAATCTCCCTAACCTGATCAGTTTCGTCTAGCATAATCGAACCAATATAATGCAACAATTGATATCAATTCACTGCGAAATGCTTGACTTTACATTTACTGACATTGAACTGATATCCATTTTGCCAAACCCACATTTCGAGCCCATTCAGATCATCCTGCAAGTACAGAATATCAGCAGAATTCCTGATTACCCTACCTATCTTTCCATCATAAGCAAACAACTGTGTGTGTCCCATGTTAAATCCTTCCCAATATCATTAAAGTACAGATTGAATAACTGTGTACCAAAGGCATCCTTGTGGTACCACACTAGTTTCCTTAAAATTATCTGACTCACCCCCCCCCCCCAAATACCACTTTTTGTTATCTGTCATTCAGCGATCCTCTTTTCCATGCTAATATATTATAATTCAAATCCATACCATTCAATTTATGCAACAGTTTTCCATGCTGCATTTTGTCAAACATCTTAGAAAAATCCAAAATGTGTCATGGTGTATCCATTCCCCATATGTAGTTCAATGGTAACATTATTGTAAAATGCGAGCAAGTTGCTAAAACATAATCTTCCGAGTTATGACCAATTTTTCCGAAATTTTCTCCACCACACATGAGATACTGATTGGTCGATAGTTTAATACAAAAATCATTGAACCACTCTTGTGCAATGGAATGACAATATATTATTTCCTTTACTACAGAATTTTACCTTCCTGAGAAAAATTAGAAAGCCAGGTCAAAGGAATAACCTTTTCAGATGAATTTTCTTTTAACACCGTGCTGATATCCCAACAGTCCGTATTGATGTATTCTTATTCAGTTTGTGCAACAGCTCTAATACCTCCTATTCATACAGCTGAGTTTCTTCGTTTCACGAAGAAGTAGCAGAGAACTCAGTGTTGCATACACAAGGTTGATAGCTTTTAGCAAAATGGGTACTCATTAGTTGAACAACCTCTTTCTTATCTCTCACCGTCACACTATATGCATTCAGAAGCGTTATTCTTTTACTTACAGCATATTGATAGAATTCTTGGGGAGTTTTATTTACCTTGTAAAGCCAGTTTCTGTTCATATTCAGACTTAGCTTTTCAAACAAACAGTCGTGACTCTTCTGGCCTGTTGCTTGTCATTTTCATAACGGACACCATCCATATGCACACGGTATTCCTTTCAATATGCACACGGTATTCCTTCCATATTATCCGTTTCTTACGAATCTCTTGTTTTCTTAGAAATCTCGAGACATGGTCTCATATTGCATGATTGATTTAAGTATTTTTTAAATTCTTCCCAATTACTATCGATATCTCTTCTCATCTCTTAACCGATACCATTTCGATGAATTTAGTATCGCCTCAGTTGGTTATAATTTTCTTCTTTTTATAGTTCAGTGTGTAACTTTTTTTGAATGGAACATTCATAAACTTAGCCACTTCCCAAGTGAGTTCCTCATGAAAATTGTTACAAACTGAAGGAGGAATAGTTACGTCTTTAACAGAAACACCCTCTGATGCTAAAATAAAATCGAATTCTATTTGATCTCCAGTTTCTTCTATTACACACTTCTTGAGAAATTTGTCTCGCAACAGCTCAATATATTCAGTGTCATTCTTCTCATGAGATTTTCCTGCTACCCAATCAATATATGCATTATTGAAATCGCTCATTATGATTACTGTTTCGCATCCATCGTCCATATTTTTCGATGAATTTCATCACTAACATCTGATCTACCAGATCTCTGACAACAACCCACTATGTATTTGATCTTGTTAGATCTTGTTAGATTTCACCTCCTACTAGATGGTTTCAATCTCACGGCCACATAAAAAACTGTTACTATTATTACAATCATAGTTCTCACCACTAATTGGATTCAAGTCATCCGGTATAATTAGAAGCACACCCCTTTCCACACTTATCCGGTCTAATCTTCCTAAAAATACTGTACCCTTTACACTCAATACCAGTTCGTGTGTCTGATTCTGATAGCCGCCATCTCACTAATGCCTACAATCTGAGGTCTCCACATGTTGACCAAGGCAACAAACTCTAATCGCTTTCTTTCTGATACTCCAATTGATCGTCTATAGACATAATAATTTACCTGCACGTTATTTTGTATACTATTGTCTGCAGTCTGCATGACACAGTTGCAGGACAACTTGCAGATCTCAATTTTTCTACTGCCTTATAGATGCAGATATCTTTTGCTCTCGTTTGATGGGTACTAATCAAACAAAACAAAGTCGACATCCTCGCCTAACAATAATTTCCATGATAATGCCCATTGCGATCATTAATACAACATTGTACTGGGTTATATAACATTGTCGCTTTTTTACCTTCATATCTCACCATCCCTCCCATTAAAATTTATTTTCTCTGACTCTCTATGTTAAGCCTCATACCCGTTATTAGTTTTCCAAGAGTCCTTATACCAAACATATTCAGGCGTAGGCTCGTCCCTCATATAAATCTAATTTCCCCTCATATTCACGACACAAATCTACAAGCTTGTATCCATTTCTTACAGTCTACGCAGCGGATCGTGTCCCATCATAGCCCATTCTGAATTCATGCTTATCATATCGACCTAATACACAGGGTGGCCATAAATTAACTTTCCCTCTTTGGAGGCATCTGTAGCTAAAACTAATACACGGAGTGAGACCACATTTTATATTGGGACTTTCGAAGGCATAGGGAGATGAATTCCGCGAAAAAAAAAGATTTTGTACCGAAATCGCAGAGAGGAGAAATTTTGGCGCTGGCGGAGCGGAAAGCAGTCTAATATTTACACTAAACGCAGGTAAAAAGGGTTATGCAAACTTTACTGTGAGTACGTGACAGAAGCGCTACCAATTCCACTTAAAAAGGGATTGGGAACGTTCAGGCAGTTATTCGAATGACTGACGATTTCATAATAGGACCATACTTTTTGAGGGTATTACCCCTACAGGTTCTGTAACCTCTCCATTACTGAAGAAATTTATCGACGAATGTTGGAAAATTTTGTCATTCCTGCATTGCAGCAAAGACAATGTTTGGACTCCATAATTTTTATACAGGACGGAGCACGGCCACACATTGCCTTTTAAGCCAGCATTTTAGTAATGAGAGGGTTATCAGTCAGTTCTTTCCGACGACATGGCCACCTCAATCCCCGGACATCACTCCATGTGACTTTTGGCTGTGAGGTATATGAAATCTGTTGTGTATGTTGGTGGCGTTCCCAACTTGCATGTCTTGAAAGAGAACATAAAACGGGCTGTTATGAACATCCAATCTGACTCCTTATGCTCAGCTGTAGAGCATATCGCACACCGCATGCAATTTGTTCTACACAAGAAAGGTCATCACATTGAAAATCGTGTCTGTGGTCCAGGGGACCCTGATTCTGACGAATAAAACATTATTTCACGTGAGTTCAATCACTACATTAATTTCTCTGTCTCTTGCAAGTTGTTGTTTTAGTTTCATTATTATTCTTATTATCATTGTAACGCACCACATATCCAACTGGAATGAGTGGCGCAGCTGTCGCTTACACCGTCGAAATGTTATTATTCCATATTATCTATCTTTAATGTAATTATCCGCTTGTTTTCGGCTCCACCAGTGCCAAACTTTCCCCTATTGGCGAGTTTTGATATTAAAGCTTTTTTCCCGTAAATCATCTCCCCATGCCTTCAAAAGTCTTAACATAAAATTTGGTCTCATTCCGCTTATTGGTTTTAGCTACAGATGCCTCCAAAGAGGAAAAGTTATTTTATGGCCACTCTGTACATACTATTATCACTTTCTCATTCTTCACCGTCGCCTCTTCCGACAACCCTTTATGTCCTCTCTCATGCTAAACTTATCGCTGTGTAACTCAAGAGCCTGTGTAGCTCAGTAGATGTGGCGTTTGCACACCACAGCGCTTGACTGCACGAAGGAAGACTTGCTTTCGAATCTAGTCGACAACTTGAGGATATTTTTCTAAGCCTTTTTCGACCGGTTCCCGAGTTAGTCGATCTCTGGCACGGGCAATCGGGCTTTTTCTCCAGGACACTCGGGTTTTTCGTTCCGTAAACTCAAGAAAATCGACCATAGAACCCACATTATCTCATACATTAAATATATTGTGTGAGGGTTAGGAACCACGAGATGGCGGCACTTGTTGAGCCGTCTCTCTTCACTGCATGCCACTTAATTAGTGATAACCTTGGGCTAACTATCTCTGATTGGGTGCCAGTGGAGAACTGCCTACTCAGTCTCCAAAAGTTAGACAGGGCTAAAATGGCCTCCCCTACTTCCTATACGGAAATAAAAAGGGGTTAGCTGATTTTTTTTTTTTTTGGAGGTCGTTAATGCCAACAACAATTACGCACTCGTTTGTTTTTCTTTTCTATTTTTCAATTACTTGTGTTATATTTTACATTTTTGCTCTTGGAAAAACTCGAAGTTAAAATCCACTCAGAACAGCATGTTGTTCTCAGCGGATTTTAACTTCGAGTTTTCTATGATAGAGAGACAATACCAAATATCCTTCTTTTTATAATAATAATAATAATAATAATAATAATAATAATAATAATAATAATAATAATAATAAAAACATTACTTATCTTTTTCAAACGCCTCTCGACTTTCTGTAATTCCCACGCAGTCTATCTGATAATCTGATTAAATTTCGCTATTTAAATTATTCAATTACATTTACTCGAATGGATGGCTAAGTTGGTTACATATCTCTCTCCATCCGACAGGCTGCAGTTTTAAATGCTGCCTGCGGATTTGATATGAAAAAAGTTTCATATTTAGTGTCTAGGCCTGGGGAGCCTTGTGGCAATGTTTTTAGCTCCATGATGGTACACAACTTTATTAAAGACAATTATTGGTTTGAATCGAGTCGCCTTTCAGAAGAACAACGCTTTCTATTCTTATATCAGCTCTGGATTCTGAGTTATTAGATCTCTAGCTTAGACAAGATATTTAACTTCCTAAAAACTTCAGGTTTTAACTCCATATCTCAGAATAAATCTACTGTAGATCTAATGTTAATTATGATAATAATATCAGCATTCGGATTTAGGATCACAAGCTACTGACATTTATTTTATCGTGGGCCAGTTTTATCATTAGTATACGGTACTAGGATTCCACTCGACTATCTGCGGCGATTAAAAGGTACAAATGGGCTGCTAGCCATTCTAAAAAATTGTTCGGTAGAAAGTTTTGGTTTAATCAAAATGTAAGTTTAGTATAAATGTTAAGCTAAATTACATGTGTCTACTTCCTTGGGACACTAACAACGATTTACAATATTTTTAAAATTTATTTTTATTTAAACATTCATGTCAATTTTATCATGATTATAATTATTGGTGATTGTAACTGGGATCTGATTTGAAAGATAATGGATAGCTATGGTCTCTTTCTTCGTTCTTCTAAATTTTAAGATTTCTGGTCTTTGCTCAAGGTTTATAAGAAAGGTTCTGCAGTTTTTGTTACTTCCACTTTGCAAGTTAGAGATAGTTGCATGCTCTGTGAATGATCATCATTTTCCTCTTTCCGAGCTGAAGCCTTTCGGGTTAGTTGGTTGATTGGCCTTGAATCCTTTCATCTTATGGGCAGTGGCGTATTTAGGTATAGGCCATATAAGCCTGGGCCTAGAGCGCAAATTTTGAAGGGCTGCGGAAATTTCCAGGCTCTCATTTTTGTAATTATATTTATATTATGAATCTAGGATATAAAAAGGTTATTCATGAAAATCAACATGTTCATTAAATATGGGGAGGCCGCGCTTTCTGCGGGCCTAGGGGCGGGAAATACCTAAATACACCACTGCATATGGGCAGACATATTTGTTTATAATGGTATGCTTAGAATCTCCAGAGGATTATGTTCATTCACGTTATTCAGACAAACAAGTTGCAATATATCTTTCAGACGGTAAGCATATTCATTTCTCTGACAAAAGAATGCTTTTCTTCCCAACTTTGTGATGAAAGTTGTATTGTATTTAGAAGGATTTAGAAATCCTTCTAAATACATTTTAGAAGGATTTCTAAATACGTCACCATTGTTGGTTTTTTTTTTTAAATTAAACTTAGCTGATTAAATAAATTTAAGTTTTTGCATTAGACTTTAACTCCTCATGCTTATAACATCTCACTATAAGAATTTACTCTTTATGGGAAACGGGTGAAAATTATTAATATTTTATGAATCAAGTAGTTGAACGATAGCTATAACTAAAATATTTCTAGAGGTTTTTCTTCTTGTCCTTGTTCTTGTCAATTATATGTTTTCTAATACCGATTGCATGTTTTACCATGTACGTTAATCAGTATTATTGTTGTAGAAAATAGTCATGTTTGGAATAAAAAAGTAAAAATAGATCCACGCAGGTTAAGGATCCATTTACATTTATACACACATACAAATAAGAAGGAGAAGAAGAACAAAAAAGGAATACGTTTGTGCCATCTCAGAACACTGCCTTTAACTCACAGTAATGTCACTTAGCCGTTATAACTCAGTCTTATATATAAAGAAATAATAAGCTAACGCCTTTTTATTCCCTTATAGGGAACAGGCGAGGACTTTTTGAGACTGAGTGAGCAGTTCAATCTCCACCGGCAGCCAATCAGAGATAACCGGCCCATGACTACCACTAATTATAGGCGGCCACCGGTGAAGAGACTGGTAAACAAGTGCTGCCATCTCTTAGTACCTAATCCTAACAGGATATTTTAAGAGGAAAAATGACCTCTTTATCTTTACATGTCCACATTCGTTTCAGCATTGCAATTATTCTCTTAGTTGTATTTACAATCCTTGCTGCATGGCTTCTGAAATTTAACTTGCCATCTACAAACACTCCAAGATCCCTAGCCTGATTATGTTCTTCTAGCATAATGCCACCAATATACAACACTGAATATCTGATCTCGCCAAACTGCATGACTCATTTACTGACATCCACTTTCCCATGCCGACATTTCCAGCCTATTCGTTATCAGTAGAATTCCTGCTTACCCTCTTTGCATCATCAGATAATAGCGCTATGTTGCATGTAAAATCCTTCACGATATCATTAATCTACTGATTGAATAACAGTGGACCAAGCACTGATCCATGTGGTATACCACTAGTTATCTTAAATCTTGGAGACACTTTCCTCATATACCCTTTTTTGATATCTGTCAGTCAATCATCCTCTCATCCAAGCTAATATTTTATAATCCAATCCGCACCAATAATCTCCAATTTATGCAAGTCTTTCTTGCTGTACTTTGTTAAAAGCCTCAGCAAAATGAAAACGTATCATGGTGTATCCATTCCCCTTATCTTGTTCAATGGTAAGATTAACATATAAGGCGGGGAAGTTTCTAAAACATGAACCACCTTAGTAAACCTATTCTGCAGATATTCTCTGTCAACCGATATCTGAATGCTTGCCCTAACCACATGATCTAAAATCCCTCCAACGCTCCTGAGATAATGATTGCTCAATAATTGGGTACATCGTTCTTCGCACCACCCATGTGCAATAGGATTACCATAGATTTTCCCAATCTTGTGGCATTTTCCCTGTACTGAGTCTCATGTTATCTAGAGTAGTCAATGGAATAACTAGTTCAACTGAACACTCTCTTGGTTATCTGTGCTGATACCACGTCAGTCCTTATTGCAGAATAGTTATTCAGTTTGTGCAAACTCTAGTTCTTTCTCTTCATGCACATGATTTCCTTCGTACAGTGAAGAGATAATGATCAGTTCAATGATGCATATACCAGATTTATAACTTTTAGCCAAGTTGCTAGTCCTTATTAATTGAACAATCTCACCCACATGACACCTGCATTCATTAGAGTTATTCTTTCAAATTCATTCTTTTTTTTTTCTTTTCTTCATAACGACAGAATTCTTCTGGATTGTCTTTAACAATGTTAAAGACAATCCAGAAGAATTGCTTATAAGTATCACAACTGACATCACTTTGTGCACATGGTATTTTTTGCCAATCATGCTAAGGCCATTTGTAGATGGACACGACTCCCCTACTTATAAGTTATCCAAACATCTGGTAAAATTATTAAACTCTTTTCGGGTGCTTCTAATTCTTACATTAAGATTCTTAATATAAGAATTCCCAACACTTTGTTTCCATGATTAAAAATATACACCTACAAGACATTGTTGGAAATCTTAGCCAGTTTTGATGTCTCTTCTTTCTTTAACAATATATCCACAGAAGACGTATTAGTTCTTTTCTAAAATACTTATCCAAATATCTTATCTAGAGCCTGTGTATCTCATTGTGGATGTGGCGTTTGCAAACCACAGTGCTTGTCCGTACGAAGGAAGAATTGGTTTCGAGTCTAGTCGGCGACTAGAGGAAATATCTCTAAGCTTTTTTCGACCGGTTCCCGACTTAGTTGATCTCTGGCACAGGAAATCGGGTTTTTTCTCCCAGAAACTCGGGTTTTTCGTCCCGTAAACTGAAGAAACTCGACCGTAGAACCCACATTATTTCAGAGATTAAATACGAGTATTAGGGTTGGGGACCACGAGATGCGGCACCTGTAGAGCCGTCTCTCTTCGATGCGTGCCGCTTAATTAGTGATAGCCTTGGGCCAGCTATCTCTGATTGGGTTCGAGTGGTGATTGAACTGCCCACTGAGTTGCCAACAAGTTAGATAGGGCAAGAATGGCCTCGCCTACTTCCTGTATATACGGGAATAAATACGCGTTAGCTGATTTTTTTATATCTTATCTAAAATACTTGACACTTTTAATCAATATAAAAATCCTGGCTACTGTATCTTTGGAAATACGATCAACCAGCAAAATTACTGGTTAGCCATGTTCAGCTCTCTATCACGTGTACGATCGAATGTATATAATTAGAATCTTTCAAAGAAAAAGCAATAAACTTCTTTCCATTGAAATAAAGAATGTGGAAAACATATGTAGACTATGTTTTCTTGATTTGGAGACATGGTGTAGATTCACTTCAAAAGTTCTTGAATCATCATAACAACCAACATCCTATGATACAATTTACAATAGAACTAGAAGATAACAGTTCGTTTCCTTTTGTTGAAGTAAAACACACATATTGGTTTCAAAAACTAAAAATCTCCAACTAAAGAAAGCATACACCTGCTAACAGATACCTTTACGCTAAGTCCCATCATTATACACCTCAAACGTTTTGTATTATTTCTAGTGTATAGAACTCGTGTGCATTTACTCCCCAAAGAATTACATTTGTTTTATCAATTTTTCAGAAGAATGGTTATCCTAAACAGTCCATCTCTAATATACTGACAGAAATGTCAGCAGTGTAGAAATGTCATATGTATGGCTTTAGTACTGTCATATGTATGGTCTCTCTCTCTCTCATGATCGTCCTAACGCAACTCAATGAATTTCTCCTTTTGACCAAAATAGGGCACATTTCATTACACCAAAGACGATAAACTCCTGGTTACTTCGGGCTGTCATGTTTCGGTTTATGTGTATGAATAAGGAACGTCGTTTGTTAAGAGAAGTAAAATAAGTACGGATTTAAATTTCTTGACGAATTCAGCTAACCTTCGTGAAACCGCGGCGACTACAGGAAATTTTTCTAAGCCTTTTTTCGACCTGTTCCCGAGTTAGTCGGTCTCTGGTATGGGCAAGCAGGTTTTTCCTCCCGGAACCTCGGGTTTGTCATCCTGTAAACTCAAGAAAATCGACCGTAGAATCAACATTATTTCAGACATTAAATATTTTGTGTCAGGGTTAGGGACCACAAGATGGCGGCACATTTGAGCCGTCTCTCTTCACTGTGTACAGCTTAATTAGTGATAGCCTTGGGGCATCTATCTCTGATTGGTACCAGTGGAGATTGAACTGCTCACCAGTCTCCAAAAGTTAGATAGGGATAAATGGCCTCGCCTACTCCCCATATACGGGAATAAAAAGGCGTTAGCTGATTTTTTTTTTTTCGTGAAACCGAGATTATATACGGTAGAGATATAAACCTTTTTATATCAGTAGTAGCTGCGTCTTCTAATGTATATATTTTGTATTGCTCTTTTCATGTTTTGTACCCGATGAACTTTTCTAAGGAAACGAAACTAGTTGTGCGCTGAAATAATAAAGAGCATTGTTTCTATTTTGGTTTCATTCGGCTTCTAGTAATTTTTTTAATCATATATATATATATATATATATTTATTTATTTATTTGTTTATTTATTTATTTATTTAAACCGAGATAAAATATTAAGTTTTAATGAAAATGATACAACTAATTTCTGCCTTTTGCAGCTTTCATCAGGTATCCACTTAAGGTAGAACACAATAATAAAAATTGAAGTTACAAAAAACTGAGAATTACAGGCAAAAATACAAAACGTAATTGACAAAAAAAAAACGTTGTATTTTTTAAGTTGTTCTATCCAACGCGCCATTGTTTGTTGCGTGCATGCTTGCAAGTTCTCGTGAACGCCAGTAGAGAACAACTGCATCATGGCTATCACGGATGTTGTAACTCAAATTGCTGAGCAAATGTTCAGGATTAAGGAGAATTTCCCTGGACTCCACGATTTTCCTTCCAAACTCATCACTGCAGCGAAATATTTTTTTCGGATTTATCCCAGCAAACTAAGTGACGTTGTAGCTCATCATGATGATTATTTGACAAAAGAACATGACTGGATAGCGCAGGTGCATGTGATCTTTTGTAGGAGATGTCTCTATTATGCTCCTGTATACAGTTCAATAGATTTGTTAGTCTGTACAAAATAAGGAAATTTACAATCTCCCCACAACTTGTATACACCTGGATATTTCAGGTTATGATGAATAAGCTTCAGATGGCTTATAAGAGAACAGACTTTAGGAAGTGTAGTGAAAGTGTCCTGATATTGTATTTTTTAAGGACTTTAGACAATTTATTGGAGACTGAACTAATATATGGGATGGAGATGCTACCTTTAAAATTAGTAGTTTCCGTTGTACACTGCCTAGGAGGATCCAAAAGAAATTTCTTAATCATTTTTTCAGAATATCCGTTTTGTTTAAAGATAAGAGAAAGTTGATTAATTTATTTTTGGAGCTCATCTGGTTCATTTAAAAGAGAGCATGTTCTGTGTCTTAAAGAAGAAATAGTTCCGAGCTCTTGTGGTGGAAAGTGATGAGATTCACAGTGCAGATATCTGTTAGTATGAGTGGATTTTCTGTATATAGAGATTTTAAATCTATCAGAGCATCATGTAAGAATTACATCCAGGAATGGAAGGCAGTTATTTCTTTCTAGTTCGGCAGTGAATTTTATATTAGAATGCTGGTTGTTAAGATGATGAAGAAAATCCATGAGAGATGTGTGCCCGTGACTCCATATAATAAAATTGTCGTCAACATAACGCCTCCAAAGTTTCGGCTTAAGTTAGAAGGACGGTATGGTTTTCGTTTCAAAATCTTCTAGGAAAATGTTTGCTAGAACCGGGGATAAAGGGTTGCCCATTGCTAGGCCTTGGTTCTGTTTGTAAATGGAGTCCCTATACATCAAGTAGCCAGATTGAATACAATGCTTTAATAAAGCAAATATCTTTTTAGACAATTTGTCCTTTAGTAATGTTAATACCTCCTCAGTAGGGATGTTAGTAAATAATGAGATAATGTCAAAACTTACTATGATATCATTTTCTCTGATGGAAATATTTTTGATATGAGAAACGAAATCTGTGGTGTTTTTGATGAACGATGAAGATTTATTGGCGAAACACTTGAGGTATTCTGCAACATGTTTAGAAAGCTTATATGTAGGACCATCAATTCCTTCGACAATTGGGCGAAGACAGGTGTTTTCCTTGTGGATCTTCGGTACTCCAAAAATGCTTGGTGTAAGAGGGTGTAGAGAGCATAAAAAAAGGCGAATATTGTGAGGACGTTCACTTGTAGTCTTTAACAGATTGTTTGTGCGGTTTTGTAGTTCCCTTGTTGGATCATCCTGAAGAATTGAATATGTAATATTCTCTTCAAGCAATTGTACCATTTTATTATGGTAATCTTAAGAATCGAGGAGGACTGTGGCATTGCCTTTATCTGCAGGTAAAATAATAATGTTTTTGTTCTTTTAAAGATTCTTTAAGGCCTTACTTTCGGCAGGAGAAAGATTATCTGTTAGAGGTTTAGGATTATTGATAATGAAGATTAATTCAATACGGAGACGTTTTGCCAAATGGATTCAATACGGAGAAGTTTTACAACAAACAATGGCGCATTGGACAAAACAACTTAAAAAATACAACTTTTCTGTGTCAATTATATATTGCATTTTTGCCTGTAATTCTCAGTTTTTTGTAACTTCAATTTTTATTACTGTGTTCTACCTTTAGCGAATACCTGCTGAAGGTTGTAAAAGGCTGAAATTAGTTGTATCATTTTCATTAAAACTTAATATTTTATCTCGGTTTAAAGTCATTAAATATCTATTTTTAAAATGTACCATAACAACCGAGTAGAAATTCAGGAATATATCTATAGCCTAAATGATGAGGCATCTCTAATTGACATCAAAAGAAATTATAAAAAAATATTGAAGAAAATAGAGGACTGATAGTCAATAGGTTAGTTTCCTCAAACGTTGTAAATTCAATCAAGTTTTTGCTAATTTCATATCGTTTCTAGAAAAAATAACAACAGAACGCGTTAAAAGAATTTATCATAAAGCAAAGTTACATCTTCTCAGCGAAAGAATCTCAGATCAAAACGCTGTCTTGCTTTTTTCTGCAACGTAAAAAGGTCTATAACTCAAAAACTTGGAGAGGCTATAGTTAATTATAATTTAATTATAATTAATTATAATTTACATGATGCTCTGATAGATTTAAAATCTCTATATACAGAAAACCCACTCATACTAACAGATATCTGCACTATGAATCTCATCACTTTCCACCACATGAGCTCGGAACTATTTCTACTTTAAGACACAGAGCACGCTCTATTTTAAATGAACCAGATGAGCTCCAAAAAGAAATTAATCAATTTTCTCTTATCTTTAAACAAAATGGATATTCTGAAAAAATGATTAAGAAATTTCTTTTGGATCCTCCTAGGCAGTGTACTACGGAAACATCCGAAGCCTATTCATCATAACTTGAAATATCCAGGTGTATACAAGTTATAGTGCGATTATAACATTCCTTATTTTGGACAGACTAACATATCTATTGAACTATGTATAGAGGAGCATAAGATTTTAGAAATAATGTATTATGGTTACCAAGTAATTTTATAAACTTGGTTATTTTACTCCTAATCCCACGTAAGCAAACAGTTAAGTTTGTGCCTGAACGTAGTTCAAGTCTAAAGGTGGTGCAACACCAGGGCAACTCATTTTAAAGGTGGGATTTTTTTAATTTTTACTTGGTATTAGGAGTAAAATAAACAAGTTAATAAAATTATTTGGTAACCCTAATACATTATTCCCAAGGTAAAAAAACTTATTTACATCTATATCTCCTTCAGAGATTCTTATTAAAAATAAAAATTCCTTTTAGCGACTTGTACAGTTAAAGTTGACAAGGCTCTGTATTACTAAAACCTTGGTATTTAGAGTCTAGCTACTCATTGAGGAGCCTTCAGAAAAGGTTGAAACCAGTCTGGGTAGTGACCCCACCCATAATGTATTGCAGTATACATCTCTTAGTGAGATGTGCTTTACATTATGGAAAATACTAAGAAGAGTGATCAGAGCTTTACCCACGTTTACAATGAGTTGACCTGGTGTTGCACCACCTTCAGACTTGAACTACGTTCAGGTGCAAACTTAACTGTTTGCTTACTTGGGATTAGGAATAAAACAACCAAGTTTATAAAATTACTTGGTAACCCTAATACATTATTCCCAAAGTAAAAAAAAAAACTTATATATATATATATATATATGCATTGCTGAATATTGCATAAAATATTGATCAATTGGGTGAATTCATGATAAAAAAATATTGCTCAATATTGTGCAAAATATTGCACATTATGTTGCATGTTTTGTACTTGATAAGTATATTATCCAATTGCGGGAAAGCATGATAAAAATATTGCACAATATTGTGCAAAATATTGCACATTATGCTGCATGTCTTGTACTTGATAAGTATATTATCCAATTGCGGGAAAGCATGATAAAAATATTGCACAATATTGTGCAAATTTTCGCACATAATATTGTATCCCTTATACTTGTTAAGGATAGTTTCAGGCCCTCTGCTGGTAGAAGGCCTTTTCAAGTGTTATCCACCTGTGTGCCTTGCACATCTGCGAACTTCGTGTTTCAGTTGAAGTTAAAGTTGTGCTTAAGTTTTAAGAATTTGTCGTATTTGTATTGCAGTAAATATGCCTGTAAGTATGCAATTTAGATATTATTTGGATTTAGGTCTCTCTTGTTTTCGAAACGTAACAATTGTAATAAAGATATCTTTTGACCGCGTGGCACTTAGGCCTAAAAGAAAAATTTATTGTCCCCCTTTCCCCCCAAGAACGTATTATACTTCAAGATTGTATATTTGTAAAATAGTGGTACATTATTGTTTGTTCCCCCCCCCCCTCCCCTTCGGAATGCGATTTAGCATTGTCATTTGGTTCTTATAAAATAACCATATAAATCGTCAGGCGAGTGCATTCTTCAGGTGGAATTCTTTTTTATCCAAACAGCGTTTGTGTGCATATTACAACCTTAGTATATGCAAAGATCGTCTTGCAATTCACATTTATCTAAAAATAACGTAAAGGTATCATGCAATGATGATGGATGAAATTGTAGAAGAGTAAGAATATGCTCGCCATTTTATAATTGAGATTTTAAGAAAATTGATCCACACAAAGAATGCCTGACAGCTTCCTTAACACCACAGTCTCGAGTGGGAAACTAGTAATCCAGTAAATTCTGTTACTTGCACTTGTGCAAGTAATATGGTTAAGTAATTAAAACACCTGTTGATTTATTTCAGAAAGTAAACCATATTGCACTGTATATAAATGCAGGTCTGTTTCTCAGAAATATCCTCTTGTGAAATTTGGAACAAGCTTTTGTTTCCTTAAACAAAGGAATGGAGAAATTGGAAAAGGAATAAATATTGCATGTTAACAAAATTAGTGTACTTCTACATTTGTCTATGGTAATTTTTTTTGTAAAAAAAAAAAAAATGTTTCTCTTAAATTATTTCCTATATCGTTGATGTACTAATAAAATGGCAGAGGACCAAGTACTGAGCCTGTGGTATGCCATTAATCTCCTTCCTTCTTCTGGGCTCAAGCCTCATAAACTGCTCATTGATATTTATCTATCAACCACCATGTTATTCAAATCACTAGCTTCATTACCATCCCCATTTGCTTTAGAATCCTGTTAAATGCAAGTCCAGTTGTATTACTTAATAACATCTTCCTTTATACAACTCATTAGGCACTTTATTATGAAAAAATGAGCCAGTTACTAAGACAAAATTACCTTTTGACAAATTCATGTTTCCCCTATAAAACATCATATTCCTATTTATCCCCATTGTCCTGAATTCTTATTAACTTTTGTACCATCATAACCACCATTCCTGAGATACTGATTGCTGTTTTCAAAGACCAGATTCTGCGAAGTTCTCTTTTCTAGTTTTCCTTGCAGCCGTCATCTTGGACAATGAATTTTGTGTATGTCCACTGCTCTCTATTTAAAAACTGCTTTCGTCTTGCTTTTGTGCAACTTCCAAAGATGATTCACCAAATAGACAACAGATTTTCCTGGAAAATTCAGTTGTCTGTTTGGTGGGTCATTTTCAACCAAGAAGTTGATGAGCCACCTTCTTTTAAGTAGGAAGTTTGAGTTGGAGTACCTTCAGCAAGCAGTCTCAATCATTGTGGTCCTTCTACCATTCTCTAAGGACAGACTATGCATCCTTAATCTGTTATCTCGCATTCATTCCAAAGTCCTCCCTACTCTCACTATCTGCTTTTGTATTCTTTGAAATTCAGATGATTGTATCTGTGCAATGGACCTACTTTTGAGTTTCTGTTATTCACTTCTTTCACCAATGCAGTGATCTGGTAGGTAGTCGTCAGCCTCAAGGTCCCTTGTCTCTTCCAGTAATACTGCTCAGGGAGTGCACATCATTCCATCTGTGAATCGCACTTTAAACTTTTTCTTGTAGTAGTCACATTAACCCATTCATTTGTCAGCCATTTCAGCCTCTTCAAATCCTGAAAAGCTCATACATGTGCCATACTTTCTAATCTTTTCGCCCCTGTAAACAACTGAATGCCCTTCTCCTTGCAATTCATTAACATCATCATTAAAGACTGAATGCCAAATATACTACTCGTGTTGCAACTTGTCAAATGTCATTGCATATTACTAACATGATCACAATTTTAAAGATTTCTGCTTGCCATCATAAAGAATCTCATTTCGTTTCTGCATATAACTACATAACTCCTTAGCAGTTTTCCAAAATTTTAACTATCGCCAAAGAAACATAAATTAGTTAATAGTTTGTTGATTTCATTGGCATTTATCTACCAGTTGTAATACTTAAACACCTAAACATAGAACAGTCAGTTTGTCAGCATATTCCCCAAACCAAAAATTTGGGCTTGGGGAATATGCTGACAAACTGGGGATTATTTCAGGGATTATCTTAAAATCAACTACATAACTGTAGTACTTTTTTTTTTTCCCCCATTAGAGGTCATCAAATTCTGACGTTAGATCTTTTGTCCATTATGAACAATGTTCAAACACCAAAGCTTGTCTATTAGTAAATTTAGGATGTTCCTGATTTTAAAGATGCAGTTAAATTTTTATATATGTGACTAAGTACAGGCAGCCCTTGGTTTACGCCTCACTTCCGTTCCTGAAAAAACGGGTGTAAAACGAACCCAATTTTAATGGGAGGTACAAAGTTATATTCCACGCAATCAAAATAATATGAACATGAAGTATGTGTAATATTATATTTAAAGCATTGATAATACATACATATATAGTGCAATTGGAAGAACGATAGTACATTGCGCCCTTCAATTGGAAAAAAAAGGCCTAAGTTAGTCTCGTCATGACGGGAGGAATCTTTATATGGACTTTTTTCAATTAACGGCGAGTTAGCCGATCTCATATTGAGGTAGCAAGGGTTTTTCATCCCGCATAGACACATCGGCCCTTCAGAACACATGCAATTTACAGAAAATGCAAACAAAAAATACTAGTTGTGGTGGGCGGTAGATGGCGCTGATGTAGATGATTGGTAGTAGAGGTTCAGTGTAGAGATGGAGAGTTGTACAATAGGTGTCCTCCTGCGATGAGTCTTCGGACTCCTTGGAGGAGTCATGAATAATAATATATTTGTTAAAATAAAATTATTAATAATGAAAACAAAACAAAATTATATACAAAAATATGAAACTTTGAAAAGATATTACATATTGCTATGTTGAAGTTCCTGGTTTCGGATCACCTGCATTTTTTTTGAAAAAAGTATCCAGTGTAACACTGGATATTTTCTTTTTCTTTCTTTAAGGAGTTCAGTGTAAGGTTGAATATATGTGATTACGCTCCTTTTTACGTTCGCATTCCGTTCCCAATCGTGGTTCATTTCACAGAGTTCATCAGTCAATGTCTCTGTGCTTGCAAGGATACACTGTAAATGAGCCATTTTTATATCTCTCAGAGGACCTCCGTTTTCTCCTTTGGATGTTGACTTAATTGTTCAGCTAATTCTTTTAAGTCTTCATTGGAAAGCGGTTTATCATGGCTCTCTAAGACTTCTGTCACATCTTCAGCTGATCATCCAATCCCACCTCTCGCCCAAGCTTGGTACAGTCTTCAATAACATTCTCCTCTTGCTCTAATTCCTCAAAGTCTTGCATAAATGCTGGAAGAAGTTTTCGCCATGCTCCTTTTAAACACTTTGCTGACACTTCGTTCCAAACTGCCTTGATGCTGTTAATGCCCTTCAAAATATCGAATGACCGCCAGTAGTCTTTAATAGTTTTTCCTGAAGTGTCCAAGGGAGTAATAGGCTTTGAAGATAGCTATAATCCACTGATCCATCGGTTGCAAAAGCGATGTTGTGTTTGGGGGCATGTAAACAACCTTGACATCTAATGGTGTTCTTACTTCAACAAGGTTTTGAGGATGTCCAGGGGCATTATCCAAGAGAAGCAATGCCTTTTCTGGCAAATTATTTTCTTTACAGAAGCGAAGCATGGTAGGACAAAAATAATTTGTTTACCAATCTATAAAAACGTCTTCTGTAAGCCAAGCCTTCTTGTTCCATTTCTTTTAGACTGGCAGTATGGCTTTTAGACCCTTGAAGACGTGTAGTGTGTGAATGATACACCAACATTGGTTTAAGCTTCAAAGTTCTGGAGACATTTGCACCCAGCAAAAGTGTGTCTATCTTTTGCAGCTTTAAAACCTGGAGTGGAATGTTCTTCAGAGGAAATGAAGGTGCATGGTGGCAATTTTTTCCAGTAGAGCCTAGTCTCATCAACATTAAAAATGAGATCAGGATAACTTCCTTGTTCTACACAGTCTTGAAATTCTTTAGGAAAAGCAGCTGCTGCCACATCTGCACTTGCCATCTCACCACATAATTTGACACTATGGCACTTACTTCGAGACTTAAATCTCATGAACCAACCTTTGCTTCCTAAAAATGTTTCTTTGCCTCCATCTGTCTTTTTAAGATCCTCCAAAATTGTTTTTGCTTTCTCAGTTATAACAGCCTGCATCAGAGGAATGTTTTTCTGATTCAAGTCAGCCACACATAATGATAATAATTTTTTCATGAAGTTTAGCCCTGCTGTAACTTGTATGTTTTGCATTTAGTACTGCCGTAGATTGTTGCGCAGACTGTTTTATTCTGTCTGCATTTTTCATAATTGTAGTAACAGTCGATGGAGGTAAGTTCATAATTCTACAGACATTAGCATGTGTCTGCCCTTCTTCCATTCTTCGAATCACCTCCATCTTCTTTAGTGTGATTCATTTCCATGCCACCTTAACACCAAATTCTGCTAATTTTTCTGCACTTCTTTTATCAGGCATGGTATGTAATTACGTACTTTATCAATTTAAATACACATGTATGTAAAAAAATAAAAAATAGAACAATTAGATACATTCAACAGTAAAACTAGGTTTGATACATATACGTCGTGGTAGCCTGGTAAACACTCAAACACTAGAGTGCCTGCTAGTGTTGTTTCTCAGTCAGACCACACTATAGTAAGAAAGCACACGCAGGCATCCGGTATTATTGTGAATCTGCGTAGATTGAACCGTTGTATACCGAGGGCTGCCTGTATATCAGTGTTAGCTTTTTCAGTTCCTTGATTTTTAAAGGCTTCTAAAATAACTAATGTTGAGATTGAATCAAATGCTTCTGGTTTAATCCTTTATCCAAGTATGAGCAAACAAAGTTTGCACTTGAAGCATTTTCAGCACTGAGGAACTTGTATATAGAAGCTAATGACCTCACATCACTTGTCTTAGTATCTCATAATGCAAAGCAAATATCCTTGTGGACATGCATAATGCTATGCATTATGGGAGGGGTCACTACCCAAACCAGTTTCGACCTTTATTGAGGTTTCGTCACTGGGAGCCAGATCCAGAAGTGATACTAAGTTTGAAGTAATGCAGAAGTAGCTTCAGCATTACGTTTATATATGCTTCGATATAGCTTATATATGAGTTGCCCAAGTCCTGAAAATACTTTGGGTGCAAACTTTGTTTGCTTACATTGGAATAATGGATTAAACTAAGTATATGATTTGTTGGTGTCTTTAATTTATAGTATAACCAAGTGGATACAACTTGGAAAACTTCCAAGAAGTATCTCTAATCTGGAGTATTTTAATAATAAGGTGTGACACCTTATTTGGCTACTCATGAAAATATAACTCCTGCATTACTTCAACCTTAGTATTACCTCTAGGTCTGGCTCCCACTGATGAGACCTCAATAAAGGTCTGGATAGTGAGCCTTCCTATAATGCATAGTATTATACATGTCTGCAAGGATATGTTCTTTGCATTATGGTATACTAAGGCAAGTGATGTGAAGTCATTATCTTCTATATACAAGTTGCCCCAGTCCTGAAAATACTTCAGGCACAAACTTTGTTTGCTTACATTTGGATAAAGGATTAACCAAGTATATAATTTCTTGGTATCTTTAATTTATGAATCAAATGCCTTTTTAAAATGAATGATTGCCAGACCTAAAGATTTTTGCTATTCCTCTGTTTTTTCAATTGTCTTTTTACATATATATGATCAATGGTGTTATAATTTTTTTCTGAATCATCCTTGTTCTTCAGAATGGCAAAATCTAGTCTGTTTTGTGTATAGTTGAAAGAATGATAGGGCAGTAATTTTTAATATCCTCTCTTATCTCCCTTTTTAAAAACTATAATAAGGATAGCATTGTTCCATCTCTTTGGTGTTCTCTTCTGTTTTAGACAAGATATATAAATTTTAACAGTACACCTATTTTCAGAACTTTGTTGGTAACTCATCCTCACCTGGTGTCTTTCCATTACTTATGCTACCCATTTCATATTGAAGTTCTTTTAAAACATCAGGACATATTTCTTCCATTTCCATTTGAGATATTACAGTTTTGTTTGCATGTTGGTTTGTCTTGGGAATCATCATACAACTTGGCATGAAAGGATTCTGTTCTTTATCTTTTAATCTGTACTCCATTTTCATTTTTAAGGGTATTAATTTATTTTGTCATATGGACAACTTCTCCCTATTTTGTAATTATAATTCTCCCAGTTCTTAAGTTTCTAATTTCTTGTGTTCATCCTTTTTCTTATTGTTTTAGATAGCTCCAAGAATTCTGTTCTACTTCTCATGTCTAGATCACTTTTCATTTCTCTTTATAAAAGGTTTAGGGTTCCATTAGACAGTTAATGAATATGAGAACTCTTACAGAATTGGACAGGATAATATTTATGCAGGCCAGCATGGATTTGTTAAAGGGCACTCTTATTTTAGTAATCTGGTTACTTTTTACAATAGTGTAACACAGTGGATGAGAGTAAGGCATACACTGTAATTTTCTTGGATTTTTCCAAGGCATTTAACAGGGTGAAACATGATAAATTGATTTTTAAGTTGCATCATATGGTGTTGGATATCAGGTTAGTAAATTAAATTGGTGATTGGCCACCCTGAGTTGTATGGGACAGCAATATCAGGGAGTAGGAAGGTTACAAGGGGAGTTCCACAGGGTTCAGTCCTGGGACCATTGCTCTTTATGTTAGTGATATTGTCACAGGACTATAGGGCGATCTTCAGTTTGAAGATGATGTGAAGCTTGGGAGGGTTTATTAGTAATAGTGCTGATGTTTTTGCTCTTCAAGAGGATTTGAATAAGCTGGAAGGGTGGCAAAGACATTGGGATGCTGGTTTAATGCAACTAAATGTAAGGTTTAAAATTTCAGATCCAGAGAAGGGGGTGATTCATACTCACTTGGTGAAGTTATACTGAAAGAAGTGGAGGAAGCAAGGGATCTTGGGGTGATTGTGGATAGAGATTTAAAGTTCTGGGGACATATTGCAAAGGTTGTGAAGACATCCCATAGAATTGTGGCAATGTTGAGGAGAACATTGATCACTACAGTGTGCTGGTCTCATTGTATAAAGCTTTGATCAGACCACATCTGGATTTTTGTGCTCAGATCTGGTCACTGGATTTGAAGGGAATGAACATTGGAGAGGGTGCAGAGATGGATAACAAAAATGTTAGGATTGTACAAATTATGAGGATAGACTGAGGTCATGCGGGTGCAGAATTTGGTGGATAGAAGGAAAAGGGGGCTACAATCGAGATATTTAAGCTTTTGATGGGTTGTTACCGGGAACTTGGTCCAGAATCTATTTCTTATGGCAATGTCAGATTATATTCTTAAGGTTTGGATGATAAATGGAGGAGTGAAGTGGATGAATTATGTAAGAACTTTTGTAAAAGGATGTTATGAAGGGGATACAACAGTGTATCCTCAGTAGTATTAATAACAAGTGTAGTAAAGAAAGAAATTAATGCAGGTAACCCTCGTATAACGCAGATATTAGGTTCATTAGAAATGCCATGTTGTATAAATCGCATTATGCGAGACTCAGATCATATAGAAAAAGTAGGGTTAGGTTCCGAAATCTTCTTTTTAAAATCACATAAATAATAATGACGCATCCAACAAAAAAATATTTTTATTTAATTTGAGTACCGTATTTGCCAGTGCGTAAGATGCACTTTTTTCTTTGAAAATAAGTTGAAAAACATGGTGCATCTTATATGCCAATACTCAGTTTTTTATTACTTTCATTTCTGGAAATTTTCTCTGTTCGGAGTTACGTGTTTCTTTCTTGCTTCCTTGTGGTGTGTGAGAGCATAGCGTTCAGTGCATGTACTGTCATCGATGATCACAGCTATGTTCCTTCGTTTAAACTTTCCAGTTGTTGTTGTGAACAGTGATAAATTTCTGCCGTTAAATTTTCTCTAAATTTCTTGGCGTAAATTATGGCTGAAACACGTCGGCATTGCTACAATATTGCATACAAGCTACGTGTGATAGCGTATGCTAAAAAACATGGAAACAGGGCTGCAGAGAGACATTTCTGGCCACCTCAACTGAGAAAATAAGAAGTTGGCAGAATCAGGAAGAGGATCTAAAAAATCTTTTTTTTCTTAAAAAATGTGTACAAAAAAAGGGTGCATCTTATACACTGCCAAATACAGTAATTCATGTAAATAATGTTCTTTATTTAAGAGTGGCCGAATGTCGTCACCACTGGAAATCTCTTGGACATCATTTGTAAATTCTCATTGCATGCTTTGGCTGGTTTAGTTGTCAGTAATGGGACCTTGCTTACCACTATGCTGCAATTTTTTAAGTCCAATCCTTCTGCTAATTTCTTTAAACTGAATTTTTCATTAACCACCTTCAATGCTTTTTAATCAATTGGAGAATTGATTAATATGTATTAATTATGCATTCCAGGCAGCTTCTACGTCTACTGATTGTCCTTGGATTTTAAGATTTTGCAAAGAAAACAAAACTGCTTTTTAAAGTTTTCGAACCAACCCTTACTAGCACAAAATTCATGCTGAGAACTTTCTTCTGAAGAATCTTGATCAGATGTTTATAAACTTTGAGAGCTTTTTGTTTAATAAGATTTCCATCTAAAAGATTTTCTTTTGAGTGCAATCTTCTATCCAAATCATTAGAGATTTCTCCATTTTTTTCATTAGAATATCGCATACACAAGCAATGCGCTTTGCACTTATCGTTGACCCAGCAATAACACTTTCTCGGATTTTATGTTCATTTTGTTTGATTGTTCGAATTGTTGATTCATTTAAATTCAACGTCCTTGCAACAACTCCTGGTTTTTCTCCATTTTTAACCTATCCAAGATTTTGATTTTTATGAATTTTCTTTTCAATGTTGGTTTTTTTTTCCTTTTGTTGCAATTTTAGTGGCCATTACTATAAAAAAAATTTTTTACATAAAAAACATTACATATTAATTATGTATGTAACTCACCAGAAAATAAATTGCTCGGTTAACACTTATGATTTTTAATGTGCTTTCCTGGCAGAAACAAAGACAGTTTTCAACAATAAACATTTCATATGATAAAGAATTGACATAAATGTGTGCTGAAGGTTATTTCTCCTAATATAAATTTGCAACTTATAACTACATGCATGATCCGGGCAGACACAAATTTAAGGAAGATAAATTTTGATTTTTTTAAGTCGCACAGCGAAAAATATATATGAAAAGATAAAGAATTACTGCAATTTGTAAACCTTTTTTTTTTTTATCGAACCCACGTATAAGTACCACGTTTAACAAGGGTTGCTACAATTTGTAGGCCACGTTATACGAGGGTTACTTGTATTTGAAAAGAGAAGATTAAGCAGTAATGCAAAACCTTAGAGAATTCTATAGTTAGGTTGCTAGTAGAAGACTGACTTTAGTTGCTGGAAATAACATGTCACATCTGCAGAAGATATAGTGGAAGTGTTCGTTATTGAGAGGAGCCTATTGAATGCTGGCTGAGTGGTTAGCATACCCACTCTCCAATCAACAGGCCGTGTTTCATATCCTGCCATGGGCATGGATGTTTGTGATTGTCTTTAGGTCGAAGATAAATGTCATCACCTGGTGTCAGACCACTGCCCTGCTTAATAGAGGCCTGAAGTGGCTTGGAAAAGTTCCATATTTGGTTTCTAGAGCAGAGTTTCCAGACTATGTAAAAAAAAAAAATGATAAATGAAAAATACAAAAATATTTAAAAATTGATAAAAATATTTAAAAAAATCCTTAGCCCACCCACAGTACAACATGTACTATAGGTTTACAAAATATCCTTTCATATGTGGGACCAACATAAAAAAAAAATAGATACTGGGGAATTGTTATATAGGACAAAGGTCGTGTGAGTAAAGAAGTGAAAAGGAGATCTTTTGCTTTGGTGGGTAATGAACGAGTGAATGCATTACCAAGAATGAGTGGTGAGTGCTCCATGAAAACTTACAAGTAGTACTATCTTAAGCTATTTGTGTAAAACAAAATAAATTTTTTTTTTTTTTTTTTCAAGTGACTCATACCCACAAAAGGTTTTGCAAATATAGTAAATAAATGTTTAACACTTTCATTGCCAAGCTGAAAATTGGAATTTCGTGTGGTGGCCAAATTTTTTTATTTAGTTACTGACGTCCACGCAATAACGTGTGATCGGCCGTTTGGTGAGAACTCGCATCGTGCAATATCGCGTGATTGGCAATGAACGTGTTAACCTATGGTACAAATATAGTATAGGTGTACTAAGGAAATATATATCCTTTCAATATACTATTTATAGCATTCATCAATACTATCAATTGGGGGTGGTCCAGTACATGATTTCATGACTGCTTTCATCTGTTTGGTTTCTGATTATGTAGTCAGCGTTCCACATTTCAATCTTATAAAGTATACCTTACTGCTATTACTTGGTCTTCCTTTGGCATTTTTTACTTTACACACTTGTGAATTTTTTTATTTCATTCTCATTCAGTGCACTTAGTTGAAGTTTTCTAGCAAACCCTGAATAAGCAATTTTTTTCAGCTTTTATCGGCCACCATCCATATGGATTTGTTTTAATTTATATGTATGTCTCTATGAGTAACTTTTGTGTGAACACGTTGCTTCCTAGCTTAATTTATTTTTGTTACCTAAAAGATAACCCTCAACCCATGTTGCTGTTTTCGATCAACTTAAACCATGTCAGTGTGACTTTTGTGTTTCTAGGCTTATTAAATGTTTTTATTGAATAATTAAGCTGGTGTTCACAGAGCACATTGTTAATACATTCCAAAACATGGTACAATCAATAACAATAGCAAAGAAATTATTTAAATAATTGTTTAAACAAGTGTTGGAAAAGTGCAAAAAAAAAGGCTGAAAAATTTTAAAAATTCATATCTCTGCTTGTAATAGACCAAAACCCTTGTTTTTTCTTTAAGTTTTGTAGGTAAATGTATGTACATTAACGCAAAATTAATGAAAATCGTATCTTTAAATTATAATTATTTTTGCGATTGAATGCTGCTGTCGTAAAAAAGGTGAAAAAAGATATAAATGTGTGCTTTCTTTTATTTACATGATTTATTTAATGAAAATATTCAAAATGTACCATTTGCGTTACTCGTAACAGATCGAATGTTTTGATTAGTATGAAAAACAATAATGTTCAAAATATATCCGTTATAAGCAAGCTCCGTGCGTCTAATGGACAGCGAATAATTAACACATCTCCTGATGGAGACGGAAAATGCATTCAAATATCCGATGATCGACGACCACTTGTGACCGTTTCTACCTCGAATATAAGGTGTTTGCCCCCACAGTTGGAGAAACTGGGTGCTCGAAGTTCTGCATTGGTGAAAAAATTATTACCTCCTTCTTCTGTTTCTAAGTGTTCATTTTCTTCTTTGGACCTTTGCTCTTGACGTAATTAATGGGCTCATGTTCGCGGAGAGAATAAACAATTTCATTTGAATTGCGAAGAGTCATTTTTGGAGCTAAAAATTTCGAAAAATTTGCGTTTCTCAAAAACGTTTTTTTTTTTTTGGCTAAAACTTGTGAAAATTTTTTTAACACTTGCCTCTTAGTAATTTCTGCACAAAAATATCGCCAGACACAGTAAAAAAATGAAAACGAGCACAAACTCAATATTTCATTTGACACCCGTTGTTCATGTCAGTGGGACTTTTTTTTGTTCTTCAGCAACTTCGAGGCCTCTTTTACACCTGAAAGGACAAACCGAAACTGATTACCAGCCTACAGTGTAGTGCTCCACCTAAAGTTTTTACTGCTATTACAGATGGTGCTACCTGTCCCGAAAACTATTGGTTGTAATACCTTTTAGGTATTACAACCAATAGTTTTTGGCTGGACAAAAGTCCCATTGACATGTGCTGAAGGCTAATAATAACAGCACTCTAGCTTTGATGTTGTAAGGGGTTTTTTCCAGCTTGTTTCTTTGTGTATATTCCAGATAATGACTTTATGTGAAAGTTGAAACGTTGAGTGATAATTTTGGTTTAATATTAATCTGAAGTTTTATTCTAACACAGTAGTTGTTTCTATAATTTTTACTGTATACCATTTCAGAGATGACATGTATTTCTTCTTGTTACTTCTTTTCTGCTTATCCACCAAACCATTCCTTTAACCTCTCTCTCTCTCTCTCTCTCTATCCATCCCCAACATTCCAGTGTCCTGACCTTGATCGCTCATCTGTAGATCTTTTCTGGTGTTTGTGCTGCACAATGCCTCATCCCTTCATTATACTTATTATTATACAATTTCAATGTAGGTTCTTGATTTAAAAAAACAAAAAACATATTCCATCTTTACTAAACTTGCAATTTCCCTCTTAACTTCAGTCTACTCTCAACCTTCCTCCCATCTCGAATTTAGTGCAGTGCTGGATGGTAAATGCCAGTTCATTGGGGAAACACTAACAGAAATATGCATAGAAAAGGACTGAAGATACAGTGAGTCTGAGAGATGGGAAGGGATATCAGTTTGTCAGATTTTTCTCTCAATAAGCAAAGAAGATAGATTAATAAGACAACTTATTTGTATAACACATTCTTAACAGTGGATTTGATCTTTAACTGACAAAAAATGAGTTTCTTTTAAATTTAATTCTCGTGGAAAGGCTTAGATGTTGGTTATGCATTATGACTATATTATTTCAGGAAATTACAACATACTAGGATATACATTAAATAAATTTTAATATATTTCTAAATTTAGATGAAAATCAAAATATTTAGTTATTGCACCATTATTCTTCATAATCATATTGTGCATAGTGTTTGTATCTAATTGATGCTGACAGTATACTTTTTCATGCCAGGTTTTTAGTAAACTAATATGATTGCCTTAGCAGCCAGCCTTTGTAACTTGGAGTTAAACATAGATAAATTGGTGTTTTGACTACTTGGCAGCAGGCCATAAAATTGTTTACACCAGAATAATCATGGACTGTGCTACTGCTTGTTAGAAAGTAGCAGTAGCATTTGATTTTTTTTAATGCAGTTTGATTTGGAAATTAAAAAATTGAAATTATTTTACATTAAAATAATTATAAATTTTGAAAAATTAAGTGAAAAATTCAGCCTTCTCAAAAGTGATTAGGGTTATTGTGTGAATTTTTAAAAAAAAAAAAAACATTACTTTCCATATTACTGTAAAACATGAATCTTTTATAGAGAATTTTAAATTCTCTAATTCGAATTATATCAGTAAGGATTTAATTCTACTGTGGTATTTTAATATTATCATGACAGATTAATGACTTATTACCATAAACGGCAATTAGTATTTCAGTTTTTCTTTTTTTTTTTCCCTGAAATATTTGCTAGCAGTGATTTATCTCAGGGCTTTGAACTTTTAAGTTTTCTATTTACATAGAGAAACTTTTAACTTATATTTTTTTTGTTTGTTTATAGTTAATAGTCTGGTTTGTTAGAGTAATGATGTTATAAAATGCAATTGATTAACGATATACAAAATGAATTATTTGTAATGCATGGAATTAGAACACATTATCTAATTTTTGATATTCATCATCATCATCAAATTCCTGCCATGTACCCTCAAGGGGTGTACAGGATATGACAGTACTGCATGAAAAATTTACTTCATTACTAACTTCCTATCTACAATTTTCCTCCAAATCAGTCTGTTACTTGTCAAACGTGTGGACAGACTTATGTGTTCGTCGAACATGTTGTTTATTATTTTAACGGTATAATAGAACACAGAAACTAAGTAAATAATTAATTTATTGACTTGATGCTGATATTTCGCTGGTATTATAACCAGCATCTTCAGAGCACAAAAACACTGTTTGTCACAATACGCGAGACTAAAACAACATGGTGTACTTAACCAAAATTGTAGCAGCAACACAAAGACTAGAGTCCTGATTTTGGCGCCCTCTATCTGAAAAAAAAAAAAAAAAAAAAAAAAAAAAAAAAAAAAACGCTATCATATATTACTAGAGTCCTAGAAAAGTGCTAGTTTTTTCTTAATATGACTGTCTCCCAGATCTTCGGCAAGTTAATACAGCCATATTTGTTGAGATTTGGAGTGTGTTTTAGGGCTTCTGTCGCCTCTAAGAACAATCTCTCTGATTTATATGGGTTTCTGTGTAGAAACCCATATAAATCAGAGAGATTGTTCTTAGAGGCGACAGAAGCCCTAAAACACACTCCAAATCTCAACAAATATGGCTGTATTAACTTGCCGAAGATCTGGGAGACAGTCATATTAAGAAAAAACTAGCACTTTTCTAGGACTCTAGTAATATATGATAGCGTTTTTTTTTTTTTTTTTTTTTTTTTTTCAGATAGAGGGCGCCAAAATCAGGACTCTAGTCTTTGTGTTGCTGCTACAATTTTGGTTAAGTACACCATGTTGTTTTAGTCTCGCGTATTGTGACAAACAGTGTTTTTGTGCTCTGAAGATGCTGGTTATAATACCAGCGAAATATCAGCATCAAGTCAATAAATTAATTATTTACTTAGTCTCTGTGTTCTATTATACCGTTAAAATAATAAACAACATGTTACTTGTCAAGACTCCAACATTATCAGATCTTATATTTCTATCGTCTAAGGCACTTTGTACCGTATCGATCCACCTATATCTTGGTCTTCCTCTGGGTCGTTTTCCTGCCAACCTGGCAGAGAACACTTGTTTTGCTAATCTTTCCTCTCCCATTCTATTTAAGTGACCATACCACCTGAGATTAGCTCTGCTAACGCATTCCTGGATGCTGACAATGTCAAGTTCTTTCCTAATACCCTCATTTTTAATATGATATTGCCATTGATGCCATCTGTTCACGCCTCTAATCTTTCTCAGGACTCTCATATCTGCGGTCTCTAGTCTTTGGTCAAGTGTTTTACTTCTGACCCAGCTCTCAGATCCATAAGTTAAAACTGGTTTGAACACTGTCTTGTATACAGCTAATTTAGTGTTCCGACTAATTTCTCTCTTATTCTATATGAATTTATTCAATTGGCTTCCCACCATACCAGATTTGCTGATTCTGTTGTTTATTTCTATATTTAATTTACTATCTTCAGTAAAAATCGTGCCTAAGTAACTGAAATGTTTTACTTGTTCCACAGGTTCTCCATTCACAACACAGTTGACATTTTCAATGATTCTGCCTATTTTCATTGTCTTTGTCTTTTTATTGCTGACCTTCATACCACATCTATTACAACAGCTATTCAATTTAGTCAGAGAATCTTGCAGACTGGTAGCGGATTTATTTAGAAGTATAACATCATCCGCATAAAGCAAAGAGCTGATATTAACATCTCCAATTTTGATATCAGGTTTAATACCGCTTTCCTTCATAATGTGATCCATATATATAATGAATTACAGAGGGGATAATGTACATCCTTGTCTCACACAAGATTTAACATTAAACCATCTTCCTGTACTTCCTTCAATTCTAACTGCTGACTTACAACTCAAATAAAGACTAAGTATTGCTTGATATAATGCCCCATTGACACCATATAACTGCAGTGTATTGAATAGCTTCTCTCTTGGCACCTTGTCAAATGCATTTTCCAAATCGACAAAACTTAAATACAGATCTTTGTTATATTTCCATGCTTTCTCGACTATTTGTCGTAAAGTGAAAATCTGATCCTGACAGCCTCTATTTGATCTGAATCCAGCTTGTTCTTCACCAAGCTTTTCTTCCACAATTCTTCTCAACCGTTTCTCTAGTATACTTGCATAGATCTTGCCAGGAACACTCAGTAGGGAAATACCTCTGTAATTCTCACATTCAGTTTTATTTCCCTTTTTATATATGGGTACTATAAGAGCTCTACTTCAATCATCGGGAATTCGTCCCTCAGTCCAGGCTTTCTGAACTATGCAGTGCAGCCACTGTAAGACTTTTATACCACCATACTTCAGCATTTCTGGTCGAATATCATCTACTCCTGCTGCCTTTCCACATTTCAAGCATTTGATGGTTTTTTCTACTTCAAGTATGGATATGTATTCCTGACTGCATGCCTGGCTCAGTGTTTTTTACCACTGTGCTGTCATCACTGCTTGTTTCATTTAGCAGTTTTTCAAAGTAATTACTCCATACTTCAAGGATATCTTTTTCTCCTGTTTTCATGTCACCTTTATCATCTCTAACTCCTTTTACAGCACTCTTTCCTCCATTCCTAAGCTTCTTCAACAACCTCCAGAATATTTTGCCACCTTCTTGATATTTATTTTCTATATTCTTGCCAAAGTCCTCCCATGACTTTTGTTTAGCTAGTTTTACACAGTGTTTCGCTTTCTTACATTTGTCTCTGTATTCTCTAAGAGCACAATCTGACTTATTTGCCAGGAACTTTTGATATGCTTTCTTCTTTTCCTTCACTGCCTCTTTAACTTCCTGTGTCCACCAGGGAGTTCTGATTTTTTTATCCTTGCACACAACCTCACCACATGCTAGATTCTGCTAGAGAGGCAATCAATGTTTTCTTCAGATTTTGCCACTGAATCTCCAAGGTTTGATTCCTGTACTCAAACTCTTTCATTTTCTTTTCAATAATCTTTCTGTATTTTACTCTACAGTTCACATCTTAGAGCTGCTCAACTTTTATTCACTTTAAAACTTTCTTACATGTTATTCTTTTCAATATGAAATTCAATTTTATCCTGCTCAAGAGTAAATAGTGATCACTTCCAATTTCAAATCCTCTGTACACTGGTATCCTGCACCAGGGAGAAAACATCACTATCAACAATAACATAGCCAATGAGACTTTTCTTATTCCTAGCCTCTTCTCTCCATGTGAATTTGTGCACATTTTTATGTTGGAACATGGTGTTAGTAATAACCAGTCCATGTCCTGAGCAGAAATCCAACAGATATTTGCCATTATTGTTAGCTTTGCTCTTTTCTCCAAATTTTCCCAAGATATTTTTATGTTTCACAATCATTTCCTACTCTGCTATTTAGATCCCCAACAAGGACCAACTTTTCCTTTTTCATTGTGTCAGTTGCTTTTTCTAAAGCGTCAAATTCCTCCACTTCTACCTTAGTAGAACTTCTGTGGGATCATAAGCACAAATAAGTCTCATTGTTCAATCCCCCCATTCTGATATTAGCCCACATCACTCTAATTGAGACTGCCTGCCATTCAAGAAGATTAGCCTCATATTTTGTGTTGAATACTATGGCCACTCCTTCTTTTCGTTGATTGTCATTGCCTGAATATAACATTTTGTATTTATTGCTCAGAAAGATCTCACCTGTTTTGGTCTTTTTTGTTTCAGTCACCCCTATTATGTCGATCTGGTACTTATCTAATTCCTCAGTTAGCTCCATTTCTTTGCCATTCAGGCTTCTTACGTTGATAGTACCGATCTTTAACTCTGGTGATGTTGAGTTGGGGGTTTGTTTTCAGATTTGTTCCAGTAGCTGACTTTTCGCTGTTCACCCTGGTTCCCTGGCGAAAACAACGTGGGCCTTGTTTAACCGGGCGACGCCCCAGCCAGCATGAAATTTTGTCATGTTGTACCATCATTTTTTATTTTGGTTTAACCAATAAGAATACAATTTGGTCGGCTAAATCCCAAATTGCCAGCCCATCCTCATTCGTTCAGTATCAAAGTAGATACCCAACAGGGTGCACCACGAGAAGGTGAGGATTGGACATTAGGTCAGAAGCCCTGGTCGGTTCTCCGCATTCCTTTAAAGACTATGTGGAGGTCTCCTCTCAGTTATACAGCTTTGACCCTTAATCACTCCATTTTTGAACTTCTAGTTAATGTATTAAATTTATTTCCAGGATACTGTTGCTGTGTAATTAACCCAGCTATTCAAAATATACTGAATTATTAAGCCCTGTTTATCTGCATGCACATTTCTAATAATCATTCACTTTATTTGCAACGAGCTACTTGCATATTTTTCTTTTTTTCTCATTTCTATATTCTGGCCATCATGTCATTAATTGTTTTGCATCATTCTAATATAATTTCAAGATACATGCATATTCAGATAAAGGATTAAACCAAGTATATAATTTCTTGGTATCTTTAATTTATTCAAATTCAGAATAAAGGTTTTAACCTATTTGGTCACCAAAGGTATTGATATACCGGTAAATAGTGGCATCTTTTCTGTTATATTTGTGTATTCTACACGTATTTGCAATATTAATTTAATTTTTAGTAATTACATATAAAATATATTATACAGTATGACTTCATCATTGTCAAATTCCTGACATGTACCCTCAAAGGATGTACAGGATATTATATTACTACATGAAGAACATCATTACTAACTTCCTATCAAAAATTTTCCTTCAAATCAATCTGTTATCTGTCAAGACTCCAACATTATCAGATGTATATCTGATAATGTTGATAATGACTTCATAGTCATTATATGTCTTCATAGACATATAACTATGAAGACATATGTCTTCTAAGACTTCACTGTATCAAGCCACCATCTTCCTTTTTCTTGCCAACCTGGCAGAGAATATTTGTTTTGCTAATCTTTCCTCTTCCATTCTTTTTAACTGACCATACCACCTGAGATTAGCTCTGCTAACACATTCCTGGATGCCAACAATGTCAAGTTCTTTTTTAATATCCTTGTTTTTAATATGATATTGCCATTATTCATATCAAAAACCTAGTCTTTAGTCGAATGTTTCATTTCTAACCCAGCTCTCAGATCCATGAGTTAAAATTGGTTTGAACACTGTCTTTTATACCAATAATTTAATGTTTTGCCTAATTTCTCTCTTATTCCCTATGAATTTATTCAGTGACTTCCTATCATACCAGCTTTGATTCTGTTGTCTATTTTCATATTTAATTTACCATCTTCACTAAAAATTGTGCCTAAGTAGCTGGAATGTTTTACTCGTTCTATAGGTTCTCCATTCACAATACAGTTGATATTTTCAATGTTTCTGCTTTTTTTCATTGTTTTTATTTGTTATTGCTGATTTTTATACCAAATCTATTACCACAGTTATTCAATTTAGTGAGGACATCTTGCAGACTTACACTGAATTTATTTAAAATATAACATTATCTGCATAAAGTAAAGAGCAGAGATTAACATCTCCAATTTTGGTTTAATACTGCTTTCTATCATAATGTGATCCATATAGATAATGAATAACAGATGGGGATAATGTACATCCTTGTCTGATACCAGATTTAACATCAAACCATCTTCCTGTATTTCAATTCTAACTGCTGACACCTCAAATAAAAACTAAGTATTGCTTCATATAATGCCCCATTGACACCATCTAAAATAATATTGTAATAAATTTAGTTTAATCCTTTATCCAAGTGTGGGCAAACAAAGTTTGCGCCTGAAAGTATCTTCAAGACTGGGGTAAGGTGGGCAACATGGACCTAATTTGCACCTTATTTCATTGTGTTTTATCCTCATGATTACACCTAATTTCATTGCTATCTTTTAATGTTTTGGACCGAGCAACTCATTGCAAAGGTGAAGCAAGCTAACATCACTCTTATCTCAGTATCTCCCATAATGCAAAACACATCTCCTTGCGGATATGTATAATGTTATGCATTAAGGGAAAGGCCACTACCGAGATTAGTTTCGACCTTTATTGAGGTCTCTTCAGTGGGAGCCAGGCCCGAGTGGAGATACCAGGCAGCATTAGCAAGGTCATCTCTACCTATAGGAGTTGCCAAACGGTGTGCCACCTTTTTATTAAATTACTCTGGATTTAGAGAAAGATGTTGAAAGTTTATTTTTCACTTGGTTAGACTATAATAAATTTAGTTTAATCCTTTATCCAAGTGTGAGCAAACAAAGTTTGCACCTGAAAGTATCTTCAGCCCCTTGGTACTTCGGTGGTCTGCACCTGCCACCCTTATTGGTCATTGCGTTCAGACAGGAACCCCCCCGAACTGTTGACCCTGGAGGTTGCAGTTGCCCCAGGTCATTTGTTAAAACTTTAGTCCGTGTGGAATTACTGGGACGGAAGTTTCTTTAGACATAATTAATCTTACACTTATTTTTCTGTTCTTTTACAAAATCCTTTGAGGGGACAATATTCAGTAATATACAAAAAATATTATTTTCAAATTAAAAATATGAAAATTTCTCTATTTACCCAAAAGTATTTTTAGCGATTTTTGCTTACCATTAAAATCGGTATACGAGAGGTTTTTGAATAAAGTTCCTTGAATACACGATTTTTCATAGGTTTTCTTCCCCCCCCCCAAAAAAAATTTCTTTAATAAAATTTTTTCAACTTCCTGCAATTTTTTGGAGAGAATTTGACCACCAACTTGTTTTCTTCCTTCTTTTGTATATCTCTCTCTCTCTCTCTCGGACCTAATTTGCACCTTATTTCATTGTGTTTTATCCTCATGATTATACCTAATTTCATTGCTATCTTTTAATGTTTTGGACCTACTTAATTCCCCATTTTTATTCATAAAACTTGCACAATCTGTTAGTAAGTGTGTGCCTTTTGTAGCAATTGCTAAATTCCAACAAACCAAACCACTTTTCTAAGCATAAAAAGAATACAGAGGAAGTTTGCATAATCAAACTGCCGCTGAGGTTGTATATTAACTTCATGTTTTCTGTGCTTGTTCCGTCTCGGTCTGTTATAGGAACTTCTAGATCTATTAATTATCTCAATGTTGTTTGCCCCCGATTGTTCTCGGGCAGTCCTCCTCTAAATTTTCTTCTGTAACACCTTGGTCATTTACTAATTTTACGCTTGATATTTGGTAAGTCTCAGATTGATTGTTCACTTCTGAAGTTTCAGAATCAATGTGGTTATCTTGAGACACTTCATTAAGTTGGCGGGACATTCCCTTTTTTCTGCATTCTTTCTTCACGAGATCTCTCGTTTCTATTTCTACCATTAAATTTTTCGTTCCCTCTACCAAACCGTTTATTTCCCATTAGGATTATCTCATTTCTAGAGAAGTTGCAAGAGAACTTGTGCCTCTCTAGAAAGTTAGTTCCTAAAATTATCTGAATGTGTGGACGAGATGTCCTAGGGAGGACCAACAACTCCTGCCAAACACACACATTAAACTCAGGTAAGTGTAATATTACTTTAACCCTTTTGGTTGCACCAACTTTAGATGTTGATAACCCCAATAATCTGATCGGTCTCTTTAGATTAGAAATGCCTCGCCACGGAATTTTATTTCTTGAAAATAATCTTTCGTTATGACAGAAGCCTGGGAACCAGTATCTAACAATACATCACAATGCGATCCTTGAATCTTACCCTTAATTATCATCTTTGACCTTTCTTGTTCATGATTCCATTGTCCTCTCCTCCATGGTTTACCTTCATAATTATGAGGGGTGTGTCCAAACCTTGACTCCTATCTATTATTTCTATTGGAGAGTCTCTTGTTACTAAAACAGTTGCGAGCTGTGTGCCCAACCTTACTGCAACTAAAACATCTGGGATGCTCCCTTCTGTCTCCTTGTTCATTATTTCTCTCCGAGTTAGAGATACTTCGGAGGTCCTTGCTGGCACTGCTGCCAACTTCTGCATTACAGCATCAAGACAGTCCATCATCAGCTCTTGTAGTCTTTTGACTTCTTATTGTATTATTTCATTAGTCCTCTCTGTTTGAGGTATAGTTGATTCCGAGGATTTTACTGTTACTGCTGCCAGCTGATTCAGTACAGCATCAAGACGGTCCATGAAGGGCTGTTGTACTTGTTCAACTTCTTAGAATGTACTTCCTCTAAGTTAGTTAGCCCTGCTTCTTTTGTGATGTTTCTATTGTCAGTCACTTTATTAATGTTGACTGATCTTTAGTCCTTCCCTCACATGTGCTAAATTCCTTCTCAGTTTTATTCTCGCTAGCAGAATTATTTGCCTCTTTAATTACGTTAATATAGCTGTTAGTAGATGCACGACGAATGTCTCCGAGTATCTGTTCCTTCTCTTTCACAGCAAGGAAACATTCCTCAAGATTCGTGATTTTTTTTCTTATAGGTGGTCTCCTTCAAATCTTGTTTTACCCTTAGCCTAAATTGATGAAAAACTGCCCAGTTGAGGTGAGCATCTCATTAGACAATTGCCAACAGTCTGAGCATCTCTAATGAGATACTCAGACTGTTAGCAATTGTCAATAACTTATTATAGAACTCAGTCACATTCTCCTTTTCTTTTTGAGCACATCTCTGCAATTTCCATATATCAGGGCCCAAACTTCTTAACTTGGAGAACTGGGAAATTAATATCTCTTTAAACTTGGAGTAGTCCAAAGTATCTTTCAAAATAGGGGAAGAATATAGAAAGTTTTTTGCCTTTCCTACAAGATAAGTTGGAAGTCTGTCCATCTACCAACCTTCCTCAATTCCTCTACGAAGCTGAAAAAAAAGCTAATACGTTGTCAGTTTCCTCTCCAGAAAATTGTAGAATAACTTGTTGAGGATTAATAGTTCTGAAAAAGTCAGCGTCATCCATTTCTGTACTAATAGGTTTTTCTGTATTTAACAGATCCCAAGAACCAAGATGAAACGTGTTCAGTTAAGTGGTGTACAAAAGTGAAAACTGACTCACACTTGTGGATTAATTTTCAAATTTTACACTCTGCCGGATTCTAGTCCAAAACTCGCTCACTTTAATTCACAATTTTGACCAATTCATTGCGTGAATTAAATCCTGTTGGCTGTGCCATTGTTAAAATCTTAATTTTATCAAATCTCAATTATATCTTGTCTTCTGCGCCTTTTGTAAAAAAACTAGTTGTCATTTAAAGCTTATCTTCTTGACCCTTATTATACTTCTGATTTATGGCTGCAAATAATAAAGCTGATGTGTGCAAAACTTACAGAACAAAGAAATCGCCTCAGGCTGGAGCCAATCTCTTTGTCTGACCTACTGGTGTTTATTCTCAACTGAATTTGGAAAATTTATTTAGTTTCTAGCTACATCACCAAATTCGTGGATAGAATTTGAATCTCCCTCCAAAAGAATGACACACAGTAAAACACACGGAACTTCTCTCTCTTAATTCTAATTAAATCTAGCATGATTTAATTAAAATCTTAATTCTAATTAAATCAATGACCTTGGGGTTCGCTTATGTCATCGCCTCTTGGAACTTCAGTGGTCTGCACCCGCCACCCTTCTCGATCGTTGCATTCAGATGGGAACCCCCTCCCTCCCCGCACACTGTTGACCCTCGAGGTTGCAGTTGCCCCAGGTCATTTGTTATCCTTAATCCATCTGGAATTACCAGTGACTAAGAGGTTTCTTTAGACACACAGTTAATCTTACACTTTTCTGTTCTTTTTAAAAAGGTGACAATATTCAATAATATACAAAAAATATTATTTCCAAATTAAAAATATGAAAATTTCTCTATTTTCCCTCAAGTATTTTTAGTGAATTTTGCTTACTAGTAAAATCGGTATACGAGGTTTTTGAATAAAGTTCCTTGAATACATGATTTTACAATATGCGCGCGCGCACACACGCACACATTCAGTGGACAAAACATTAGAGATACCTATCTTAATAGCATGTCAGTTCTCCTGTAGCATGGGGGCTACTGGATGGTCCCAAACTCAGGTGAATTGTTCCTCAAGCCATACCTGGGTGGTTGAGGCCTGATGGGAGGCACATTGTACTGCTGAATCAGACCATTAGTTGCAGGATGTGTAAGGGCTTTTAAAATGTGTAGGTGATTAGCCATCACATTCTGTTAGCTCACAGTTTTTGATGATCTCTCCAGATCCTCAAAGCTCCCCAAATCATCACAGAGCCAGCCTGGCACTATGAGGCCATGGCCTCATGCTGTTGACACCACACCCACACCCTTATGTCAGCTCAGTACAACTGATGATGGGATTCATCAGACCACACAGCTCTGGTTCACTCTGCAGAAATCCAGTTTTGATGGTTCTGACACCAGACGAGTCACAGTGTCTGATAACAAACTATCAACAGTTTGTCATCAGTGGTACACGATTAGGGCATCAGCTCTCGTAGCCCAGGGTATGCCGTACCATTTGCTCACTGATGCTGCTTGGACCTCTGACATTGAAACTGGATGTTATTTGTGCCCATACTACATATTGCAGTATGGGCCTGAACAGTGTGATGCGTGGTTAGCTACCACTTGCTTGCGGAGTGCTGATATGTCCATTGATGGCATACTCACAGTAAACTCTTCTTACAGTTGTCCTCGAGAACCCTATGGTTCTTACCACGTGGGCGATAGAATGACCCATCTGTCTTATGCATATAATATGTCCACAATCAAAGTTGCTAAGATTGCCACGTATACCCACGTTTGTTGATTGCTATACACTTGGTGAATTCACAATGTCTGCCTATTTATCATCTGCATTTGGTTTGGGTATGTTTCACTCTGCATGTTAATGCCAGTGGTGTCAACTTCCCAACATCCTTATCTCTAATGTTTTGTCCGTTGTACAAAGTGTACAAAGACAAGCTGTATTACATTTCAAATAGTAAGTCAAAGTGACAAGATTTGAATAACAGTTATTCTAATCTGACTTCTAGTTAAAAAAAAAAAAAAAAAAAAAAATGAAAGAAATTACAAATTAAAGATTACAAAATTACAAGTTCTAGATTACCACAGTCCTAATTTAATTTATAATGAACTCTTAGAACAAAAGGTTATGTAGGTTGAATATGTGCCATCCATATTCTTGGCATTTTTAGACCACCATTACTGTTCAGATTAAGGTGGTTGATAAGAATTTGACAGGCCTCTTTAAATTTACACTTGTATTACATTTTGGTATGATGTAATGAACAGGTGCGTTTCCAGTCAGTTCTATGTAGAGTATTCAGGACATGAATCAGAAAGGCCAGATTTACCATTGATATTAAATTTAATGTCGTTTATGTTCCTTTTTTTCGAATAAGAAATGTGCGTCCTGTATTACTCATATGAGGCAAATTACAGGTGCATTGAATACAGCATACTCCAGGTTGGGCCACTGGAGGAAGTGGATCCTTGGAAGAGTTGAATAAGTTATTTAATTTTGCAGGGAGGGTTAAAAGGTGGCATTAGATTGTATTTCTGCAGTATTCTGTTTATTTTATTTGATATCCCTTTAATGTATGGAATGACTACAATTGTATTGTAATCTAGTGTATTTTTATTACTGAGTGGAGTCTTGTGAAGAATTTTGTTACAGTATTTTTGCTGTAGCCATTTTTAAGAAGGTATTGCTGATAACTTGGGAGAAATCTTATGCTTCTTTCAATATGGTATATAAAATCCAATTTGTTAACTGGCCTGGGTGTCACAGCAAAGTTTAGGCCTTTATTAAGTAGCAAGAGTTCATTACTATTCAAGGTGTTGTTAGAAAGGATAATCACTAAGTTTTAGTTTATTTGTTTCAAGGTATGTTTAATTGAGTTGTCAGTAATCCTCTCAAGAACAATCCAAATATCTTGTCATCCTGGTTGGCCAAGTGGTTAGTGTACCCACTCTCCAACAACAGGCTCTGGGTTCGAAACCTGCCATGAAAGCATGGATGTTTAGGTGGGAAATAAATTTTATTGGCTGGTGTGAGAGCACCCTGTTTATTTGGAAGCCTGAAGTAGCTTGAAATAGTTCCATGATTGGTCTCTAAGCAGAGTTTCCAGACTACATAAAAAATTAAAAAAATATTCCTGAAGAGTTCCAATTTTAAATTTAGAATCTAATTTTGAGGAAATGCTAAGTTTCTGCAAGTAGATTCCAAGATAGCAGATTCTGCTCTCTTGCTTTCTCTATATGGTTATAAATTCTTAGTGCTTTTGCTGAAGTGAATTTCCTTCTTAGTTTTTTTTTTTTATTACATCACAACAAAATGTGGTATTGAGCGAAAATTTAAAGAGGCCTGTGAAATTATGAACCTCTTAATTGTAACAATAATAGTGGTTTAAAATTTTCAGAAATATGGATGGTCCATATTTTACCCACATAATCTTTTGTTCTAAGAGTTCATTATAAATTATTAGGACTGTAGTAATCTAGAATCTTAGTTTTAATATAACACACTTATGCTAAATTATCGATTGGGCTACCAATATTGCTGTATGAAAAGTATTAATATTGATTTGTTCTGTGATGATGATGATGATGTTATAGGATATAGATAGCTTTGTACGTTTTTTTACTAGCAGTCAGGCCAGTAGAATAACAGTTGATCAAATCATTGTCGCTTTGGCAAACTGAAATATGTTATCTATGACTATCTATAAGATCTATGACAGCTGGATGAATTCCAGATGTTGCCTATGACAGGCAAAGAGATAAACCTGGTGATGGTAGCAGTAAATCTAAATAGTCCATTAAGATGTTAAGGAGGACAAAAAATTTCTCCGTAGCATTCTCTGCAGCTCCTTAATTTTATAAGTCATGCATTCTGTTTAACTGTTATCACCCTTATTTTCAAACTAGGTTCTAGTTACTACTGATTGGAAATGCATTGATGTTACCAATGAGTTTCCCAAGTATGTCATAGTGTCTGCTTTTAAAATTGGCTTTTTCTGGCCATCCCATGTCACAACTACAGGATCACTTGCATCCGGTGGCAACATGGTGATTGTTTTCTCTTATCAGTTTTTACATATCAGATTCAACTCTAGTGTTTCCTCCTCCATATCCTGTGGGTAGTAGTGACCTTTAAGCAGCTCAAGGTATGTGTTCTGTAATGCATGAATTTAGTCTTCCTGCAGAATCTCTATATCACCCTTGCTGACAATTGTCTTCTCATCTTATTCCCTAATTCAGGCCCTTTGAAAACCACCTCCTGTGTATTTATCTGGTAAGCTCCTCTTGATCATATCATCTCTTCCTATTTACCAATCTCTGTAAAATACATTTCCTCAGCCGGTCATCATAGTATTTCATAAACCCAATTCTCTCACACCTTTTTTAATGACACTTCCTTAATTTCCAGGGATGACCTCTTGTTCTTCCATCACTATCGCACAGCTGAAATATTTACCCTGCATCAATCTTGTAAAAAAACATTTTAGTATTTAAATGTTTGCATCGTATCCCCCTCTTCTCTGCTTATCTACGATGTCCATAATCCACAAACTCGAAATCTATCAATGTAGGGATCATTTTTTATACCACTCACCAACTTAGTCACTCTCCTCTGAACGCTCTTCACAACTTCCTCATCACCAAGGAATCCATAGGAGTTTGCATAAATATTACTTGCAACATTCAGTAGGGAAACTGCTTTTTTAATTATTGCAATGCTTTATTTCTCTTTCTCTCTTATATAATATAAAAATATAAATCGGGCGAGTATGCTAGGCGTGTAGTACACATCCCTGGAATAGCAATATCACCAATACGAAGGTGGGTTGAAAAGTTCTCGGCCTCACAATGAAAAAACAAATTCATAATTTCAAAATTATTTTTATTTGTCAACATAAACTCCCTTAAGACTAATACGTTTATTCCAGCGATGTGCCAGCACCATTATACCGTCCCTGTAGTGGTTCTCAGTAAGATCTGCAAAATACCCCTCTACAGTTGCAATCACCTCTTTATTTGAAGAAAAGCGCTGACCTGCGAGGAAGAGCTTGTTTTGGGAAGGGAGAGTGTCAGGGGGAGCCAAATCTGGGGATTAGGGTGGATGTTCCAACAATTCATAGTGCAGATTCCTTAATTTTCCCATTGCCAAAACACCTTTCTGGGTAGAAACATTGTCCTGATGAAAGATGATTTTTTTTTTTTCACAAACCAGGTCTTTTCTCATGAATTAAATTAGTCTGGTTAAAAGACCAGATTAATATTCCCTGGTTATTGTTTTACCCTTTTCAAGATTAATAAACAAAATGCCTTTAGCATCCCAAAACACCGATGCCATGACCTTTCCTGCTGATAGAACCGACTTTGTCTTTGGTGCTGAACAGCTGGCTTCTGTCCACTGTTTGGATTCTGGTGTGTAATGGTGAATCCAAGTCTCATCCATAGTAATAAATCGACATGCAAAATCGGTTTTATTCTTGTTAAAACGCTCCAGGCACTTCATATTTTCATGTGAGTGTGTTTTTAATCTGCTGTGAGCAAGCAGCCATTCATCTTGTGCGAGCTTTTTCATTTTCAATTCTTCATGCAACATATATCCTAGACGTTCTTTTGAAATGCCTGTAGTTTCAGCAATTTCATGCACTTTGACTCGCCAGTCATCCAATACCATACCCATGCACTTGGTCAATGATTTCTGGTGGTGTTGCACTTTTTGGACATCCTTCATGTGGATCATGTTCAAGGCTGGTACGGCTACCTTTAAACTCAGCAGCCCATTTCTTAATTGTTGAAATCGAAGGAGAAGAATTCCCGTAAACTTTTATGAACTTCGAATGAATTTCTTTTGGCATTAAATTTTACAAAGAATTTCATAACTGCACGATTCTCCATTTCAAGGAATACAGACAACACTTTTGCTTCAGACAGCTGTATAAAACAAACTACGTGATAGAATGACTTGCAATTTCACATGGATGCTTTTGACAGATGTACCAACTTAGAAAAAAAATCTTGTCAATAGTGTTGCCATCTATGTTCGAAGCAGAACTTTTCAGACCACCCTCATAGCATCAGGGGGGGTGTCAGTTAAAGACGTAACTATTCTATCTTCGGTTGCTAACAGTTTCCATGCTGTACTCACTTTGGAGGTGACTAAGTTTATGAATGTTCCATTCAGAACAAAGTTACATACTGGAGTATAAAGCAGGAAATTACGACCAGCGAACTGAGGCGATACTGAGTTCAGTGAAATGGTATCGGTTAAAGGATACAATGATATCAATTGTGTGTGGGAAGATTTTAGAAAATACTTTTGTCCCGAGATTTCGAAGAATCTCGGGACAAAATTAAGAGTCAAATGGATGAGTAATCTTAAGGAAGAGATTCGTAATAAACGGATGATGTGGAAGGAATACTGTGTGCATATGGATGATGTCTGTTATGAAAATGACAAGCAACAGGCTAGAAAAGTCATAACTGTTGTTTGAAAAGACCAAATTGGTGGTGGGAAGATGATATAGCTGGAACTCAGTGACAGGAAAGCTCAGATAAATTTATTGAACTGATTCCTAACCATACCAGTTTTGTTTATTCTGTTATCTCTTTTGGGAATTAATTTGGTATCTTTGCTAAAAATTGTGAATAGAAAAGCATATTTTACTTGTTCTACAGGTTGCCATTGAGAAAGTTTTCCATGTTCCTATATGTTTTTTTTATTATCGCTCCTTATAATGCCATATTTGATACAGCAGCTAATAAAGAATCCTGAAAATCTTATACTTTTTTTTAGTTTAAAAGTATATCATCTGCATAAAGAACAGTTTAATATATAGGTAACCCTCGTATAACTACTTATACAACGCTGTTTCAATATAACTCAGTCTACAATTGTAGTATCCCTTGTTGAACTTATACAACAAGGGATACAACTCGGTTTCGATATAAGACAATCTACAAACTAGTAATCCTTTATCTTTTCATATATTTTTCAACGTGTGACTTAAAAATCAAATTTCATCTTCGTTAAATTTGCGTCTGCCTGTATTGCACATGTAGTTATGTAGTGAATTTATATTAGGGGAAAATACCCTTTAGCACACATGTGCATCAATTGTTTACCGTATAAAGTGTTTATTGTTGAAATTTGTCTTCGTTTTCTACCAGGAAAGTGCATTAAAAATCATTGTGTTAATCTCAGGCTGAGCACTTCATTTTTTGGTGAGTTACAATATGTAATGCTTTTTTTTTTTTTTTCCTTCATGTAAAAAAATGTATTTTTATAATAATGGCGATATGGTTGAAAATGAAATTAGTGAATTAACTGATGAGGAAATAGATTTAAATGAGGAGGAACTGGTATAATTAATAGATGACATCGAACCAAGTGCAGGGAAAGTTCTGCTGAAGATTCTGATTGCGAAGAATTTGGTTTAAAGAAATTAGCAGAAAGCAGAAGCATTGAACTTGGCAAGAATTTTATGGATAATGATCTCTCAGGGGAGCGTTCCAGAAAATTCACGAGACAATTGGATATTTGTTTAGCACCATATTATGAACTTAATAAAAAAAATTGCAGCATAGTGGTAAGCAAGGTCTTATTACTGACTTGATAACTAAACCAGCCGAAGTATGCAATGAGAATTATACAAATGAGAGATTTCAAGTGATGACGACATCTGGCCACTCGTAAATAAAGACCATCAATGAAATGTTAGTTTTGAAGGGAGTGATGATTAAAATATGCGCTTTATTTTATTTTGCCTAAAACATTTATGCATTATATTTTAGACTGTCGACCCTTTCATGGAATCCTTGATCCCTCATTGATCCCAATCATGTTAAATAAATGAAGTTCTTACCATCCAGAAATGTTGATTTCCATCCCAGTTAGTGGAATAAAGCTAGGTGAATATTTGAAAACATTTGACGACAACTCAAGTGACAGTGTAAGACGTGCCTAGTGAGTATTGTCATCTACATCAACTTTAAAGCAGTTGTTTTCAAGATTACAACAAAAAATTATGTAAGCCATGTAATTTGATGTGCTGTTTTTGGCCACCTTTGCAATATACCTTCTAAACATCAATTCTCTAGAGGTGCATGATTCCCATAAGTCCCTTGCCTCATGAAATTCTTTTAGTTCAGTTCTATCGATATAGTAAATAGCATGTGATCTCTTCCTCCAGAGAATTGATGTTTAGAGGGCATATTGCAAAGATGGCCAAAACAGCACATCCAATTACATGGATGTGCTGTTTTGACCATCTTGTTGTTGAAGAACACACTGACAATTTGGATAGGGAAGATATTGTTCCACTTTATAAATTGTTAATGAGGCCACATCTGGAACTTTACACAGATCTGGTAGTCTGGATTACTTGGTGAAAAAGTGGTGGAGAGGATTCAGTCAGGTGACAGAGCTAGCTGTTGAAAGTTTTTTTCTTGGTTATAAATTAAATTAAACTTATAATTTCTTGACATTTAATGCAAATGTTTTTTTCTAGCATAACTAGCAAATATATTATTTCAAGTGTTGAAGTGTCAGGCAGTCAGCCAATAATTAAAAACGGCTTGCTCTGGCAGCCAATTTTGCAAAAACTGCCAAATTATGGATCCCTGTTTTATAATTGCTACTATGCTATTAACTCAGATTTAGAGTTATTACTCATACCATTGAACAAAGGATAAAGCATCTTACATCATACAAAATTACCAGCCTACTCTAGTTATGCTTTTATAATCTATAAATACTGATGACAAATGGTAACCATTTGTAATCGCAGTATTTCGATTTTTTTTTAGAACTGATTGTTATGGTATGAGATTACTTCAGATACAATAATTTCAGTTCATCTTTTTACTTTTGTCTAGAAATCCACATTTTCCTTATATATATATATATATATATATATATCATAATGGCTATATTGATATCCATTGCAATTTGTTGGCTGAGACCACATATGTGGATTAACCTGAACATGGTGTGTCACTTTGATCAGATAATGCTTTAACATTTTTATGAATACTATTAACTGCAAACATGAAAAGCACTCTTAAGTATTATTAAATAATAGTGTATTATTAATGCTGGTAGTTTGGCTTTGCTGGCCTGGTTGGCTGAGTGGTTTGTGTATCTGCTATCCAGCCAAAAGGTTGTGTGTTCGAATCCCGCTGTGGGCATGGGTGTTTGTGATTATCTGAAGATACTAGTGATGGTGGGCAGTAGATAGCAATTGTGTAGATGTGGTCTCTGTAGTTGGTGGATTGAGTGGTAGAGACGTAGAGTAGGTGCCCTTCTTTGATGAGTCTTTGGACTCCTTGAGGATGTCATGTCGTAATAATACTAATAGTGTTTCTGTGTGGTTGAAAATGTGTCCTGAATATAACGTGTAAAAATATCCATTCCCAGGATGCATTTCATTTGAGCTTGCTTTTTTTTTTTTTTTTTGGTCTGTTTATTAAGTAATGTACAATTGCCAAATGAGTTTTTTCCTGCAAAAATTTATGATAAAATTTTTTCTGGTTTGCACATATACCAATATAAATCGATTTTTAATGATGTTCAAAATAAGTAGCGCAATTTATTTCTTTAGTTGGCCAAAGATCTGCTTCATCCATCTGCAGATGAAGAGAGACGGAAATGCAAGCTTAAGAGACTTGTTCAACATCCAAACTCCTTTTTCATGGATGTTAAATGCCCTGGTAAGTTTTTTTCTTATCTGAAACTGAAAGAGTTTGAATTAACTGTCAAAATAATAACACAATGATTACATTTTACCATTAATTCTTTATAAATAAAACTACTCCTAGTTGTTACAGTTTCTATTCAGAAAAGACTCCAAGCTTGGCAGTAATACTGAGCTAGCTGAATGGAAGCCTTTGGCCAAGCAGGATGTAAAAGTCAGCCAAGGTAGTCCTTGGCTGACTTTTTGCACGCATTTTGCAAGTGGGATTTTTTTTTTTTTTTTTTTTTTTTTTTTTGGATAAAAATAAATCAATTGTAAATAACAAATGTCTATACAATTCCTAACTTTTAGGTTTTTTACCTCTAACAAACTGAAGTTTGGTATGCATAGTATACTTCATTTTCTTATAGTGGAAGGCTTATTCTAATGAATCCTTTAACCTCCCTACCATCCATGGCTTGTTTCATATCCACCAAAATATGGATATGAAGCATATGATAAGGTTGAAGAAACATGGATAAGAAGTGCTATCAATTATCTCCATTAAGAGGTGTGATAATCCTTCATATTCCATTTAACCGGATTAAGTGGCATTCATTGCTGCATCTCAGTTCTACTGTACTTTCTTACCTTGCATTTCTTGCTATGCAAAATATGCATAGTTCCTTACAGTGTATATGCATTGTAGCTGTAATTTCCAATAGTTATTGCTGAATGCATACAATGTTATTTTTCTAGTCCTTTTATCAGGGCCTCTGTTTCTCAGTTGGTATAGACAAGCCTTTTGGTTGGAATGACCTAGGTTTGAATCCATTATATGATGAGAGCAACCTTTATCAGGTGTTTTCAAATAGTGAGTTATGCAGTCTCATATTGAGGTGGAGGGTTTTTCTCCCAGGCAATTGGGTATTTTGTCTCCCAGAAGAAAACCAGCCCCCATGGACATGTGCCTACATGCATAGGATACTAAATACGAGGTGAAAGAGATTAGAACCTTACCATCGTATCTTTTTACTGTACATTATGGATCTTAGGTAGACTTAGTCAATCTCCTAGATGGAGATGACACTTGACATGATCTTTTATCATGTGATTAATGTTAGGACAAAATAAGCAGCCATCACTGGGTATAAAAAATATGTTTGCAAAATAGATTCATTGAAAACATCAACTACATTTTCGGTGCTTTTTTTTTTTTTATATATATATATAAATTCTACATCAAATTGTTTACATACCCTTAGGGTGTACAGGATATTACAGTAGTAGTACTTGAAATGGTTACATCATTGACTTCCTATCAACAATTTTCCTGCTAATTAATCTGTTATCTGTCAGGACGAATGATCTTATATTTTAGTGCTCCTTACTATATCAAATTAATCTGCCTGTATCTTGGTCTTACTTTGGTTTTTTCCTACAATCCTGGCATTGGCCAAAAGTGCTTGCTTTGTTAATAGTGTAAAATTTCTTCTTGTATCTTCATTTTTAATGTAATTCTGCATTTAATGCCCCTTACTCTCCTAATCTGTCTCAGAACTCATATCTGTAGCCTCCAGTTAAGTGTTTTTGTTTCTTATCCAGCTCTCAGATCCATAAGTTAAAATTGATTTTGCAGCTAGTTTAGTGTTTTGAGTCATTTCTTTATCATTACATCCTTTTCCTAGGCATTCACTGCATATCATTGTGGATTGCATCTCTTTAAGCTTTGATGGTGAAGTGCTTCAGGGCTCTATTTTGTCACTCTTTCTCCTATACATAACTTTTAATGGTATTTTTTCTTTTCTTTTTTATTAATCGATTGTGATTAGTTTTTCCAATCATTTTCAACCTATGAAACCAGATATAGCAGTGTGATACTTGCTTAAAATGAACAAAATGAGATTGATTTGAAGATCCACAGTTAAAAACCAAAGACAGAAGCATTTGCTAATTGTAATTTTGATTTGAAAGCATTTCCTTCCTTGTGTGACTAGCATATCAAATGTGCAGGCTGGAAATGTATTATATATTCTCTCTCTCTCTCTCTCTCTCTCTCTCTCGTTATCCAGGCATTCTTCTTACTTTATGTGGATTCATCTGGGTGATTGTTTATCTGTGCAATAGGTTCTGGCCTTTTCCTAATTGTAAAATCTCTTTTCCTGCATCCAATACTTGTTTCTTTTCTTATATCTTCATTCCCTATTTTGTCTTGCAATTTTGATGTTTAGCATGGCTCCTCCATTCTGTTTGGTTATTGACCATGTGTCATAATGGGGATAATGCATTGGTTGAAAAATTTGGTTGTTTTCTGATTTGATTTTACTACAGAAATTTTTTTCAGTTTGCCAAAAACTATCCAGCCTGGCTGGATTCTCCTTTTTATTTCTTCATGAATTCTTCTTTTGCTTAATGTAAAGGTTCTACTAAGGTACTTGCTCTATTTCCTTGTTGTATATTATTTGTTCTTCTATTATTTGGTTCCCTTTGATATTTGTCATTTTAGTATTTTCATAGTTTATGTATAACCTGCTTTTGATACTGTATTTAATTCATTCATCATTTCTTCTGTTTTTTTGTTTGCTAGTATTACAGTATCATCTGGATATTATAAATTTAGTTTTTTAAAATTAATACGAGGGTTGTTTGAAAAGTTTGGTAAAAAAAAAAAACGTTAAAACACTTTTTTTGGAAAAAAATCACCTTTATTTCTCAATATAGTCTCCATCGAGGTCTACACATTTGGTCCAGCAAGCTTCCAATTTTTTCATCCCATCTAAAAAAAGTAGGATTTGTCAAATTGTGCAAAATAGTCATTTGACAGCCTTGATGACATTCTCATTCGAAGAAAATTTTCAAGTTAAGTTTGGGAACAATAATGGCCATGTTCGGAGAATACAGTCGATGTGGAACCAATTCGAACCTCAATTGGTGCAATTTTGCCATTGCGGCGGATGTGTGGGATGCATTGTCTTGATGAACTTTTTTGTGCACCAATCATGGGCGTTTTTAATTCAGTTCTTCTTTTAAACAGTCCAACAATGTTGCATAATAGACTCCTGTTATTTATTGTCTTGCCCTTTTCCAAATAGTCTATCATGATAATTCCTTGGGAATACCAAAAAACAGTGGCCATCACCTTCCCAGCTGACAAAGTGGTCTTCACTTTTTTCGGTGCTCTTTCACTGGGCATTGTCCACTGTTTTGACTGCTGCTTGGACTCAGGACTTGAACTACTGGGTGTGTAGTGGTGGATCCAAGTTTCATGTACGGTCATGAATCAGTGCAAAAAATCCTGCTAATTGCGATTAAACATCGCCAAACACATGCGTTTTTGATCAACAGTCAACAATCGCAGCACCCATTGTGCTGCGATTGTTGATTGTTGTTCCATAACAATACCATGGATTTTGTCAATAATTTCTTTCGTAGTGGTCTAAGTCAGGTGTCCGGAGTGCACTTCATCTTCAATGGACTTATGACCACGTTTAAACTCATTTATCCAAAATTAAATAGGCTTTGTTGCTGCAGTCTCCATAACTGCATCTAACTCGGCAGGTATCTTCTTTTCTCCAACAGATTTTTTGTTTTCTGTGGGATTTAACCATTTTATCTTTTGCAATCTTATATGCACTTTCTATTATTAGATTTTCCTGTATATTATCCATTTGGAAATTTCTGTTTTTGTTCATGTTATTTCTTTGATTGTATAATTTTTTTGCAGTGTTATGCAACCTTCTGTTTTTTTTTATATTTCGCTTAGTCCTATTATATCCCATTTCATATGCAATTCCATGTTTTTATCATTTGTTAATATTTTTGCATTGCATTGTATGTAGCGATAATGAGATTAGTTTTCTTACACTTGTTTTTATTATTTTGTTTTGGAGTAACATGTCTGGTCCAATAGCTCAGTTTCTCTGCTGAGCTAGGTTCTGGATATTGTAAGGCCAAGTAATGCTGGTTACTGTGGACTCATTCTTGTATTTAGTGTACTCGTGGTTTTAATAGGGTGTGGTTGTCTTTTCTCCCACAATAACAGATCACCTTGGAGTAGCCAATCTAACTGGACCTGTGGAATGTCATAATTGATATTATGACTCTTGTTGTCCTCAAGGATAAGTAACCTGCCTCTTTTCCTACACAGCTCTGCATCAGAATGTCTGAGTGACTAGTAAGCAAGCTCTATAGTTAGCTTCTACATTCCAGTGGGTATCAGATGTTGTTAGGAAGCTCCTGCTCTGAAGTACCTTTGCACCCAGTCTGTGAAGCCTTCTTATTCTAGTTCCTCAGTATTGACCTGTCTGGCTTGAGAAGGCCCTATTGGTAGAATATACAACCATGGGCATAACTCAATACATCCTTGCAAAACATGCAAGTCCCCTTCACCATATCAAGGTGGGGATTCCAGTGAAGAAGTGATATACATTACTTATATTTGATTTTAAACTTTTCTGGTAAACAGATATTTATTAGAAAATATTAATACAGAAAACTCAAATATTTCTATTAATTTGTGTTATCTGATTTGATTTATTCCTAAATATGGTACATTAAATATGATTCAGCATTTTGACTTCCATCCATTAAAGATTATAAACCTATAGTGCATTAGCATTATGGGAACCTTGCTCTGTTATTATTATACAGGTATCTCCATGGGGTAAGAAGACCCATTGTGGAAGATCCATTATTCACCTTCTAGCCATCATTCATACAATACCTATCATACCTACCTCTCCATGAACTTGTTCACTGATGAAGCACTCAGACCTCTCGCAACTCATTCCACCATTCACCACCCTCCAAGCAAAAAAAATATAGTCCTTAACACCCTTTCTAACAACACTCTTACACAACTTCCACTGGCGATCCCTTATTCTCTCCCTTGCCATGTGCTGAAAAATGTCTGTCAATCTTATAAAACTCCTTAAATGCTTCTATTGTCTCCTTTTTTTTTGTCTATCAGTTAATTTTTGAAGCCTACATACATTCAATCTATTCTCATAGGGAGCATTCCACAGATCTGCCATAATTTTTGTCCTGCTGGATCTGCCCCACAGCTTCATCTGCATGGAATCTGGGAGTCCAAATCTGTGCATAGTAGTAGTATGGATCGCAATTTCTCTTAAATTAATTTTGTTCATTGTTGAAGGAATATCGTATATCCATTCTTTCATAGCCAAGTTTTGAAGCTTGAAAATCACTGATATGAGATTGCTAAATAACAGTTTGTCAGGTCTGTGAAACCTTAAAATCTGAAACACTAATAATTATATAACAAACATACAGGTTCCTTCGTAGGGGTAAGTGGTGTCTTAAGTAATGCACTAACAAGATAACTCAGATGCCAGAATTTGTATTCTCAATCTCTCCAGTCAGTTCCGAAACTAATATTTCAGAATATTTGGCTACGATGGAATGATTTTTAACATCCTTTCATTCAGAACAATTTTATATTTGAAACTTGACTGAGCTCTTTAGGTGTTTAAATATAAATGAAGCTGTGTGTGTGTGTGTGTGTGTGTGTGTGTGTGTGTGTGTGTGTGTGTGTGTGTGTGTGTGTGTGTGTGTGTGTGTGTGTTAAAACCATCAAAAGTTCATTGCATTTTTGTTTTTTTTTATATATGTACATATTATAATGCACTTTTTTTTTAATAGGATGTTACAAGATAACCACTGTGTTTAGCCATGCTCAAACTGTAGTTTTGTGTGTTGGTTGCTCCACAGTGTTATGCCAACCAACTGGAGGCAAAGCAAGATTAACAGAAGGTAAGTTATTTATTATTGATACCTGGAGTTTGTCGTGCAATTTTTGGTAAATGCAAAACAATTTTGTAAAGTACTGTCAAACTGCTTGGATTTTGATGGTTTTATTTGATTAGCAGTTTTCTCCAAAATGTTTTCTGTTAAAAAAATTTCTAAACTCTTCCCAAAGATCAACTTGCTAGTTCACAAATTCATTTTTGGTAGATAGATTTCTGCATTGTTTCCATTTTCCCCAAGCCATCAATTGGACCCTCCAGCTTCTTGGATGGACAGTGGAAAGTTTCATTAGCTGAGAAAATGTTGAAAAAATTGGGAAAGCGGGAATAAGTGATACATTAAACAATTCTTATCTTTCTGTTGCTGAGTAAGTTAATATCCTTGTGGATTTTTTTTTTTTTGGGGGGGGGGTCAGTTAATGAGAAAATGAATTGGTTATAATTCAGAAGCAGATTCTTGACTTACGTTAACTGTGGTTTATGTTTCTGCTGTTATCCCATAACTGGAAATTTATGGGTCCTTGACTTCCCTATCAATATTGACAGTGCTTCTTTCATTGCTTTTAGATGAACATAATAGACTGGTAAACGAATAAGTGGTTGAATTCAGAAAACAGTATGATTTGTGTATTTATTATGCTTTATTTCTTTCTTTCCTGGAACAACCTTAAAGATTTGACAGTATTGGAGTCCTGAGAAGATTAATTTGGAAGAAAATTATTAATAAGGAATTAGTAATGATGTAAACTTTTCATGTGCTATCATGTATAACTATAATTAATTATAATATATCTTAAGCACCCTATCTTATACATAGGGATGCTTAAGGGTCAAAGCTGTATAACTGAGAGGAGACCTCCACATAGCATCTAAAGGAATGAGGAGAACCGACCAGGACTTCTGAAATAATGTAAAATCCTCACCTTCTCGTGGTGCACCCTGCTGGGTATCTACCTGGATACTGAATGGGTGAGGATGAGCTGGCAATTTAGGATTTAGCTAACTAAATTGTATTCTTTATTGGCTTAAACCACGATACAAAATTGTTACAATTCACAGAATTTCATGCCAAACCGGGCATCGCCCGGTTAAACAAGGTCCCCATTGTTTTTGCCAGGGAACCAGGGCGAACAGTGAAAAGTCAGCTACTGGAACAAATCTAAAAAGCACACCCCAACTCAACAACACCAGAGTTAAAGATCGGTACTATCAACATAAGAAGCCTGAATGGCAAAGAAATGGAGCTAGCTGAGGAATTAGATAAGTACCAGATCGACATAATAGGGGTGACTGAAACAAAAAAGACCAAAACTGGTGAGATCTTTCTGAGCAATAAATACAAAATGTTATATTCAGGCAATGACAATCAAGGAAAAGAAGGAGTGGCCATAGTATTCAACACTAAATACGAGGCTAATCTTCTTGAATGGCAGTCAGTCTCAAGTAGAGTAATGTGGGCAAATATGAGAATGGGGAACTGGACAATGAGACTTTGTTGTGCCTATGGGCCCACAGAAGGTTCTACTAAAGTAGAAGTGGAGGAATTTTTTGAGGCTTTAGAAAAAGCAACTGACACAATGAAAAAGGAAAAGTTGGTCCTTGTTGGGGATCTAAATAGCAGAGTAGGAAATGATTGTGAGACATACAAAAATATTTTGGGAAAATTTGGAGAAAAGAGCAAAGCTAATAATAATGGCAAATATCTGTTGGATTTCTGCTCAGGACATGGACTGGTTATTACTAACACCATGTTCCAACATAAAAATGTGGACAAATTCACATGGAGAGAAGAGGCTAGGAATAAGAAAAGTCTCATTGACTATGTTATTGTTGATAGTGATGTTTCCTCCCTGGTGCAGGACACCAGAGTGTACAGAGGATTTGAAATTGGAAGTGATCTCTGTTTAGTCTTGAGCAGGATAAAATTGAATTTCATATTGAAAATAATAACTTGTAAGAAAGTTTTAAAGCAAATAAAAGTTGAGCAGCTCTCAGATGTGAACTGTAGACTAAAATACACAAAGATTACTGAAGGAAAAATGAAAGAGTTTGAGAACAGGAATCAATCAGTGGCAAACTCAGAAGAAAACATTGATTGTTTCTGCCAGAGAGGCATGTGGTGAGGTTGTCTGCAAGGATTTTAAAAAAAAAAAAAAAAAAAAAAATCAGAACTCCTTGGTGGACACAGGAAGTTAAAGAGGCGGTGAAGGAAAAGAAGAAAGCATATCAAAAGTTCCTGTCAAATAAGCCAGCTTGTGCTCTTAGAGAATACAGAGACAAATGCAAGAATGCAAAACACTATGTAAAACTAGCTTTAAAAAAAATCATGGGAGAACTTTGGCAAGAACATAGAAAATAAATATCAGGAAGTGGTGAGGTATTCTGGAGGTTGTTGAAGAAGCTTAGGAATGGAAGAAAGAGTGCTGTAAAAGGAGTTAGAGATGATAAAGGTGAAATGAAAACGGGAAAAAGATATCATTGAAGTATAGAGTAATTACTTGGAAAAATTGGTAAATGAAACAAAAAATTATATCACAGTGTAAAAAAACACTCAACAGCATACAGTCAGGGATACATATCCATACTTGAAGTGGAAAAAACCGTCAAAGGCTTGAAATGTGGAAAGGCAGCAAGAATAGATGATATTCGACCAGAAATGCTGAAGTGTGGTGGTATAAAAGTCTTACAATGGCTGCACTGCATAGTTCAGAAGGCCTGGACAGAGGGACGAATTCCTGATGACTGGAGTAGAGCTCTCATAGTACCCATATATAAAAATGGAAATAAAACAATGTGAAAATTACAGAGGCATTTCATTACTGAGTGTTCCTGGCAAGATCTATGCAAGTATATTCGAGAAACGGTTGAGAAGAATTATGGAAGAAAAGCTTGGTGAAGAACAAGCTGGATTCAGGTCAAATAGAGGCTGTCAGGATCAGATCTTCACTTTATGACAAATAGTCAAGAAAGCATGGGAATATAACGAAGATCTGTATTTAAGTTTTTTCGATTTGGAAAAGGCATATGAAAAGGTGCCAAGAGAGAAGCTATTCAATACGCTACAGTTATATGGTGTCAATGGGGCATTATATCAAGCAATACTTAGTCTTTATTTGAGTTGTAAGTCAGCAGTTAGAATTGAAGGAAGTACAGGAAGATGGTTTAATGTTAAATCTGGTGTGAGACAAGATTGTACATTATACTTTCTGTTATTCATTATCTATATGGATCACATTATGAAGGAAAGTGGTATTAAACATGATATCAAAATTGGAGATGTTAATGTCAGCTCTTTGCTTTATGAGGATGATGATATACTTCTAAATAAATCCGCTACCAGTCTGCAAGATTCTCTGACTAAATTGAATAGCTGTTGTAATAGATGTGGTATGAAGGTCAGCAATAAAAAGACAAAGACAATGAAAATAGGCAGAATCATTGAAAATGTCAACTGTGTTGTGAATGGAGAACCTGTGGAACAAGTAAAACATTTCAGGTACTTAGGCACGATTTTTACATAAGATGGTAAATTAAATATAGAAATAGACAACAGAATCAGCAAAGCTGGTATGGTGGGAAGTCAATTGAATAAATTCATATGGAATAAGAGAGAAATTAGTCGGGACACTAAATTAGCTGTATACAAGACAGTGTTCAAACCAGTTTTAACTTATGAATCTGAGAGCTGGGTCAGAAGTAAAACACTTGACCAAAGACTAGAGACCGCAGATATGAGAGTTCTGAGAAAGATTATAGGTGTGAACAAATGGCATCAATGGCTATATCATATTAAAAACGAGGATATTAGGAAAGAACTTGACATTGTCAGCATCCAGGAATGAGTAAGCAGAGCTAATTAGGTGATATGATCGCTTAAACAGAATGGGTGAAGAAATATTAGCAAAACAAGTGTTCTCTGCCAGGTTGGCAGAAAAATGACCCAGAGGAAGACCAAGATATAGGTGGATTGATACTGTACAAAGGGCCTTAGATGATAGAAATATAAGATCTGATAATGATAATATTGGAGTCTTGACAAGTAATAGACTGATTTGGAGGAAAATTGTAGATAGGAAGTTAGTAATTATGTAAATTTTTCATGTAGTACTATCATATTCTGTACGCCCCCTGAGGGTACATGGCAAGAATTTGATGATAATCATTGACTATGTTATTGTCAATAGTGATGTTTTCTCCCTGGTGCAGGACATACAGTGTACATAGGATTTGAAATTGGAAGTGATAACGATTTAGTCTTGAGCAGGATAAAATTGAATTTTATTTTGAAAAGAACATTAAGAAAGTTTTAAAGCGAATAAAAGTTAAGCAGCTCTCGATGTGAACTGTAGACCAAACTACACAAACATTATTCAAGAAAAAATGAAACAGATTGAGAACAGGAACCAAATCTTGGAGATTCAGTAACAAATCCTGAAGAGAACATTGATTGATTCAGCCAGAGAGGCATGTTGTGAGGTTGTCTGCAAGGATAGAAAAATCAGAACTCCATGGTGAACACAGGAAGCTTAGAGGCAGTGAAGGTAAAGAAGAAAGTATATCAAAAGTTGCTGGCACATAATTCTGCTTGTGCTCCACTGTGTAAAACTAGATAAACATAAGAACATAGATTATAAATATCATGAATGGTGGCAAGATATTCTGGGGGTTGTTGAAGAAGCTCGGAAATAGTGCTGTAAAAGGAATTAGAGATGATAAAGGTGACATGAAAACAGGAGAAAAAGATATCCTTGAAGTATGGAGAAATTCCTTCAAAACATTTTGTTGTGTTGTGGCAGTTATTCGAAATGCTGCAATGAACAGATGGCATTAGTCGCAATATCGTATTAAAAATTAGGATATTAGGAAAGAACTTAACATTTTTAGCATCCAGGAATGTGTTAGCTAATCTGTTATGTGTCAAGACTGACGTTCCAACTCGAAATTATGAGATCTTATATTTCTATCTTCTAAGGCACTTTTTACTGTATCAATCCATATATCTTGGTCTTCTTCTGGGTCTTTTTCCTGCACCCTTGTAGAGAATACTTGTTTTGCTAATCTTTCCTCTCCCATTCTGTTTAAGTGACCATACCACCTGAGATTAGTTCTAACACATTTCTGGATGCTAGAAATCTCAAGTTCTTTCCTGATATTCTCATTCTTAATAAGATATTGCCATTGATGCCATCTGCCCATTGTAGCGTTTTCGAATAACTGCCACAACACAACAATTTTTTGAAGGATTTCTCCTGTTTTCATGTCTAATTCCTTTTACAAGCACTCTTTCCTCCATTTCTGAGTGTCTTCAACAACCTCCAGAATATCTTTCCGCCTTCTTGATATTTATTTTCTTACCAAAGTCTTCCCATGACTTTTGTTTATCTAGTTTTATGTAGTGTTTAGCTATCTTCCTTTGTCTCTGTTTTCTCTAAGAGCACAAGCTGACCTATTTGTCAGGAACTTTTGATGCATTCTTCTTTCTTTCACCAGCTCTTTAACTTCCTGTGTCCACCATGGAGTTCTGATTTTTCTGTCCTTACAGACAACCTCGCCACATGCCTCTCTGGCTGAATCAATCAGTTTTCTTCAATCATGTTTGTGTATTTTAGTCTACAGTTTGCATCTGAGAGCTGATCAACTTTTATTCATTTTAAAACTTTCTTATGTGTTCTTCTTTTCAATATGAAATATAGAATGATGGTACAGCATGACAGCCATTAGTCAAAACACTAATTTCCTTTTATGAAATGGCTATGAAAAAAATGTATATCATGAAAAATTAGATACCTGTGAACTGGCTGTGTAATGTTTGGTCATTTTGTGTATCTAGTTGCTTTTAAAATAACTTTCTTCCGTTCAGTAATAGTTTATTTTTTAAATTCAGTTCAAATTGTTACAACTATCTTGTAAATTTAATTGAATAATTTGTATGTTTCAGGTTGCTCATTCAGGAAGAAGCAACATTGAAGAAGCAGAATTTGAAAAAAATAAAAAAAATAAAAAATAAATGCCACAAAAATAAATTCCTGTTGGTTTTAATGAGTATTTTTACAATTTGATTTTACTGTATTGGAAGTTGTCAGTATTTGGTTACTTTGGGAAATGGCATTCAACAGCATGCATGCTTGTGTTTCAAGTTTGGTGGAAGAAAATAATGCTTGCAACAAGGACTGAAATAATTATTAAACTAAATATTTACATGCCCTTATTTCATTAGACTAAGCTAGCATTATCTAGAAATTTGAAAAACACTTGTAAGATAAACTGAAATATGAAGGAAAGTCATTCTTTGTCTGATGTTGGATTCAATTTGAATTCTTTGTTGTAGTCTTGTTATTAGTCTTTGTGATCATTGTACTCTTGCCTATCTATGAAAACTGTTGGGTAGTGCATTGGCAGAAGACAAATATGGTAAGGGGATGGAATTTTATAATGGTTTAATCTACCTCAGGTGTCTGATTTATTCTCTAAATCATCGTGATTAAACAGTCTACACACCAATGCTTTTATCCACCTGGGTTACTGCTAGGACAGATCCTCTCTTCTTTATTAGTATCCTTTTGTCAGTGATGTACATAATATTTGTACTTTCTTCTATCAGTTATTGTACAGATCATACTTCAAACTACAGTGAATGTTCTTGAGAGCATCCCATGTCCTATAGAACCTGAAAATTTAAAAAAAAGAAAAATAACTTCATTATCTTTCTTTTTATCCCAAAGCACTAATTACAGAAAATTGCAACCTAGACATGCATCCTATCATGAATGAAAAGTTGCATTGAATGCTTGTATGAGCTAGTGAAACACTGGCATGAGGTTTTTTAAATACCTAACTGTACTTTGAAAAATTTCAAAGTACAGATAGGTACTAACTGTACTTTGATAGTGGAAATACATGGTTTTGTTCAGATTAGGCTGCCCCATGCAGTGAGGCATTTTGAGATAGCAAAACTAATAGTATCACAATGGCCTGACCATGTACTCTTAAATTTTGACCTCCAAATGGAAGCTAGGAACTCAACCCTGGGTCTTAATCTGACATTATCTGTCCTGCTCCACACACCTTTTTCAATTTAAAAAAAATATTGAAGTATACTACAGTTCCATATCATATTACCCATCTAGATCACTTAAAATCATTGCTTTTCAAAAACAAATTGACAATAATAATCCACCATTGCAAGCTACTCTTCTTTCATAAACAAGTGTACCCAAATGCCCAGGTTTTATACTAGCACCAAAGAAATTCTGCCTTTTCATTTCTGACAGTGTGATAAAAATTCCTGTTTAATTTAAACTTTTCTCTGCTGTAATCCACTCCAGTTATACTCCCTTCCTGTATGTCTTCTGAATTCTTTCCTTTATAAAGAAACTACCCCCTCCATCTCATAAAGGTTCTTGTCTACATGGGTGAGCCACTTTTCCACAACTAAAAGTTTAGAACAGTGTTGGCACCAGGCAGAATAGTTTCTTCACAAATTATGCAGTGCTTTAAATAATTGTGTTGTGTATGTATGTAGGTGTGCGTGCACGGGTGCATTGGGCTTTCACACTGGATACCCTGCATTGAGTTTTTTTGTACTGACTTGCATCTTTCTGCATGTGGCAAAAAAGAAGCAATGTGATAATTTTGTGGGAAGCTTCTGGTATTGAGACCATATTTTAAGGTAAATAATGAGTAATAAAAATAAGCAATTATAACCCTACAAGTTTTGTCAGACATATCGTCAGGGCTATTAGCAATAATTTATACACAATAAATAAAAAGTAGAAACAGTTAATTACACATTTTAGATGTTATCAGAAACTTCACATTTGGTACATACTGTACGAATAAATAACCAGAATAAAAACATTAAATTCATTTCTATATGCAGTGGTGTAGGAACACTGCTAGTTGTTGCTGTGGCATTGTGCATGTCATATTTATCCTAGGTCCATGACAGTTAGATTTTTAATGAAAACAGGCCAAACTTGTAAGATTTAAGCCTTGATTTAGATCAATATGGTATTTTTGTATGTGGTAGTTGTGTGGGGTGCCAAGCCTTATTTATACTGGCTTTTTTACATGTTCAGAAAATGTAGATCTTCCCCAACCTTCCTGTCTGGCCTACAACATCAAATACCATAAGAGCAATGAATCTCATAAATGCCTGACTTTTTCATTGGATGATGTGGAGGTTTTGGTGTTTTGCTAGTATCCCTAATGTAAGTCTGAATTATGAAAATCTGGTCTCAATACCAGAAGCTTCCCACAGAAACTTTCCAATGATTTTTGTTAAGGAAAGGAAATAGCAGTGTGGTGATTGCTGAAATTCTGATTTTTAAGGAAGCAAAAATAGCATTGCAGTAATCACCATATAACCAAAAAAAATGTATGGGATGAACTAGAATGCAAAATTATGGCATGAACATGGCCAATCTTATTAGTAGAACATTCTAATGCTTTAAAGGAATGTAACATATATAATACATGGAAGCAGTCATTGCATCCAAAGGCAAGACATTAATTTCTTCAATATTTTTTTTGTTTATACCTATATATTTTTACTGGAGCAGCCCTGCTGGATGAACTCCTCCAGTTTTTTTCATTCTGTTTTCAGTGTTTCTCATTCATTCTATTCTAGCATTCTAGAAAATTTTGTCTTGCTATTTGCCATCCCCTAGTCTTAATGATTTAGGCCATCTTGTGTTGTCTTGCAGTGTGTCCACCTCATCTTCATTTTTAATGTATAATATAGTATATCCTGTACTATAGATTATATATTTTGATACTATATTTTGTAAATAATGTCTTTCACATTTTTCTGTTTTAAACAGTGAGAAGTCTTGCCATTTCTTACTTTATGTAAATTTCAGATGAAGAATATAATATATATATATTTGCATCTCACGTGATAATGCATCAGGACATTGAAGAAAACATCTCTGCATATGTGACAATTTTCAAAAAAAAAGCATAGGTATGCAAGCAGGCACCTTGGTATTCTTTGGCTTGTTTTTCAGTCCATAGATTTTCTTGTGGCAGTGTGTCTGCTTGTACATAGTCTTTTCAGTACCTCATGTAATTGAGTTTTTTTTTCTCTTCCTGCTTGTGGTTTTAACAAATAGAAAAGGTTTATTCAGGAGTAAAGTATATTTCTTTGCAACAAATAGCAGTTAATTTTAGTGGATTGCAGAAATTGCTTTTTTGTTCCCAATCCCAAAAGGTGAAGCATTCAGTATGCTAATACCATTGAAATTTTGCATGATTGTACCTTTTTTAAAGAAATAATTAAGATGACAGATTGCAAACACATGGGCGTCATACACTAGTCATAAAGTGTAAGACTAATTTTGGCTGGAATTCAAACTGCAGCCATCTAACACTACAAAGTGTTTAGGAAGGCACATCACAACAGACTTCAAAATGGGACTGGTGGCTTCCTACTACTCAATGCAGATATTTTACTTCTGACAGTTTATACCTGTCAGAAGTAAAATGACAAGAAAAACAGTCAATAAGGACCGCAGATTTCTCATTCAGAGTGCAGACATTGCAATTGATTTTTTTTTAAATTTATTTTAAGTGTATGTAATTAGTTGAACCCTTGAACAACCCAGGGTTAGGGGCGTCGACCTTCTGCGTTTAACTTTTGACTCCCCAAAAACAACTATTAATGGCCTACTGTTAACAGAAATCCTTACTGATAACATACTTTAGATAATATGTACGACGGTAGTCTGAAAAGTTTTCGGCCTTGATCATAGATGGCACCACTATCGGCATGATTTTTCATATATATAAGTCGGTATATCTGTCATAAGCATCCATGTGAAATTGCAAGTTAAAAAATTCTGTCAAGTAGTTTGTTTTATACAGCTATCTGGAGTAAAAGTGTTGTCTGTGTCCCTTGAAATGTATAAAATAATTTGTTAAAGAAGGTTTAACGCCAACAAAAGAAATTCATTCGAAGTTCACAAACCTTTATGGGCATTCTTTGTTTTCGACAATTAAGGAATGGCCTGCCCAGTTTAAACATGGCTGTATGATTTACGTGAAGGATGTCCAAAAAGTGTAACAACGTCAGAAATCATTAAGTGCACGATATGGTACTGGACGACTGGCGAGTCAAAGTGTGAAATTGCTGAGACTACAGGCATTACAAAAGAAAGGATGTATTTTGCATGAAGAATTGCAAATGAAAAAGTTTTGTAGAAGTGGGTGCCATGTTGCTCACAGCATATTAAAAACACACTCGCATGAAAATCTGAATAGTGCTTGGAGCGTTTTAACAAAATTAAACCGATTTTGTGCGTTGATTTATATTACGATGGATGAGACTTGGAATCACCATTATACCACAATCCAAACAGTGCACAGGCCGGTTCCATCAGCAGGAAAGGTCATGGCATCGGTGTTTTGGGATGCTAAAGGCATTTTGTTTATTATCTTGAAAAGGGTAAAACTAACGGGGGAATATTCCGATATTTTAACCAGACAAAAAAAAAAAAAAAATAAAATCATTCATCAAGACTTAAATTTAAGACTCTTCCCGAATCAAGAGGCTGTGAAGGGATATTTTGCAGATCTTACTGAGAACCACTACAGGGACGGGATAATGGCACTGGAATCGATGTATTAGTCGTAAGGGAGATTATATATTGAAAAATAAAAATTATTTTAAAGGTTCGTTTTTTTTATTATTAGCCCGAGAACTTTTCAGACCCTCGTATATGTATATATATACTATATTCTTACAATAAAGTATGCTAGAGAAAAGAATGTGAAAGAAAATCATAAGGAAGTGAAAATACATTTACGGTTACTGTATTTATCGAAACCGTAAGTTTGTCCTCTTTTTTACAAGATGAATCTTATGTCTGTCAGTATCTACATTAATTGGTCTTATCTGATCTGATACAAAACACTAGATATTAAAAATGAAAAAGAGATTCCTATTTATTTACAGGTATAACGATTCGTGCCTTGACAACGAAGCAGCAGCAATGACTGCTTTATCGTAGCCTAGTGCAATCGATAAGATTGTTGCGCTGTAGCCTAGCCTATACAAATGAATCGTTATAAAATTTTTATTTCATTCTAATTAAATTAAACTAAATAATAGTTACTTTTATGCAGTTGTGATTTAACACTCATCTTTCCGTTTGTTTACATTTCTGTCGGTTGCAAATGTATGGTCTATAAGTGTGTGCCTAAGTTTTGATAAAATTTAACTTTTTATAATAGATTGTGTACACTTTATGATAATAAATAATAAAATAGACTAGTATCTACATATACTTTATGCATTCATAATTTTTTTCTAAGCTACGTCGTTCGTTTGCGAATTTTTTCAAAGCGTTGCAGATCTCCAAATTTCTTCCTATATACAAAAAAAAAAACCGCGTATAAGTGGATCCGCGCTGCTCAAACCCGCGTACTTCAAGGGTCAAATATTTTAAAATCAAAGTGGCCAACATTTTTTCTTAAACAGTGAAAGCAAAGAATAAGCAACAAAAAAAAAAAAAAAATATATATATATATATATATATTGAAAGATACAAATAACTATTGGTTGGATGATTAAGGGCCATGCAATATCCAAATGTTATATTTGAAGTATGAGAACAGATATATTCCAATCATGTATTACGAAAGAGAAAAGTAATTGCTGAACACATTGGTTATGCTCATCTCTGCTAACATGTTACAGGTTTGTGGTGGTACACTAGTTTTGACCTCTTCCATGGCATTTGTCCGAAACCAAAAATGCAGGCAAGGAGAGATTGTGGATCAGTGAAACAAAACCCATGCAGAACAAAAGATTCTACTTTTGTTTTTTTTTCCTTTGGAAGTAAAAAGTATAGTTCATTTATTATTCCTCCCTAAGTGATTACTAGCATATTTTCAAAGAGGAATTTTAAAAGTTTAATTGAAATTCAAGAGAAGCTCATGGATTGGCTAACTTGATTACTTGCTGGATAAAAACTAGCAGTTCTGGTCTAGTCTTTAGCCAGAATCGAAGGAAGAATTAATGGAAGATAAGATTATCTACAGATTAGCCATTTTTGTGGTTGTGCTACAGTAAAATCAAATACAAAAAAGTTTTGACCTGTATATTTAAGTGTCCAACTGCCATTTGACTTGGAATTATTGTGTAAACTAAAACGAAATTGGTGGCTCAAGAGTTACTTTGTGACCACTTATTTCGTGAAAAAATTCCCTGACAAATAGTTATCACGTTTTCAGTCCTAGAAATTTATTCGCTACCTAACGACCTTTTGTCTGCAGCAACCACCTAGTAATTTATTTTCTCCATATGCCTGTTCAGGAATTTCATTGCCTGGTGTGCAACCACTGCCCTGCTTATTGAAGTCCTGAAGTGGCTTGAAAAATTCAGTGTTTGGTCTCTAGAGCAGAGTTTCCACACTAAGTAAAAACACTCGTGTGTGTGTGTGTGTGTATATATATATTAGGGGGATCCTTATCGACTCGTATTAAATACTGGCCAAAAAGTTAGGGATGAATACATTTTTACCATATATATATATATATATATATATAATTTTTATGACTACAGCCAAATCTGGATAAAAATTTGCCAGCATACTAATAAGGTAGTATGTTAGTATCTTCCATAACAAGCGCGATTCTTTCCCAGGCCCTGGGAGAGAATCGCGCTTGTTATGGAAGATGTCTGGCATTTGTTTTGTGTACTTTATACCACCATGTCTAATAACAAGGACCTCTATTGCATTACCCACTAATAAATTACATTGCACAAAAAATGTCAAATTAAGTTGCAGTGCTTTTTTCGGCAAAAGTTACATTTCCTAAGGACGAAAAATAATCAATATAATGTGTTTACAGAAAACTGCAGAGAGACGTTTCAACTGAACTGCGATGCAGCTTACAATGTCATGCTTAGCACGAAGTGATTCAGAAGTTCTTGAGACGAATTGGCCAAGTGTCCGTTGGAGCAAGGATGAGGCGTTTTCTGGAAGGGATTTTTGCCACTTTCAGCTTGGTGCGTCATTAAGCATGACTGCCGTGTCTATTCCTTTAAAATAACATTCTCACGTAACAAGCAGGTGTGGAATCGGAGGAAAGACTAAAAACGAAAGAGCCCATTGCTGTCTTGTCCAATTTTTATGGATACAATGCCACTGAAAACGTGCTCTTCGATGAACTGGGGTGCAGACTATGTGGATTTTTTTTTTGTTTGTACGTACACAGAAATTAGTTTTTCACTCATCAAACAACAGAATTTCGTTCCAGCGATACCATCGTAACGCGGATATCAACGTGGTAATTTAAATCTTCCACTCCGGATATAGGGCTGCAATTTGCAGCCCTATATCCAGAGTAGAAGATTTAAATTACCACGATACTCTTGTCCGGTAGTACAGAAAAACATGAAAGGGTTAAGTGCATGCTTGACAAGAATATTTTCCTCATAAACTCTGTAAACAATACGTTTCCTGTGCCTACCCGAATATTCACTGCTATTCATTACAATTTTCCACCATTCCTCTTCCCACTGTTTAAGTGGAAAGTAGAAAACATTTATGGAAGCATGGTATTCGCTCGCATACACACGAACCCTTTTATTTCCATTACAGTGAAAAAAAAAATGGAATGTAATATCATTGTTAGCAGTATTAGATTCTTAAATAGTTAGACAACTCTCCCTATCAACAAAACAGTGAATCATACTACAATGATTATGAGAAACATTCAACATACACGCTATGGCTCAAAATGTGATACTCTGCTTATCACTTTTCGTTTTCTTCGATCCTCTGTTACTATTTCATATATCACATTCATCCCCTTTAATCGTAACAGCTTATTACTGTTAATGTCATTTCTTGTGAACTCAGTAAATCAGCGAAATGATTATTGGTGATATTACCGTATTATGAAAGTAAGATTACTAACACAACATTCTCCTCTCTCCTATTAATATTTCATACTGCTTTTGAAACATGGCTATAAAGATTCATATCTTGATTTGCCATACTTTACAATCCACTGAATACATAACAGTATTCAGTGGATTGTAATTTGCTATCCCCTTTCCCTGGCACTAACTTTGTGTAATGAGACTATCTTATTGTTATCGAATCGATGCTTCTTTGATCTTTGATACTTTACTAGTGTAAACCCTCACATAAAGTGTTATCAATCCACATGCTGCTTAATATTTTGCAGTTTTCTGGACTTCATTATCGAATTATCTACACAAATCCGCCTCCTTTCAGTTATTGAAATGATCAATTTAGCAATCAGGGAGAGAAAAATCTATTGGAGCTAAGTAAAAAAAAAAAAAAAAAAAAAAAAAAAAAAAAAAAAAAAAAAACGTAAGTAGGGTGGTTGAGCATTGTGACCTGCTTTTGAGCGACGAACATTTTTACATTGATCTGCTACATCCTAAAGCCTCTTTAAAACATTTAGACCATCGAAATATTTGTATTTCGTATAAGCATCCTCCTCATCGTAATATTTCGTGTGATTCAAGTTATGCATAAAACAAGTAAAAGTACACCCGAAACATTGATCCTCTTTAATTTCTGATAGCGACATCAGATATATGATACACAAACGGCGTTTAAGAAACATTACAAGAGCTGCGGAAATAGCGTTCTCATCCAGTGCCAGTTCGCTTAAAGAAAGATTGTTCTAATTTAGATTGTAGTCACAGAGTAGAGGATGTTATTCTAAGCGTTTCTTCGGTGGTTCCCAAGCTACTTGATTTCTGGAATAGGGAAGTTTTTTTTCTCTCTCCTGGAAATTCGAACGTTTATTCCAGTTACTAAAGAAAACTAGACTAATCAACTGGCACTATTTCAAATATGTTATGGTGTTAGAGCTACGGAAAATGAGAAGGCATCAGTTATCTGTCATACTCTCTTTCTGAGATGCCAGTTAAAATCTATGATAGCCTTGGTACCAGTTATCATAACTGGGGAGGGATGGGGCTTTGCTGTACTGGTTTCTGAAAGTTAGTGTTAAATGAGCTCATCAACTCCATTTGTGAAACAAAAGGCAGTGTATTTTTAGAAAAAATTCAATTCTAGTTGCCAAACCTCTTCTAAGCCTTTCTTTGGACGGTTCCCCACTTAGTCGATCTCAGACACGAGTAAACGTTTTTTTTTTTCCCTCACGAAATTTGGCGTTGTTTTTTTGCCCGGGAAACTCATGAGAATTGATCATTGAACCCACACTATTTCAGACGATAACATATCGTGTTAGGGACCACGCAATGGCGACACTTGTCAGTTATCTTCATCCAATGCCGCTTATAAATAGTGATAGTCTTGTGCCAGCTATTCTGAGTGGCTACTGTGTAGATTGAACTGCCCACACATCTCCAAAAAGTTAGGATTTAAATATTGAAAAAAAGGTCTTGAAGCAGTGAGTCACACGTGCAATTTTGAAATAGTTAAAAGGATTTTGAAAAACTTCAAGAGTTGGTGTTTTCATGAAAATACTGACATCCAAGTAAATCAGTAACAAAAAACTCGACACCATCTCTCATGAAGTGTTTTGTGCTACAACGAAGCTATCACTTGATGGCACTATTTGTTTCAGCACCTTGAACTACTAATTAGGGCAACGTCCGTTAAAAATTCAAACAACTAATATTCGTATGCTCTGAAGTAAAACTCAGAGGGAAAAAATTAGAGGGAAGGAGTACTAAGTACATAACAGTTGTACGAAGCAATTTCCAGAAAAACAGTTTCTATGAAGTACCTTATGAAGCTACTTGGAAATAGAGGCAAATGACTTCACATCAACTGCCTTAGTGTTTCATATTGCAAAGGACACATCCTCTTGAAGTTAAATAATGCTATGGAAAGGACCACCACCCAGATCAGTTTTGACCTTATCAGTGGGAGCCAGACCCAGAAGCATAGCCGTACACATCAGTTTGGTCGCGAAAAGTTTAAATTAATTTGTAACCAAGTGAAAAAAACTTTCTACAGTACATATACTAGTGGCTAACAGACTTTTTTTTTCATCGTTTCGTGCGAGTCCACGCGTCTTACTATGTGCAGTATTTACCCATGGAAGTGAGATGAGTGACAACAAAAGGCAGGAAGAGAGGTTGCATGTCGCCCAAAGAGAAGAATGATCCACGTAACAATAAATGATAGAATAAAGAACTTTTATTATTAAAAAATCAGAAGATAAATGATAAAATATACAAAGAGCCAACAAGTTTCACTAGCCACTGTCTAGCATTTTCAAGGCTGAACTGGTGTGAAAACAAATGCATTACGTTACATTTCAAACATACACTTTAATAACTGTTAGGCCGTTACATTTGATCATTCTGTTTGAAGGCGTGCATGTATTCGAAAGCTTCAGTCAGATTCCGGTACATGACCACATGTTGTGTAGTTTTTTGCATATTGTAATTCTGTCGAACTGAGAGAGATGAGATTTTTCCATGTCTTTAAGAATAATACCCTGATTTCTATTTAAATTATTGCCTGTGTGTAGTACCACAGCTGCTTCTTTTAAAGTTCTGTATCTGTAGTCACTCTCGCTGTAAGGCATAGAACTGTTTTTCCAATCTAACGTGATTTGATGTTGAGAAATGATGAGCTAAACCAGATGTGATGATTCTATTATGATTTACATCCCCACATGTTCCTTCTGTCTTATTTCAAAACTTCTAGAAGTCTGACCAATGTAAGAAAGGCCACACGTGCATGGAATTTCATATACTTTCATGAACTGGAATCTGACTGAAGCTTTCGAACACATGCACGCCTTCAAACAGAATGATTCAAATGTAACTTAATGCATTTGTTTTCACATCAGTTCAGCCTTGAAAATGCTAGACAGTAGCTAGTGAAACTTGTTGGCTCTTTGTATATTTTATCTTCTGGTCTTTTAATAATAAAAGTTCTTTATTTTAATACATCAGACAAAATATGCACAATTTAAGTTCACAAATGAAAAAAAAAGCCAAGTTACTAAACCACCTTACTTTTCTGAAGAGATGTAGAGATTTCGCTATCATCCAGAAGTTCTGAGTAGTAAAAGGGCATATCCAATCTACAACAGCAAAAAGAATATACCAAAGACTTCGTTAGCGCTATTAAGAGAAAAGATACAACATACCAGGTATGAGCTTAACATTATTGACGCGAAGTGTAGAGATCAATTTGATGACATATCGAACAGTTTGGACTACACGAGTTGGAATGATATAGACCAAGTATTACATCGTAGCTACGAAAAAACTTTCACGAGTAAAATTAGACAAATTAAAAAATTCGAATTTCTGTATAAGAAAAAATTACAGTCGCATCACAGTCTGCCTAACAACAAAGTGATTTTTAACTTTTCAGATTAAAAGCTTTCTAATCATGAATCAGAAATCCTAAAAAAGGGTTTTAATTTTGCCATCTCCCCTAATTTTATCCCTAAAATGGATTTCATATGTGGGAGAGAAAAGTCTTTTTCCTCTTCCAGAGGCTACAGCAAATGCTATCAGGTTCAAGAGTACGATTATTCTTGCGTCAGCAAAACCACCAATACCTAATATCACTCCTTATGATAAGAAAGCTCTCCGCAACTTACATAACAACAAAGACATTATAATAAAAGCCGTTAAAGGAAATTCAATGGTCATTCTAAACTCGAAAGATTACTTTGATAAGATTAACTTGTTACTAGCAGACATTTCCACTTACCAAGTCTTAGATAAAAATCCCATCATGAGTAATCATCTGGAGACTAACGCTCGTATCCGAAATATGACCGGTTGGTCGGATGAACTTAAAAAAAAACAACTTAAATCATTACATCCTATTATTCCACGCCTTTATGGGGCTCCCAAGATTCATAAAGAAAACGTACCTCTTCGTCCAATAGTTGATGGAAGATCCTCACCTACATACCTACTAGCAAAGCATCTGGCACAATTAATGAAAGGAACAATTAGACACACAGAGACCTACATTAAAAACTCAACAATTTGTAGAAAAAATCAAGAGTATTAAAATATCAGAAACGGACATTATGGCTAGTCTTGATGTAGTGTCCTTATTCACTAATGTACCGATCGTAGAGGTGGTTAACATTCTGAAAGATCTTTTCCCTCAAGACATCACACAGCTGTTTCATCATTGCCTGAAATCAAATTTAACAACACTGTATACAAACAATTAGGTCTAGCCATGGGTAGTCCTCTGTCACCATGTGCAGACCTTTTCATGGAAAAACTTGAAAAGGATATTCTTTCCACCATTGTACCAAACCGTCAATTTGGTGGAGATATATCGATGACGTGTTCATCTGGAAAGATACCATGGAAAACCGTGTTTCAGAATAAAATCAACTCACTACACAAATTCAAATAAGATCAAATTCACTATAGAACTAGAGAAAAACAAAGAACTTCCTTTTCTTGACATCCTAGTGAGGAGAGAAGATAACAATTTCCAACTGTCCATTTACAAGAAACCCACAGATACTGGTAGATATCTACATTATTCGTCCAACCATCATAGATCACAAAAACACAGCATCATTCACATGTTCTGTCATAGAACCTTAAGGTCTATTTCAAAAGAAATATATGTGCAGAGAGAACTGTCACTAATAGCTAACACTATCTCTTAATGGATACCCTTCTAACATTTTAAACAAATGGCTATTTAAAGACAACCACCACCAACGTGTTACGGTGCCCCACTATGTGTCCACAGCTGTCATTCCATATATTAATTCAGTTTCCACAAAATTGGCGAGAATGTTAAAAGCTCATAACATCAGAGTGGTTTTTAAATCAACTACCACGATCAGACAAGTCTTAAGATCACCTAAAGATGGGGTACCTTTCTTCAAATGTCCTGGAGTATATGAAATTCCATGCATGTGTGGCCTTTCTTATATTGGTCAGACTTCTAGAAGTTTTGAAATAAGACAGAAGGAACATATGGGGGATGTCAATCATAATAGAATCATCACATCTAGTTTAGCTCATCATTTCTCAACATCAAATCACGTTATAGATTGGAAAAACAGTTCTATGCCTTACATCGAGAATGACTACAGATACAGAACTTTAAAAGCAGCTGTGGTACTACGCACAGGCAATAATTTAAATAGAAATCAGGGTATTATTCTTAAAGACATATGGAAAAATCTCATCTCTCTCAGTTCGACAGAATTACAATATGCAAAAAACTACACAACATGTGGTCATGTACCGGAATCTGACTGAAGCTTTCGAACACATGCATGCCTTCAAACAGATGGATCAAATGTAACGGCCTAACAGTTACTAAAGTGTATGTTTGAAATGTAACTTAATGCATTTGTTTTCACACCAATTCAGCCTTGAAAATGCTAGACAGTGGCTAGTGAAACTTGTTGGCTCTTTGTATATTTTATCATTTATCTTCTGGTCTTTTAATAATAAAAGTTCTTTATTTTAATACATCAGACCAAATATGTACAATTCAAATAAATGATAGAATTAGATGACTAGAATTGAAGATAGTGTGAAGTGTTGTAAAGCATGTAAGTGAAGATGGGCTCCAAAGTGGTCGACTGCCAGACGAAAAGATGGGCACCAAGAGAAGTTAAGATCGTCAAAGAACAAGATGGATGGATGATTTACGAAGATCTGACATGAAACGAGGACATTTGCTAAAAACAGAAGTAGAAAATTATCTGCTGCCTATAGCCAGCAGTGGATGGAAAGAGGCTAAACAAATACATAAAAGACTGAAACTTTGAGGCATTTTTAAAATTCTAACTAAAAACCGAAATATTTTTATTTCATCAAGTCTTATGAATTAAAACTTCGGTTCTCTCTCCATATTTGTCTTGATATTATGTAAGATAGTATTTGTCCAATGAATCTAGTGCCAGGAAGAAGTGCATTGCTTCTTTTCCTTTCACCATATTTGTCAACTCTAAAAATAATCCTGGTTTGTTTTCTTAGATACACTTGCAAATCTGTCCATAATATGAAAATCCAAAGCACAGAAATCCTATATATTTCTGTAAAGGAAAATCTCCCCCTTTGGGGAAGACAGGAAACTAATTTGCAAACCTGAAGATAGGAAACATGTAAGATAAATATTTCCTAGACATTTATGTACTGTAAACTGGGAAATTTCTTTCCATTCTGTTCAGAAATTAACTTGTCTCTGCTCTCGAAAACAATATTTCAATGACGCAGCCTGCCATGGTACCATGCGAGACAAAATAAAAACTGCTGTGTGCATACTGAAATTTGAGGTCAAGAACATTTGTGGGTGAAATGCTGAGATGATTATCGATTTTCTATAAATCACGGGCTTTCCAATTTGGCCACCTGAGTGTAAGACATACACTCCAGTTCACATGGCCAAACAAGTCCCCCCCCTTTCCACATATGCTTAACCTAGCAAGTATACCCTTTATTTAAATTACAGTATTAAATTGAGAACAATGCTACAAAGTCTTTGAAGAGGAAATTTATTATGAAGTACAGACGTTATTTTTTATTTTTGGTTTCAACTTTACCAAGACCCTTCCACACAAAAACAACCTAAACCACCCAAGACGTATATATACCCTGGATGCGAAGTGCATATTAAAAAATTTTAATACCATTGATATTACATTGAAATATATGATGGATACGAAGTGTACAGGAGTGGTGTATTTTATCCATATTGACGGCGACGTGGTTAAGAAGATCCTTTAGTACACAGGAATTTGAAGAAAAACTTTAAAAAAAATCTTATTTCAAATACTTGTATAATTTATTTTCGCATTGTGAGGATGGAACAAGAAAACGTAAAAAAAAAAAAAGTGTTCTTGCATTATTTTACTTCGGTGAACTCTATACGATCTGAACATCAATTAAACAAGTATTATTTGCAGATGATCAGGTAATAATATCAGATAAGGAAGACAATTTACAAAGAGCAATATATAATTTAAACATTATATACCTAATATTTTACTACATGCGATATATAAAGATAATGAAACAAAAACAAATGAAAAGTTGTCTGAAAAACAATCTATAAACCAAGGGAGTAAGACAGAGATGCCCTGTCTTAAGAAAATATTAATACAGAACACCTTAAACAATCAAGGTATGGAAATTTCCCGGAATAACAAAATAAATACGCTATTATTTGCAGATGATCAAGTAATAATATCAGATAAGACAATTTACAAAGAGCAATAATAATTTAAACATTATAGTAGAAACAGTTTGGAATGAAAATTTCCATAGATATAGAACATAAAACAATGGCATTTTGTGGACAAACTACAGTTAGAAGCATAATAGTTAATAATAAAATAACAGAACAGATAAATACTTTCCATTATCTTGGATGTGAAATATCATATGAAGGAGAAAAAGACAAAATTAACAAAATTTTTACAGATTACAGGCCTGATCAATAGAACACTCAACCCAAATATATATATATATATATATATATATATATATATATACATATACATACACACACACATATAGTACAAAAAGAAACACGATTGAAAAATACAGGTAACCCCTCGTATAACTAGTTTTTATACAACCCGCTCTACAAATTGTAACCCTTGTTCAACGCGGTACTTATATACAACGCGGTTTTGAAAAACACAGTCTACAAATAGTAATCCTTTATCTTTTCATATTTTTCACAGCGCGACTTAAAAATCAAATTTTATCTTCGTTAAATTTGTGTCCGCCCGTATCGCGCAGTAGTTATAAGTAGCAAATTTATATTAGGGGAAATACCCTTTACCACGCATGTACGTCAATTGTATACCGTATGAAGTGTTTATTGTTGAAAATTGTCTTCGTTTTCTGCCAGGAAAGCGCATTGAAAATCATAAGCGTGTTATCTCAAGCTGAGCACTTTATTTTCTGGTGAGTTACATACATATGTAATGCTTTTTTATGTAAAAAAAATATTTTTATAATAATAGCCACAAATTGCATTGAAAGGGAAAAAATGAATATTGAAAAGAAAATTCGTCTCGAAGAAAAAAAAATTAAAATCATGGATCGGTTGAAAAATGGAGAAAAAACCGGTTGCTGTAAGAACCTTGAATTTAAATGAATCAACAATTCAAACAATCGAACGCAATGAACATAAAATCCGAGAAAGTGTTTATTGCTGGGTCAACGGTAAGTGCAAAGCTCGTTGCTCGTGTACGCAATTTTCTAAGAGAGAAATGAAATCTCCAATGATTTGGAAAGAAGATTCCTTTGAATGGAAATCTTATTAAACAAAAAACTCTCAAAGTTTATAAACATTTATAATGCAGACCAGGTGTTCAATACTGATGAATCTGGGTTATATCGGAAGAAAAAAAACCTATATTTCGAAAAATGAAAGATCAGCTCCTGGATTCAAAGTTTCCAAAGACAAAATTACTGTACTGTTTTGTAGTAATGCATCAGGTGATTACATGACAAAACTAATGTTTATTAACCGACCTCAAATCCTCGTGCTATGAAAGATTAAAATATGCACTTATTTTTTATTTTGCTTAAAACATTTATGCATTACGTGCAATGAAGCTTAATTACAAAACTTACCCGAATTAAATAAAAATATATTTTTGTTGGATATGTCATTGTTCATATAATTTTATTTTATTTTTTTTAAAACCGTTTTTTTTTTTTTAAAAAAAACCCTACTTTTTGTGTGTGATCTGAGTCTCGCATAACGCGATTTATATAACGCGGCATTTCTAAGGAACCTAACATCCGCGTTATACAAGGGTTACAATATGTAACCCTTGTATAACGCGGATGTTAGGTTCCTTGTATATAAATTGTATACAATACTTTAGCAGTGCCCACATTATATGGCAGTGAATTTGGGCAATAAACAAACAAGATACAGTAAACAAAGAATAAAAACAAGTGAAACGAGATTTATGAGAACTGCAAAATACACATTATTAGATCAAAAAAGGGACAAAGACATTTTAAAATAACTAAAAACAAAATGAATAGAAGAAAAACGAAACAATTATAAACAAATATGGATTGAACATGTAAACCGAATAGCCAGCACCCGATATCCTAAACAAATACTAAAATATAAGCCAATTGGAAAAAGACCTCAAAAAAGGATATTGGATGGATAATGAGACCGGAATAGACCAGTATGTTCTATACCCGTAATTAGCGTTATGATGATTATGAATATTTTGGATTTTATTCATAAGCGAATTCCCTTTCTTTCTACTCCTCCTTACACACATACCTCTGGCTCTGTAAATGGAATATTGATTTTTGCAAAAAATAGCATAGAGTGGTTAGGGAGTAGGGGCACTAAATTTAAGTATGTTTATTTTTTGTAACCTTTCACTATTTTACTGCGCACTTAAGACACACAACCAGATGCGATTTTTTTTTAATCAATTAATTCAGATTAGGTGCTTTCAATTATAGTTATACCTTTTTTGCAGAGACTCCCTTTTTAGATTTTAAAGACTATTATTGTTTTACAGTTCAAGACTATATGTTCACCTTTGGGTATTTATACTAAAGAAAATGACAGTAAAGAAAAGCAAAAAAGTAACAGTGGAATTGGATAAAGGAAATCCTTACTCAGTGATACTGCTGGACTTTGTAAAGGCATTTGACAGGATGAAGGAGTTGAGTCCAGGAGAAGGCAGGCAACTAGTGGTGTACCTCAGGCCTTGTTCCTCTATTATTTAATTTGCACATTAATGATACTGGAAATAATTTGAAAGGAAGTATTCACTTGTTTGCTGATGATGCAAAATTAGGAAGAGCGATAATCAATTCAGATGAATATAGATATCTTGCAGGATGACTTAAATAGACTGACGGTATGGGTTAAGTTAAATGGCTGTCAGTTTAACATAGCTAAGTGTAAGGTAATGCACTTCGGGAGGATGAGATCACATGCTGTTTACTATATAATAAGTTATTAATATTAATGGAACTGAACTGCAAGAAGTTGACGAGGGAAGGGACTTGGGAGTTATTGTGGACAGAAAACTGAAGTTTAGAGGGGCATATTGCAAGTTTGCCAACACATCAAATTACATGGTTGTTGAACACAGTGAAAGCAGAACGACTTAATAGCATTAATAAAATAAAATTTTATACTTAATAAAAAAAAAAACATTAATAAGACCACATTTGGACAGACTGATCACCTGGATTTCTTGGTGATAAAGAAATGGTGGAGAGGATTCAGAGGAGAGTTGCAGGTCTGTGGAATGTTTCCTAAAAGGATAGATTGAATGTCTGTGGGCTCCAAAAACTAGCTGATAGACATAGAAGATATGATAGAGGCATATAAATTATCAAAGGGTTTTTACAGGATTGATACTGATGACTTTCTTTTTTTTCAAGACCGGTGCAGGAAGGGAGAGAATGAGGGACCATCCCTGGAGATGTGTAAGAGTGTGGTTAACAAGGGTGTTAGGACTAGATTTTTTGCTTGAAGGGTTGTGAATGGGCAGAATGCATTGCCAGAGGTGGCAGTGAATGAATTTAAGTATGACAGATATTGTGTGAATAATGGTTAATGTATCGATGTAGGGTCTCCTGTGATGAGTCTTGACTGCATAGACACTGTTATAATAATACTAGTAATAAAATTCCCATCTGCAGCTGAAATACTGGTCTTCTATAAAATGAAATTTTGGAACGGATATTTGTCTTCCTGACAAACCTGTGTAGCCTCATGGAAATGCTGTTTGTATTCACAGCATATTAGCCTCTCGAAAAAAGACCATTCTAAGTTTAATTCTAGTCAATGAATAGCTTTTCTAAGCCTCTCTTTGACTGGTTCCCATGTCAGCCAATCTCTAGCTTCTAAGTTTAATTCTAGTCAATGAATAGAGCTTTTCTAAGCCTCTCTTTGACCTGGTTTCCATGTCAGCCGATCTATAGCACAGACAAGCTTGTTTTTTCTACTGGAAACTATGGTTTTTCAAGCCATTAACTTCAGAAAATAGACTGTAGAACCCCATACTATTTCAGACACTATATTGAGGCTTAAGTGCTGTGAAGAATTCATGCTGGAGGTTTAATGGAATATTATCGGCACTGAGAAAGGATTAAAACTAATTTTAATACAGGATGGCCATAAAATAACTTTCCATCTTTGGAACCATCTGTAGCTGAAACCAATAAACAAGAATCAGACCAAATTTTATATTGAGACTTTTGAAGGCATGGGGAGATGATTTCTACAAAAAAAAGATTTAGTATCAAAAGTTTCCGGTAAGGGAAATTTTGGCGCTTGCAGAGCCGAAAATTACATTTAAGGCAGATAAAATGGAATAACAATAATCGCAAATAGTAAAATTTGCATATCCTTTTTACCTGTTTATTGCAAATATTTGACTGCTTTCGGCTCCTCGGCGCCAAAATTTCCCCTATCGGCGACTTTTCGTACTAAATCTCTTTTTCGCAGAATTCATCTCCCCATGCCTTCGAAAACCTGAATATAAAATGTGTCTAATTCCATGTATGTTTTAGCTACAGATACTGCCAAAGCGAGAAAGTTAATTTATGGCCACCCCATACTTCCAATATTTTGTCTTCGTCACAGAGAATCTTCAGGGATTACAAAAAACTTTTTGTAACAACACATGCACAAAAATACAATAGTGAGTGAAACTAAAGTCCTAATGATATTTCTTTAAACCTCCAACATGAATTCTTCACAGCATTTAAGCCTCACACCCGGATTCTGATAATTCATGGTGAAGAAATAGCACACAAAACAATACGGTATTCAAAACTACGCTCAAGGCAATTAAATCAGCTGGGCTGTTTAAAAAGATGTCAGGACTCAAGAGTTATTTCTAACTGTGTTAGACTTAAAACTAAATTTAAATCAAATAAATCCCTCTAGATATACAAACGTGCTAGTTTGGCACTATTATGACAGCAGATTACCGCAACTCACGTCAGCCTCGCTACGACAAATGCAGGCATTGGCTCGTTACAATCAGAGCTCTGCTATACTCAATCCTGAACTTGGGTTCATTCTCTTTGGCATCTCAGAAAGAATTGCAGAAAATAAAAAATAAGCACATCAAAAAGTTTAATAACCTTTGTAAATCTAAACCGCTACCTCAAGTTCAACCGCTCCATACAGTAGTCAACCTATCGTCTAAAAGACTCAGCAAAGATGCCGTTAGTGCCTTAAGCATTGGACACAATTTTGAATTTGTGCCTAAAGTTCTGGTATTGGATATTATGTACATCGAAAGCAGAATCTGTCACTTAGCTCCTGAAACAGCCAATAACATCAGACTTGATGTAGCTAACATCCTCTCCCGGTTGTCACCTCCAAAAATTAATTTATCTTCCAGACAACTCTGCTCTCAGAAAATTGGGGAAAGAAAAAAATATTGTCATCACCAGAGCTGATAAGGGTAATGTCACAGTCATTCTTAACGCCTCAGAATATAATCGGAAAATGATATTATTCTCCATGATCGCACTACCAACATACCACTTGAACATGATCCCACAAAAACTCAAGTTAAGAAATTAAATGTGTCCTCCTGACATTACAAAAAAACTCAAACCATTAGGTTCTCGTTTCCGCCATATATACGGGGGGGGACAAGTCTAATTCTCCACTAAGACCTATAGTAGATGCCACAAATCGTCAAAGCAGCTAGCTAACTCTTTGACCCCGCCCCCCGGTCTTACCACATCTTATGTAAAAAACTCTACCCACTTTAAAACCTGAATTGAAAATCTTACTTTAAATATAACAGACATATTGGTCAGCTTTGACATCTCATTGTTCACCAATATTCCCCTGATACCTTAACACAGGGAGAAAACGTTTTTTCTTCTGATATCTCAGAGCTCTTTTCCATCAACTCTGGTTAATTTTCTTGGAAGAACAAAATATACAAACAGATAGAGGGAATTGCCATGGGTTCTCCCCCTTTCACCAATTTTTACATGGAAAATTTTGAAAAACGAGCCAGACTCTTCCCCTCTAAAATCTTCTAAGATATGTAGATGATGTATTCTCTATTTGGCTTCATGGCCCAGACGCATTAGATTCCTTCCTCAATCACCTCAATAGTCTACATTCAAAAATCCAGTTTACGATGGAAAAGGAAAATAACAATAGTTTACCCTTCCTAATGGTAACCTTTCTTGCTGTATATAGAAAACCTATTCATACAGGCAGACACATTCACAAACTCTCCCAACCACCACCACACCTCTCAGCAATATGGCATTATTAAAACTCTAACCAATAGAGCCCACAATCTTTGTTCCAGTGAAACTGCCCTTTCAACCGAACTCAAACACACCTTCCATTCTGTGGTATATCAGAAAAAAATAGCCAGATCATTAAAAAAAGTACAACCTCTATACAACTTTTAAACCTCATCGTAAACTTGCTAGCCTTATCCATTCCACTAAAGATCAGCTCCCTCTTCTGTGCCTGGAGTATATAGAGTACCTTGTGCCTATAAAATGGCTTACTTCAGACAGACAGGCAGATCAGCAACCATCCAGTTAGAGGAACTGCAATCACGATTATGGTCAATCTGGCCTTGCAGACCATGTTTGGATACAACCAGTGGCAGCCCGTGAAGTTTTAAGTGGGGGTGCTGCCTATACAAAATAATTTTTAAAAAATTATTTTTTTTCCTAATCAATAACCAATTTATTAATAAACAAACCTACAGATTTATTTATTAATAAATTGGTTACTAATTAGAAAAAAAGTGATTTTTTTAAAATTTTGTATAGGCAGCACCCCCACTTAAAACTTCATGGGCTGGCACAGGATACAACCGACAGGATCTCCTGGTAAAAAACCAGGATGCTCCACCATAGTAAATTCAAAAAAGAATTCTTTGAATCTGCATCTGCACTCAGAAATCAACCTAATTTAAACAAATACGGTTGCATTAAACTTCCCAAAATTTGGGAAATATTAATTATCAGAGATCTCTTTACATCCTAAGACACCTGCAAATGCCATAGAGGGTGCACCACCTAGATAGGACTTTAGTTTCACTCACTATTGTATTGTATGTGTGTGTTACAAAAACGTTTTTTGTAATCCAAGATGTCTCTGTGACAAAGATGAAATATTGAAGTATTAAAATTAGTTTTAATCCTTTCTCAGTGCTGATAATATTCCATTAAACCCCCAACATGAACTATTTCACACAATAGACTGAATTAGGGTAAGGGACCACAAGATGGAAGTACTTGTCTGCCTCTTTTCACCAGGTGCCATTTAAAATAAGTCCTGGGATAGCTCTCCCAAGATTGGCAAAGGTGAAAACTGACCAAGTCTCCAAAAGTTAAAGGGCTAAAAGGACCTTGCTTACTCTCCATGAAGAATAAGAGGCCTAAGATTTTATTTTGCCTTCTTTACTAAAACAAAAAACTTATTGGTGCATACTCTCAAAGTGAAATACTTGTGTAAATTAACAATGATTAGTATATTTTTGAACTGTTCACAAGGGAATTAACTTTCACTTTTTCAATTTTTTTTTCTTTTTATGTATAAACCAGAAGATTATTCATCTTCTGGTTTATCTCATCTTCTTAAGTATCATAAAATTTGAATAAAATTTTATGATACTTAAATTGTCCTGAAGTTCTTTTCATAATTTATAGGAACTACAATACTTTGTAATTTGGTGCTGGAAAGTGAAAAATTAAAATTGTGAAGTTGCAGAAAAACAAAATTTAACTTGCATATAATTTTTTGTCAAATTTGGTATTTATATTTATGATAAGCATTTTTATAAAAAATTTTTTTTGCACTTCAGCAAAAAGCCCTTTAAGGGCTTTTACCATATTTCATAAAGGATAAGCATACAGTCTTGCCATAAATACTATTACAACTTCTGCACACCCCACAGAATTCAATGAGTGTGGTTCCATTAGTGGCACTGTATGCAGTCAACATTCATGTGTTTATCAGTAGATGTCTAGATGTATGGGGTTAACATGCAGTGGGGAGATGAGAACTGTGTAGCTGTAATAGCATTCCACAAGGTTGGAATGTAGCCACATATTATTTTCGGATTACAGTGAAGATTACAGCATGCCTTAGCTGTAATCTGAAAATAATCCTGTGAAAACACAAAGTGATGTTGCAAGAAAGAGATGAATATTTCACAGAGAACAATGAAACCATGCAGGAACCTGTGGTATTTCTGCACACTATTTCATGATAGACAGTGGACCTTCCAACAGGACTCCCCTGTACACAAGTGAGGACCACACGACAGTGATTGATACTTGTGAAGTATCAACCACTGGTATCAAATACTAGGTAGCTCACACCACATATCACCATATGTTCTGCTCTGAATGTGTTGGACTTCAAATTATGGTCAGAGATTGAGAATAGCCTGCAAGAAAACCAGCCTGAAAGTGGATTTGGAGTGAGCAGTGGTAGTGTTTCCGTAGGACAAACATGTCATCAGCGATGTGTAGCCTCGCAAACTTCTGGTATGTGTGAAGGCAAAAGCAGGACATTTCAAACACTGAGTGCTGCTATATGCATATGTAGGTTTGTATATGCTGGAAGCTGCAAATGATTTACTGATAAATTAAAAGTTTATGCACTGTTCAAGTTGTAACAGTATTTATGGCTAGACTAGGTAGCTATTTGATACTAATAGGCAAATAATGTTGGAAATTATCACTAATTATTTTCTGAAATTTTAGTAGAAAAATTAATATTACAATAATTTCAGGGTAAGTTGATGGTTTGTGGAATAAAACAGACATCTGTAGCTAATAAAATTTATTTAGCTAATTAAATTTCTCCCTTGATCACCAAAGCAGAATATTGACTGTTTTATTTTAAGAGACCTAACTGGCTGGTTATTCAACATGAATAACCAGAATCCATTCCAGACATTTCAGGATAAGCATTTCATTATAATGCATGGTTCTGTTAAGAACAAATAATACAAACAGAAAAACAAAATGAAAAAAAGCTGGAAGCAACTTTTGTTTGGAATGCAAAATATTAGCTTTTTAATATTAATAATAGAAATCTTACAACATCCAATGGATAACAATCACATATACTACAGCAGAAACTTATTTCAGAAGACTTGAGGAATATTCTCACACCTATGATAACTCTCCTTAAACTCATTCATTGATGAAGTCCTCAACACTTCTGGCAACTCATTCCACCCATTCATCATCGCCTAAACAAGAATGTTGCCCCAACAATCTTGTTAACCACACTAATCCTATTTCCAGGGGCAATGCCTTATTCTTTCCCCCTCTTGAAATGTACCAAAAATAAAGTCAAGTGTCAATCATATAAAACAAATTTAATAACATGCTCTCCTATAATATATCACCTCTCTTATGCCTATCAAGCTAATGATTTTGCTTGATAGGCATTGATAGGTTCAGATTTTGCCTTATCGATGCCTTATAAAGGGGAACAATAACCTTCCTATTCCTATTAGTCTGTGTGCTCTTCAACAACCATGTAGTTTGATATAGTTAGTTGAAATAGTTAACCGTTTTGGCCACCTTTCAACATGCCCTCTATACTTCAACTCCATGTCAAAAATTGGTCCAAAGTCCCTGGCCTCATCAACTTCCAGCATTTTAGTTCTATCAATATAGTACACATGATCTTTTCCTCCCAAAGCGCATCATCTTACGCTTGGCCACATTAAACTGGGCAGCAATTTACATTTTCCAATATTATCTGTATATTTAATTCATCTACAAGCTCTCTACAGCATGACTATTGCTCTGTCAGTTTGCATCATCAGAAAAAGTGGATATTTGCCATCAAATCATTTCCTATATCATGTACAAAATAAACAACAGAAAATCAAGTACTGAGCCACATCACTAGTCACTTGCCTTCTCCTGTACTAAACACCTCCATAAACCATTCTTTGATGTTTGTCCATCAGCCACTCTAATCCAAATCAGCTTCACATCTATTCCCATTCATTCTAACTGCAGTTTCTTGCAGAATCCTGTCACATGCTTTTGTCCAGCAGTATTACTAAATAGGCATTTCCTTTATCAATTCCACTGTTATTTTATTATAAAAAGTAAATTACTAAAGGAAAGACCTATTTGTCACGAAACTATGTTGCCTCTTGTATCCTGTCCACCCAGTCCTGAATTCCATCTTTTACAAACTTTAATACCGTAACCATATATATACAATTAAGTTATTGAAGGAAACAGTTTGCATTATGAAATTGGAATTTAATTATTACTGGCCACCTTTGCCATATGCCTAAGTTGATTTTTGCAAACCGAATACAATTTAATTTGTGCAGTTGTGAAAAAAAAAAGTAATAAAGATGATAATCAACAAAAAAATTATCATTTATTTTTATTTTGGTCACTTCTTAAAAATTAAAACTTGAGCTTTTTCTTGGCTTTATTCGTTGACCAGATATTTGTAAATTATATACAAGAATTGTCTACAAGTTTCACCAGCTATTCTGTCTGGCTTCAGCACAAACGTGGTGTATCAATCATTGTTTATTGAGCACGTTATATATAGCTTTTACCAAAATGAAATTCTGGTAAAGTGAGTGAACTTATTAGGCTTTTCCAGATGTCTTTCAAAATCATTCCTTGATTTCTGATAAGATTTTCTCCGGAGTGGAGTACAACCGCGGCTTCTTTGAAGTTTCTACATCGAAAATCTTCTCAGATCTCCTACATGTGTTTTTTTCGAATTTCCAGGCTTCTTGATGTTTGCCCTATGTAATTTAATCCACAGGAACATGGGATGTTGTATACACCAGCGTATTTGAAGAAGGCATTAATGTTCTTTGGTGATCTTAAAATGTGGCATATTGTCTTGACAGGTTTGAGAGCAACCCTGACATTGAAAGACTTAAGAAGTTTGGCTATTTTTGTTGACACTGAGCCTGCATAAGGGATGACGATAGATGACATATATTGCGCAACAGAAGGTTGCTGCTGTGAAGGGCTTCCATGAAGAATCTTTTTGATTATATTTCTTGGGTAACAGTTGTTTACTAGGGTTTGAGATATGAGAGTGAGTTCATCAAGATCTTTTTCTTCTGAGATAATATTGGTTGCTCTATTTTTAAGCATATGTATTATGCTGAGTTTTTGTGCAATATGGTGAGAGGATTTAAAGTGCAGGTAACATCCAGTGTCTGTTGATTTTCAATAGATTGTGAGCTGGATTTGTCCATCCTCTTGTTTCTTGATTAGTGTATCTAGAAAAGGCAATTGGCTATTCTTTTCAAGCTCTAACATGAACTGTATTTTTTGTTGGAAGGAATTTATTTTTGTAAGGAAATCAAATAAGGTAGTTTCTGTGCCTCTCCAAATTATGAAAATATCATCTACGTATCTCCATCAAACCAATGGCTTTGGATTTAATTTGGAAAAGATGTCAGCTTCTAGTTTTTCCATGAACAGATCAGTGCAAGGAGGTGATAAGGGACTGCCCATGGCTAAGCCATCAAGTTGTTCATAAAATGTGTCATTCATTTTGAAATAATTCTATTTGAGGCAATGGAAAAAAAAGCTGAGCTGTGTCACATGGATAGAGATTGTCTAGGACCTTGATAACTTCAACAGGTACGTTGGTAAATAATAAAACCATGTCTAAGCTTGCAAGGATGTCTGTTTTTAAGATGGAGATGCCTTTTAATCAAATTCCTTCATAAAAAATTAAAAGGCAACTTAACAGAAAGATTTAACAGAATAGAAGTAAAGTACACAGGAAAGAGAATAAGATAAGAAAATTAAATCATAGAATATAACTAAAGGCACAGTTCGACATAATCTTAATTAATAACATCATAATTAATGCAAAAGGCGAAACAACCTAAGAAATAAATTTTCATCATAATTATCGACAAAAAAATATAAATAATCGAACATAATATAATAACATCAAAAATAAAAATATTACAATACTATACAAAAGTAAGACGAATCTAAATGTTTTGTTAGTTATTTACCCTAGCCTGACCTCTAGCTATGGTAAATGATTAATTTAAAAAAAAAAATAAATAAAATAAAAATATTACTAAATAAAATATATACAAAAGTAAAAATTAATTCACAAAATAAAACTTTTCATATCAGTATAATATACAGATGAAAAAAGAAGTTTTATAATGAACCACATTAAACAATTTCTAAAGTCCTCTCCAGTTTTCTTCTGTTTCTGGATGCTATATGGGTTGAAGATGGGTCCTCCAAATTCTTGGAATTAATTCATCATTCTCGTTTAGATATGGATAATGTTTTTTGTCTAAACAAGAATAATGAATAACAATTCCAAGAATTTAGAGGAAACATCTTCAACCCATATAGTATCCAGAACCCCAAACAGAAGAAAACCAGAATATGAGAGGATTTTAGAAATTGTTTAATGCAGTTCTGCTATAACTTTATTTTCTGAATTAATTTTTAATTTTGTATATATTTTATTTAGTAATATTTTTATTTATTTTTGACCAGAAGTCAGGCTAGGGTAAGTGATTAACCAAGCATTTAGAGTCATCTTACTTCTGTGCAGTGTCATGTAGCTTATGTCCTGTACCTATGTATATTCTCCTGATGATCTCAATACGTTGAATATGTCAAAACGTTGAATATTATTTTCTTAATTATAAGTAATTATTCTAACATGTTGTCTCCATAAATTCTTCACTATGAATGCTGACCACCGTGCAACCATAAAAGAAAGAATTCCTGGAACAGACAGGGATTTGAGCAATACTCTTATAATGGAAAGAGCTGGCCATTTTGACAGGTACAAATTTAAAATGATATAATGAGAAAGGATGTGAAATAGGAACTGGAAGAAGCAAAAGCAGTAAGGATTGTGACTGTCAGCAGAGTACGACAAGCATGATTTCATCTTTTTCGAACCATCTGGAGTTAGAGATGAAGCAACTAATGCAAAATATGTCTACTTAATGCATCTGTTCTTTATTTTGATTAGTGAATTTAGTACTGTGACAGTAAATTGGTGGCCAGAAGGAGTTTGAAAAAGTTTAGTGTTTGGTCTTTAAAGTAGGATTTCTGGATTATGTACAAATAATTACAAACAGAAAAATCCTTAGCTCACCCATGGAATTATAGATTTACCTTTTATTTACCTTAGGAGCCCCCCAAAAAAAATGATTGCAATCATTGTGATTTCATTCTGCAGTAATAAATAGTACATTTAATGAATGAAATGACTTGCACATACCTGATGACTTGAATACTTAATGGATTTGGAATTAGGTATCAAGAGAAAGTTGTTCAGAGTGGTGTGAGAGAGAGAGAATGAAAATGTGAATTATGGCTATCATGTAATACTGCAAATGATGTATGCTAATGTCACCAGGAATAAGAAAAGTTTTTGGCATAAGTTCAACCTGGGCAAAAATTACAGGTGGTAGTGAAACATGGTTGACATTAGAGGATGATTACAGGGATAAAACATAAGAGATATGGTATATTCACTAGATGGAACTAATCTCAGGTGGTATGGTCACTTAAAGAGAATGGATGAGGAAAGATTAGCAAAACAAGTGTTCTCTGCCAGGTTGGCAGGAAAAAGACCAAGATATAGGTGAATTGATACAGTAAAAAAGTGTGAAGACAGAAATATAAGATCTGATGACAATTGAGTCTTGACAGGTAACAGATTGATTTGGAGGAAAATTGTAGATGGTAAGTTAGTAATGACGTAAATTTTTCATGTAGTACTATCATATCCTGTACACTCCTTGAAGGTACATGTCAGTAATTTGATGATGACTAGATGAGGAGGGATAATTGTTAATGATAGCAGAATTGCAACCAACAAAAGAAGTTTAGCAGGGGAGGCAAGTACAGAGTCATATCACACAAGTGATTTAAGGCTCTATGCAGTGTGAGAGACCAACAATAAATATCTTACTGTTAGAGGTTACTGCTATAAAGGAAACAATGGTATGGAAGAGCAAATTGAGAAAGTGGCCTAGTATGCGAGATTCTTTTAAGGGATACAGTGGAACTATAATGTCTCCGTAGTGCCAAAAAATCTGATTTCCATCAAGGCATCTTTATATAGGAATCTTTAATAAATTTAGTTTAATCCTTCATCCAAGTATGAGCAAACAAAGTTTGCACCTGAAAATATCTTCAGGACTGGGGTAAGGTAGCACAACACCAGGCAACTCGTAGCAAAGGTGTACCAAGCTAACATCACTCCTATCTCAGTATCTCCCATAATGCAAAACACATCTCCTTGCAGATATGTATAATGTTATGAATTAAGGGAAGGGCAGGTCATCTTTACCTACAGGAGTTGCCAAAACAGTGTGCCACCTTTTTATTAAAAAAAAAAAAGGTTCTTCTGCCTGGTATCTCCACCTCTGGGCCTGGCTCCCATTGAAGAGACCTCAATAAAGGTCGAAACTAGAGTAGTGACCCTTCCCTTAATGCATAACATTATACATATCAGCAAGGAGATGTGTTTTGTATTATGGGAGATACTGAGATAGGCACGATGTTAGCTTGGTACACCTTTGCTATGAGTTGCCCAGTGCTGTACTACCTGAAGATATTTTCAGGCACAAACTTTGTTTGCTCACACTTGGAGCAAGGATTAAACTAAATTTATTATAGTCTAACCAAGTGAAAAATAAATTTTCAATAGGAATCTTTACAGGCTTTTTCAATTGAAAACAATTGTACAAGTTAGCCTGATCTCATACAGAAGGATTTCTCTTCTAGCAACTTGCATCCTCAAGAACAGGCAAACTAATCAGGGAGTAGAGTGGTGTCTGCCACATATCTTCATAAAGGTATCATGTAATAATAACTACATGAGTATGTGATTATATTAAACTTAAAAACATCTTGGAGGTCAAGGGATGTATGTCATACATGAAAAGGGTAGTCAATGGGTATTTGAGGGAAGCAGTATCAGACTATATATTCAGTCAAGAGAATAAAATCAGGTAAGCTAAATGGATAAGCTGCAACATCCAACTAGGGATTAAGATGGCAATTGAAGAGGAAATTTAAATTCAAACAACATATTGCAAAAGCTGACTAGAAAGCAGAGGATTATGTGGATGGTAAAAAGATTTTGAAAGTCACACACCAATATGTAAGATTAAAGAAGATTAAATATCAAATTCTTCAGAATGAAGTGGTGGAAAAGATTCTGGATGGATATTCAAGTCTGTATAATGCTCCCTATAATTCAAGTTTGATTTGTGGATAACAAAACTTGATAAGAACAAGCAATGATATATCATAGAAACATAAGTTACTAGAAGAGGAGGCGATACATAAGGGATATGAAAAAAATAATTTCAGTACATTACAAGATGGGAGAGCCAAAGGAATTATATCTACACTTCCAAAATAAAATAAAAAAATTAGAATAATCAAGAGAAAATGCGTTAAATGATTTGCAATTCTAATTTATTGCACAGAAAATAATTATCAAATATGAATTTTATCTTTTTAATCTACGTACTTTGTAGATTATATAGCAATGTAAACAAAATCATAAAAAACCTGTAATTTGAAAACATTCACAAAATCAGAACAAATTTTAATGTGGTTCAAAATATTAAAGATTCCAAATTTTTCCAATTGGTTTTGAGAAGAGCATAGAAATAGTATATATTTCAGTAGTTTTGGGACTGACTCGTGTGAGGAATCGTTTGTGCATGGATTTCAGTTAGTCATTTCCTAAATATGGGTCGAACAATATATCGGAAGTTAAGAATTTCATACAGTGCTTCTACACAAAGAAAGCCAATCTCAATAGTTTATAGCTAAGGAATCGAAATGTCCAAGCAAGTGGAGTATTGAGATAGTATGTAATAACTGGAGTTTGTAAATTAATCGCTGCAATAGGCTGAAAGGTAAAACTACATCAAGAGATGAGAAGAGATTGAAGAATATTGTGAAGAAAAACTGCTTCTGAAGTGCAAGGTATTTTCACATGAGATGGAAAGAACTAGGTGTGAATGTGTCTAAATATGCAACGATGAGACAGCTCCACAAATTGGGTTTTAAATCACGTGTCTAAGACAAAGCTGCTTATGACTTCCAAGCAAAAGGCGGCTAGAGTGTGATGGTGTAAGCAAATACTATTGTGGGATCAACTTTTTAGCGATGAAAGTATGTTTTGAGATTGTTCTCCAAAACTAATATCAAAATATGTGAACAGAATCCAAGTAGTAGAATGTACCTCATTCCCACTGTTCAGTGTTGATATCAACAGTGCCATAATTCTCATATGGTCTTAACCTTCTATTATTATTATCACATCTAGATCCTTCACTGCAACTTCACAAATGATGCTCATTAGTCAGCCCTAATCATGTTTTCATCAAACTGCATCATCGAACATTATACACATTCAGCATATAATTTCTCATAATAATAAGCCTGATAAAGGTATAAATCAGTCCAACCCCAACGTGTATTACTGAAATTTTAATTTGACAAATCAAATTTAGGTCTATGCTTGCACAGCCACATTATTATTATTACACGACACCTCATCAAGGGTGGACACTTTACAACTCTCCATCTGTTCCACTTAACCAACTACACAGAATGCCACTACCATTATCTACACACAATGCCATCTACTGTCCACGAACACTAGTATTTTTTTGTCTGTAAACTGCATGTTCTCATGCCAATTTGTCTGTATGCGAGATGAAAAACCTGAGTTTCCAGGAGAAAAAATCCTGCTGCCTCAATGAGATCGGCTATCTCACCTTCAATTAGAAAAAAAAAGATTCCTCTCATGATGAGAATCAAATTTAGGCCTTTTCCAATAAAAGGATTCAATGGACAATCGTTCTTCCAACTGCACAATGGAAGCATAACTTCCAGCAAAGAATGACTAAGAATATAAATCTGATCAGTAATCTTATTTTTTCCAACTTACAGCACAATTAGTTTAATTTATTTATTTAACTGAAAGACTGGTTATTAACATTGCAATTCAGCTACTTTAACAGTAAATACAGATAAGCATTCTAACCTGGTTTGTCGAGTGGCTAGCATCTTCTCTCTAGTCAACAGGCTGTGGATTTAAATCTCACTTTAAGCATGGATGTTTGTAAAAAGCCTGCTCTGGATAAATATGATAGCTCTGACAAAAAGGTAATCAACACTGGGTTTAATAGGTCATAAAAAGATATTTAATTAAACCAACCAGTCCATCTCTATGCTGTATCTGGTCACTTATTAAATATTAAACTGGAACTTTATATATTGGCTTTATTAGTTCACCAGATTATTTTGAAAAATATATACAATTGTCTCAAGTTTCACCAGCAGTTTTGCATGGCTTCTTTTTTTACTAGCAAATGTTGAGTTCCATGTACCATTACACATCCTGAAGAAGCCAGACAGAACCACTACATTTTTTTTTTTCGGTCTAAAAAAGATTATTATATTGTATGCCCTATATTATATTTTTTTTTATTATATTATTTTTGGAGTTCTTAAGGGTCAAAGCTGTATAACTGAGAGGAGACCTCCACATAGCCTTTAAAGGAATGCGGAGAACCAACCAGGGCTTCTGATCTAACGTCCAATCCTCACCTTCTCGTGATGCACCCTGTTGGGTATCTACTTGAATACTGAACGAACGAGGATGGGCTGGCAATTTGGGATTTAGCAGACCAAATTGTATTCTTATTGGTTAAACCAAAATAAAAAATGATGGTACAACATGACAAAATTTCATGCCGGCTGGGAAGTCGCCTGGTTAAACAAGACCCCCGTTGTTTTCGCCAGGGAAAACAGCGATAAGACAGCTACTGGAACATATCTGAAAACAAACCCCAACTCAACATCACCAGAGTTAAAGATCGGTACTATCAACGTAAAAAGCCTGAATGGCAAAGAAATGGAGCTAGCTGAGGAATTAGATAAGTACCAGATCGACATAATAGGGGTGACTGAAACAAAAAAGACCAAAACTGATGAGATCTTTCTGAGCAATAAATACAAAATGTTATATTCAGGCAATGACAATCAAGGAAAAGAAGGAGTAGCCATAGTATTCAACACAAAATACGAGGCTAATCTTCTTGAATGGCAGTCAGTCTCAAGTAGAGTAATGTGGGCAAATATGAGAATGGGGAACTGGACAATGAGACTTATTTGTGCCTATGGTCCCACAGAAGGTTCTACTAAGGTAGAAGTGGAGGAATTTTTTGAGGCTTTAGAAAAAGTAACTGACACAATGAAAAAGGAAAAGTTGGTCCTTGTTGGGGATCTAAATAGCAGAGTAGGAAATGATTGTGAGACGTACAAAAATATTTTGGGAAAATTTGGAGAAAAGAGCAAAGGTAATAATAATGGCAAATATCTGTTGGATTTCTGCTCAGGACATGGACTGGTTATTACTAACACCATGTTCCAAAATAAAAATGTGCACAAATTCACATGGAGAGAAGATGCTAGGAATAAGAAAAGTCTCATTGACTATGTTATTGTTGATAGTGATGTTTTCTCCCTGGTGCAGGACACCAGAGTGTATAGAGGATTTGAAATTGGAAGTGATCACTATTTAGTCTTGAGCAGGATAAAATTGAATTTCTTATTGAAAAGAATAACATGTAAGAAAGTTTTAAAGCAAATAAAAGTTGAGCAGCTCTCAGATGTGAACTGTAGACTAAAATACACAAAGATTACTGAAGGAAAAATGAAAGAGTTTGAGAACAGGAATCAAACCTTGGAGATTCAGTGGCAAACTCTGAAGAAAACATCGATTCTGCCAGAGAGGCATGTGGTGAGGTTGTCTTCAAGGATAAAAAAATCAGAACTCCCTGGTGGACACAAGAAGTTAAAGAGGCAGTGAAGGAAAAGAAGAAAGCATATCAAAAGTTCCTGTCAAATAAGTCAGCTTGTGCTCTTAGAGAATATAGAGACAAATGCAAGAATGCTAAACACTGTGCAAAACTAGGTAAACAAAAGTCATGGGAGGACTTTGGCAAGAACATAGAAAATAAATATCGAGAAGGTGGCAAAATATTCTGGAGGTTGTTGAAGAAGCTTAGGAATGGAGGAAAGAGTGCTGTAAAAGGAGTTAGAGATGATAAAGGCGACATGAAAACTGGAGAAAAAGATATCCTTGAAGTATGGAGTAATTACTTTGAAAAACTGCTAAATGAAACAAGCAGTGATGACAGCACAGTGATAAAAAACACTGACCAGGCATGCATTCAGGAATACATATCCATACTTGAAGTAGAAAAAAACCATCAAAGGCTTGAAATGTGGAAAGGCAGCGGGAGTAGATGATATTCGACCAGAAATGCTGAAGTATGGTGGTATAAGAGTCTTATAGTGGCTGCACTGCATAGTTCAGAAAGCCTGGACAGAGGGACAAATTCCCGATGATTGGAGTAGAGCTCTCATAGTACCCATATATAAAAAGGGAAATAAAACTGAATGTGAGAATTACAGAGGTATTTCCCTACTGAGTGTTCCTGGCAAGATCTATGCGAATATACTTGAGAAACAGTTGAGAAGAATTGTGGAAGAAATGCTTGGTGAAGAACAAGCTAGATTCAAATTCTCAAATAAAGACTAAGCAATACTTAGTCTTTGAGTTGTAAGTCAGCAGTTAGAATTGAAGGAAGTACAGGAAGATGGTTAATGTTAAATCTGGTGTGAGACAAGGATGTACATTATCCCTTCTGTTATTCATTATCTATATGGATCACATTATGAAGGAAAGTGGTATTAAACATGATATCAAAATTGGAGATGTTAATGTCAGCTCTTTGCTTTATGCAGACGATGTTATACTTCTAAATAAACCTGCTACAAGTCTGCAAAATTCTCTGACTAAATTGAATAGCTGTTGTAATAGATATGGTATGAAGGTCAGCAATAAAAAGACAAAGACAATGAAAATAGGCAGAATCATTGAAAATGTCAACTGTGTTGTGAATGGAGAACCTGTGGAACAAGTAAAATATTTCAGGTACTTAGGCACGATTTTTACCTAAGATGGTAAATTAAATATAGAAATAGACAACAGAATCAGCAAAGCTGGTATGGTGGGAAGTCAATTGAATAAATTCATATGGAATAAGAGAGAAATTAGTCAGAACACTAAATTAGTTGTATACAAGACAGTGTTCAAACCAGTTTTAACTTATGGATCTGAGAGCTGGGTCAGAAGTAAAACACTTGACCAAAGACTAGAGACCGCAGATATGCGAGTTCAGAGAAAGATTATAGATGTGAACAGATGGCATCAATGGCAATATCATATTAAAAACGAGGATATTAAGAAAGAACTTGATATTGTCAGCATCCAGGAATGCGTTAGCAGAGCTAATCTCAGGTGATATGGTCACCTAAACAGAATGGGCAAGGAAAGATTAGCAAAACAAATGTTCTCTGCCAGGTTGGCATCAAAACGACCCAGAGGAAGACCAAGATATAGGGTGGACTGATACGGTACAAAGTGCCTTAAACGATAGAAATATAAGATCTGATAATGTTGGAGTCTTGACAAATAACAGACTGATTTGGTGGAAAATTGTAGATAGGAAATTAGTAATGATATAATTTTTTCATGTAGTACTATCATATCCTGTACACCCATTGTAGTTACATGGCAGGAATATGATGATGATATATTATATTTTATGCCCTATAAACTGAAAGCTATCATGATAGCTTTGAGTTTATAGAGCATGTAATGATTGTTAAAAAAAAAAAAAAGTTATTAGGATCACTTGACTAGCAGGATGCAGAAAATCACAGCAATAATATTGAGCGGTGGAATTCAGCTGCCTATTGGTTTTCAAAATCTGTGCTGCCCTTGGGGCATCCACATTATACTTAACTTAGTGTGTATATATATATAAATAAAAGGTTAGGTGGTCCAAAAGCCAGGAAAAGCTGCTATATTACTTCAATTCAGCACCAAATTAAAAACTAACCGTAGTTCAAAGTTACGAATATTAGCAAATAAATTCATTCTTTATCAAGGATGGTTAAAATTAAACAATTCACAACATGCAATTCGATTTCAGATACTTAGGGCATGACTCTCTCTCTCTCTCTCTCTCTCTGTGTGTGTGTGTGAGAGAGAGAGAGAGAGAGAATATATTTGCACATAATATCGACATTGTCAAAATAAGTAACTTATGTTCAGAAAAAAAAAAAAAAAAAAAATCAAGCTACCCCGAGCAGAATATTCTCGACAGAGTTGATAGTTCTAATTTGGACAGAAATATTCGATGTCACTCTAGTATACTATACTATTTCCATCAATATTATTACTATTATTACGGGCAACTCCAGGGAGTCATGAGACTCATCGAGGGAGGCCCCAAATCATATTCATCACAACTATCTGACATTCATACAGTATCTATCATACCTCGCCTTAAACTCATTCACTGTCACAGCATCCACTACAGACTCAGGGAGCGCATTCCACTCATTCACTACTCTAAAAGTAAAGAACCCAGCTCTAACACCTTTACTAACCACACTCTTGCCCAGTTTCCATGGATGTCCCCTAGTCCTCCCACAACCAGCCCTGTTCTCAAAAATATCTTCTGAATTAATTTTATAGAAATTCTTCAGTAATTTGAATGTCTCAATCATATCTCCCCTCCTCCGCCTATCAACCAATTTTTGCAACCCACAAATCCTCAACCTGTTCTCATACGGTTCATTCCACAGACCTGCTATCATCTTGGTCACTCGCCTCTGGATCCTCTCCACATCCTCCCCATCAAGAAGAAACCTAGGTGACCAAATCTGAGCACAGTAGTCTAGATGGGGTCTTATCAAGGCTCGATAGAGAGGAACAATAACCTGCTTGTCTCTGCTTGTCAACGTATTCTTCAGCAACCAAGTGATTTGATGAGCTGTTTTGGTCACTTTTGCAATGTGTCCCCTAAATTTCAATTCCTTATCCACTAACACTCCTAAATCTCGTGCCTCATCAATTTCCTGGAGCAGGGTTCCACCAATGCAGTAAACTGCCGCCAATCTTTTCACCCCAAAATGCATAACCTTACATTTTGCCACATTAAACTGCCATCCATTCTCCTTAGCCCAGACCCAATCTATCCAAATCATCCTGCAAAATTTTGACGTCATCTGCATTCACTATTGCCCTACCCAACTTCGCATCATCCGCAAACAAATGAACTGTTCCTCTCAGATCGTTTCCTATATCATTTATGAACAAATTAAACAGCAGTGGTCCAAGAACAGATCCTTGTGGCACACCACTAGTCACAGGCCGTCTTGTGGACTCTACTCCCAAGTAAACCACTCTCTGATATCTCTCCGGCAACCACCCTCCTATCCATCTCACCAACCCTATGTCCATTCCCATATGCTGCAATTTACTGATTAGAATTCCATGTGGAATCCTGTCAAAGGCCTTGGCAAGGTGCAGTAGAATCACCGTAAACCCATTACCCTTATCCAGTTCAGCCGTCACTGTGTTATAATATGTGAGCAAGTTACTGAGGCATGACCTACCCTTCACAAAACCATGCTGTCCCCGATACAGTATCCCATTTTCTTCAATCCAATCTTGTATTTTCCTTTTGACTATTTTCTCTAAGACCTTGACAATGATTCCTGATATGCTAATCGGTCGGTAATTTACAACAGCAGTCTTGGAACCACCTTTATGCAGTGGAACTATTTTCCCCTCTTTCCACCCGCTCGGGACTAACCCAGACCCGAGACTCAAATTAAACAAAATGGTCAAGGGTACTGACAATTCTTTAGCTGCTTCTCGTACAACACGAGCTGGTATACCATCCAATCCAGTATTCAATCCAATACCATCCAATCCAGTATTCAATCCAATACCATCCAATACCATACCATCCAATATTGAACGTGCATACGTAAGTTGTGCTATGTAAACTTCAAATAGCGTCAACTTCTTGTAGGCATATACAGTATACTTCGTATATGAAAAGTACATTATAGTAATATCAATCATACCATCACGAATTCTCCTATTGAAGTTGGTGAAGGTTCTTTGTTAGAATCCCTCCACACGCCAACAAAAGCATAATCGCTGCGCGATTAAGTGGAGGGAAGGAAGGTATTCCAACAAAGCGATGGGGTGAAACGCAACAATATGTTTGTATGAGTTTTACACGGAATCTAAAGATTCCGTGTAAAACACGGTTACATTAAAAAAAAAAAAATCAGCTAACGCCTTTTTATTCCCGTATACACGGTTACATATTGTTATTTAATTTTTTAAAGTTACATATTGTCTGTATGAAACAATATGTAAAATAAAAATTAGAAAAAAAAATACATAAGAACAGTTTGTTTAGATTGTAAGCTTTGTACCACATCACAGACACAGTTATGACTATGACAAAACAGGTACTTCCGCTAACTTTGATATGAGACAGTAAAACATGCTGACCAATAAAATATTACCAGTATCACGATAATACGTATGCTCTGGGTCAAATCCAAAGCATCAGTTATATCGTGGCTCCTCCTTGCTAATATCTTGATCGGCATTCCCAGAGCCAGGAAATTTACTTTTCTCCATTTGGATCAGAGACATTTGCTAATTTCCTAACAGTTGGTTCTTTTTTCTTTACTACGTTTGCCTGCAGTCTGCTGAGAACCAACTGATAAAAAACAGCAGAATATTTACAAGGCACCAATAAAAGGTTAGGTTGATGTGCATTTACACAAACACACGAGGATATTAACAAAACTCTCTGACCAACAATCCACTGTTGTACTCGTTATTTAAAACCTCCTCTCGCGACATCTGTAGGCAAGATTATGTAATGATTTCTGCAATATAGGACACTCCCATAATGTAATCACAATAGTTGTTACCAGCAGGGGCGAATGCTGGTCTTGAAATTCACGCTTGCTCTTCTTATCATTCAGGGAGTGAGAGGTGTGATTGAAGTCTGATTAGCGGAATAATGAATTACTGACCATTTAAAACGATATATTTAGAAATTTATGTACATTTGATCATGCAACTACAACATTTATTTTACAAATGATATTCTATCTTTTTTTCAATTTAGCTGCTTGAATACAAATTCTACCCTACGGTTCTTCTTTATGAACTGGTCAATAACATCGTCATAAAGAGTTGGCTGCAACTTAATTTTCCCAAGCAACACGCACATTTATAACGGCTGGTTGAAGCTCACTGGCTAGAGCTACTTTGACTGCGTGTGGCCTGTACTAAACACAACATGAAGGGAGCGGAAATGGCTATGCGCACACATGAAATCACAGTGCTGCAGCGAGGACCTGGAAGCTAACACAGCAAGCCAAGGTAGCTTTGACTAAATGAGCAAGCATCGGCCTTTGATACACAATGCAAAGCTCAATTATTTCCGTGCAGGCTGAAGAAGTCTCCTGTCTACAAAAATAAAAGCCTAAATGGAATGCTTATAAATGCATGCATTTATCAACAAATGAATATTACTTCTTTCTCAAGTAATAAGCTTGCGCAACAAGCATAGCAAGCATGGAGAATTTGCCCCTGAACCTTACTAGTACTTACTGTATTGTCATTTAATGGAAACGAATTAACTAAACTACACATGCGAAAATGTCCACACACACACACACACACACACACACACACACACACACACACACACACACACACACACACACACACACACACACACACACACACACACACACACACACACACACACACACACACACACACACACACACACACACACACACACACACACACACACACACACACACACACACACACACACACACACACACACACACACACACACACGCACGCACGCACGCACGCACGCGCGCGCGCGCGCGCGCACGCACGCACACACGAACAGAATAGACTCGGACGTTGCCTGAAATCGCTCTTGCTTTTACCTCGATTTCGTGTAGTATCTAACAGAAAAAAATGGATGTATCTAGTATCGACTGATAGCTTGTACAGTGATCTATCTAACATTGAAAAATTTACTCTATAGTTTCATATTCCTAAGCGTGTATGAGTGAAATTTATTCTATCTTTATGGACTGAATACTTCTGGTCAGACTATCTATTGTTCAGCAACCTCAGAGACAATGTGCTGATCATAACATGATTAGCTGCTACAACAAGGGCTAACACTTTCCGCTCTCCCAACTACTACCACTGGGAGGTACAAAGGTCACAAGAAACAACCCTCTGAAGCCTAACTCAATCAAAGCGTCATTTCTATAAACAACCAGGAAAACTCTAAGTATATTATCTGAAACTTTATACTGTACCTTAGAAAACGTAGCAGTTTAATAGGAAAACTATAACACGACAACAACTTTAAGTAATTAAGATGGCGGCACTTGGCGAATTAGAGTTCGAAAAAGCCCTAGATTTGCTGCGTAACGTAGCCAAAGTAAGCGGTAATTTAAGGAACGATTTAAAAAGGACATACTAACTGCAGTGAGTGAACTAACGAAGGTTTTCAATAAAATGAAAAACAAATCTAAAGTATCAATAGATACTTCAGTTTTGTTTTTCGCCTGTAGTCTGTTCTTGGTTGCTACAAGCTACCAAGAACAGGCTAACTTAGGTCAGCTATACTCGCATATCATTAAAACAATGCTAAAAACAAAGCCGAATCTGATAACAACCCATGCTATAAACTAATAGTGAAATTGATAATTCAGTTAAACAGCGAGGAAATAAAAATATCGTCAAAGAAAAAATCGACCCAAGGAAAATCATAATCGGAATCCAAAAATGAAAAGTATTAATAACGGAGGAGTTTTAATTGAATCCAAAGAAAAGACCGACATAGATTTGCTACATAGATATCATGAAGGAATGCAAAGACACATTCGTAGCAAATTCCTGTAGGAAATATCTTCCAAGACTAATTATATATGACATTCCCAGTGAAATTGATACAAACAATACAATTGACTCATTCCGCATGCTGAATTAAGATCTATTCAGTAGCGATACAAAGCTGATGAAAAAATTCATCACAACAAATAAAAAATGAAGAAGAGAAACTTATTTGTTGAAGTCGATCCAACGGTGAGGACCAAATTGCTAAAAACTGAATGTTGTGGAGAATTTGCCATTGTGCAGACTATGAAGGCGTTTTGAGGTGCTTTAACTGCAATAAATTCGACCATCACATACGAGACTGCAGGTGGGGAAAACCACCTGTCCATTCTGCTCTAAAGAACATAAGTTCAGCCAGTGCCCACGAAATAAGTTAGAGATGAACTGCATAAACTGTCAAAATCACAACAGCATGCCAAAACCAAAAACGACTGCAAACACATGGCACTAAGCAAAGACTGCTCAACATACATCTACTATAGACAGCTCAAAATTCAAAACATGCGTTATAGAAAGAGATAATAGAGCTAGCAGAAACAGCACTATATCCCTGGTATGCCTTCAAATAAATCTCCAATGCTCCATAAATGCTGTAAATAACTTAATAGAACTCATAAATAGAAAAAATATGGGAGTAGTAAAAGAACCCTACAACACCAACAACAAAATATGCGGCTTTCCAAGTAATTATAAAATATTTTCCAACGGATCGGAAAGAAAGAGAGCTGCAATACTCGTGGTAAACCCTGAAGTCGAGGCAATATTAATAACTCAGCACAGCAACGAGGACTCGGTACTTATCGAAATTACGTAGAGAGTAATTAAAACTTTTTCTGGAGTATATATCTCGACTATCACACAGACTTAGAAATAAATGAGCAACATCGTGGATTTTACCACCAACCACGGCCTTATACTTAGAATATTAGGTCTAAGTATTATGCTGTGGCATTATGGTTTAAAGAAAACACAAACAGAGGTAAAAATGTGAAAGAGTTCATTGCATCAAATTCCCTACACATACTAAACGACGACTGTAACACTGCATCATTCGAAAATACCAGAGGACGCAGCTTCATCGATCTAATAATGGCAAACAACGCTAATTTATCCCGGGTTTCTGAAGGGGAATACGAAGAAGAGGAAAGCTGTTCTGACCATCGCATAATAAGTTTCATTATCATTAACAAAATTTAAACGGAATACACAACACAAGCCATCGCAATAACATCAAATACTTCACCAATAAAACCAACCTAGAAAAATATATAAAAGCATTAAAAAGAGAATTTTCACGGCTAATCTCAAAACATCACGCGAACAGCGAACAACAGCTCATCTTAGACAAAAACCTAGCCATCTAGGCATCAGCACAAACCGATATAGACTTCCTTGCTTCTGCACTTTCAACGGGTCTGATAAAATCCAACGACTAAAACACTCAGAATAACCAGGAAGTTAAACATCGATGGAAGAAAATCAATACCTTGGTGGAACGACGAACTAACAGTCCTAAGAAAACATGTGTCAAAACACTCAGACAACTGATACCAAAGAACGTACAATAATCAAGATTTAAGAGAGAACAGAAGACAAAACTACTATAAAGTCAAATACAGCTATCAGTCCAAAATTACAAACGCGAAAGCAGAATCATGGAAAACATTTTATACAGTTTAAACCATATCGAATCCTTGGAATTGCATATATAAATTAGCAGCAAGCAAAAATAAGACAACACTTATGCTATGCTATCGACTATCAAGCAAATTGACAGCAACTACGCTAAAACTTAGCAGAAACTGCAGCTATTATGATAGAGAAGTTTATTACCGATGAAGATGAATGAATAGATGAAGAAATCCACAAAACTTACAGAAAAGAATGGAAACAGATATAGACACTCCTGAAGACAACTTATTTGCAACTAATGAAATCGAGCCAGTATTAAGATCAATAGATCCAAGAAAATCTCCTGGAGAAGACGGAATAACCAGCGATATACACCTAACAGCTTTTTTTGAATTCCCCGATTTCATAAGAAGAGTTTACAACAAATGCCTAAAAAGAGGGCGATGTCCTTCAATATGGAAACGCTCAAAAATTATACCCATTATCAAACCAAGAAAAGAAACATCCCACGAAATTAACAAATACAGACCAATCAGTCTCATAAACGTTGCTGGTAAGGTACTAGAAAAACTTCTAATAAACCAAATAATGTACTATGTATACTCAAAAAACATAGTTGGCAGCAATTAATATGCATTCAGACCTCCGTCCAGCACAATAGATGCAATTATGGAGGTTATAGGGTTCGCAGAAGACAGTCTACGGCAAAAAAATGACCTGCTACTGATTTTACTCGATGCATAAGTAGCCTTCGATGCTGCGTGGTGGCCAGCAATAATCATTAAATTAATAGATTTAAAATGCCAAAAACTTACTGTACCTTACAAATTTTTTTTTCCAGACAGAAGAGCAACTATGACATTAAAAACCACAACTGTAACGAAAAAAGACAAACGAGGCTGTCCGCAAATTCCAGAAACCTGTTCCTGTGCGCCATGTTTCTGGAACATCCAGTACGACTCGCTATTAAGATTTCCTTTCTGCACTGAAACAAAAATCATAGCTTTCGTCGATGATGCGATGATAATGATTCGGGGACGCGATGGCTTACAGTTAGAAGTAACGGCCAAAGAAGAACTCTGTAAAATTGCAGAGTGGATACGCGAGAAGAAAGTTACCTTCAATAGCAACAAGTCTAAAGTGCTCCACATCTCACGCAAAAAATCAGAACAAACTCTAACAATCTTCCGAAACGGAGGTCTAGAGGTAACCAGTAAGATAAAATAACTAGGAGTGACAATAGAGGAAAAATTTACCTTCAATAAGCACATCGCATATGTTGCCGAAAAAAAGCTTACAAGTAGTAAACCTCCTAGCTAAGTTGGCAAGGATTAAGTGGGGATGAGGTCAACGAGTGCTGAAAACAATATATACCGAAGATGTACTACCACTGATATCTTATTATTATTATTATTTCTACAAATCAACCAACCTTTGTTTATGCTACACCTGCCTGGAAACATACATTATAATCAAAGAAAACTGACAACAAAACTAAACAGAGTTCAACACCTTATATCCAGACGTATAATTAAAGGAAAAGGACAATATCTTTTGAGGCAGCTTGCGATTGCAGCTCTAACGCCGATCTGCCTGAAAATACAAGAATTATCTATTATAAGACGTCGCTTCCGGAAGATATAATGAAAGTCACAACATCGATCCAAATTGCTACGAACGTCCGCTTCATTACAGTAGGTGGCCTCACTGCAGAGAGAACATATATTAAGGAGAAGTGGAGCTCTAAAAGCGACGATTTCCAAATATACACAGACGGAAGAAAACCGGAGGGAACGTCGGTTGTTCTTTCATTGCATACAACAGAGAGTCCATTTTACAAGAACCCTGCTCTAGACTGCATCCTCTCTGTTCCAACAACCAAGCAGAACAACTTGCTATAATTCAGTCACTTACATATCTCCGAGAATTAGAACTCAACACCTCTAATCAAAAGACTGCAACAATTTACAGTGATAGTAGAAGCACTATAGATGGCATAAAAAAATAAGAACTATTATACTGCATTAATAGAACAGACAAGAAATCTAGTTCGGAATCTCACTCTGGAGGGATAAGAAATCAAGTTCTGCTGGGTGAACGCGCATACTTGGGTAACAGGAAACGAGAGAGATCAGTTGGCTAAAGGAAAAGCTAGAAACGAACGGCTAGAAACAAATTACCAAAAGTACTCGAAATCTAGAAAAGTCTAGACATGTGGAAAGAAGAAAGAAAAACATCAACAAACTGATCAACAACAAAAGAATTCTTGCCAAGCATCAGAAGCAGACTCCTGCTGAAAAAACACACCATTTCTACAGGTTTAACCATTCTACTAATGGGGCATGGAAAACTAAGACACTACTCACACACATTCCATATCCTGGAATACAAATGCATGGCACCATCATGCATTTGTATTCCATACCTTCAACAGAACATATACTTAGTAACTTCCTAAAAAAAAGCAATAACTCCTTTCCATTGAAACTTAGATTGTACAAAGCTTATATAGAGACTCAGATTGTACGAAGCTTATATATAGTTCAAATTTACTCAATTTGAACCCATTGTCCGGATTCACTCCAAGAGTTCTTGTATCATCTAACCAACATCCTGGGATAAAATTCCCTTGCAGCTTTATTGGCCTCTTGTAGGAGTTCCCTCAGTTTTTGTTTAGGTTCTTGTCTCAATATTGGAAGCCTAACTCGTTCCTGGTTGCTGTTCATTTGCTCAATAATTTTTCTTGCGAGTTCTTGTTCCTTATCTGATAGCTTCCTTTCAACTATTTGTATATTTTCAAAATTTTCAGCATTCTGCACGTTGGAATCTGGTTCTGCTCCATTCATATTCTTGGTCACTTCAGATTCAGTACGGTCTCCTTTTACAGCTTGAGGTTTCAGTGCTTCCAGCTCAAGTTCACTAAATACCTTGCGTTTGATAATGAAGCTGCGTTGCTGCATCAGCCTTTCGGTGTTTTGAGTATGAGCCTGAAACAAAGCGCCAGAGTGATGAGTGAAGACCACCAGAAGAGGGACATCTGAAAAAAAAAAAAAAAAAGTCGCTTGGAGAAGTCAAAAGTAAAGACAATGCTGATTTGTTTCTACGATTCCAAGGGCATTTTATCCACAAAGAATTTTTCCGCCTGGCCAAACAGTCAATGGTGAATTTTGTCTCGAACTTTTGAAGCGATTGATACCGAAAATTCGTCGCGTACGTCATGAATATCGTGACGACCGACCGTTCGTCAAAACGCACACTGTCACACTTGGCAGTATAACTCGGCTTCTAATAAAACAAAGGTCATAAACAGGTGAAACAACACTAAGGAAGTTTACCGCTTTCGACAACAAAAATATACAACAAGTGGCGTCAATAGTTACTTCTATTTTCGAACAGATCGGTTTCTTTTTTGGACAGAGGCTGTAGAATGAATTCGTGTAGTAGCTGCTTTGTCGTTCTTGTGCACATGGTCTCGTTCCTGAGGCCACCATAGCTGAATGGCAGAGGAGCAACAATCAGAAAGGTTGTGACTGAGGTTGACATTAAGGTGATCAGGATTTAGTGCAATTTCCGTACACTCTAAGATTTTTCTTTCAAATAAATTATAACATTTATATATAATTTCGGATCTATCCCAGTTTATTGAGTGTACAGTGGACTGATGGTGATTAGGATCGCACGAATTAAGCTCAAGTCTGGATAAGGCTGTGGCCCTGGTTTTTACCATAGGTGATATCCCTCAGATATTCTTGGATGCGAAGCTGAGTTTATTTTCTCTGATTGTCCATAATATGGGGAACTTCTGCCACACTAAGATAGTATCTGGATACTTCTAATTGTTCAAATACTTAAAATAAATTTTACATTATTACTCTCTTCGGCTCGATGGGTAGAAAGATTAAACAAGAATTATAAATCGACTGTTTACGATAACCATTCTTCTGAAAAAATGATAAAAGCAGTTTAATTCTTTGGCAATCTCTTTTTCATTGCTGATGAGAGTGGATAAGGATGGGTTAGCGCGAAAATATCTGTTGGATGGAGATTTTTAGTTTTTCATATAAATGAGTAAGTTTTACTCCAAGAAAAGGAAGCGAACTCTTAACTTTCAGTTTGATGTATGATTCCTACTGGAACTATTGGGCAAACGAATCAACTTATGTACTCAATAGCCTGCGTCGTAACATCTGAATTAGGATATAAGATTAGTGAACCCAAAAGCAGTAAGGCTCAGGAACCAAAATGGAAGCACCGACTGGAGAACAGAATTCTTAAACTCAGAGCAGGCGTGAGAAATTTGAAAAATATTAAGGAAAAGAAGCTGAAAAACACAAAAATCAGAAATAACCTCATAAAGAGATATAATACTGGAACACGACCTATTGATGAAGTATTAGAGGAAGTGAAGCAAAAAATACTTGCAGTTGCAGCTAATATAAGAAGATACAGTGCACACATTGAACAGTACAAGCAAAATTCGACGTTTCGCGCAATTCAGCACCAGTTTTACAAGAAAATTGATTGCTGTAGGAATGATAACCTTAAAGAAAATGTAAATATAAATACCAAAGACAAAGAAAATACACTAAAGGTTTGGAAAAATCTATGGGACAACCCTAAGAGGCAAAATAACAAGACAAAATGGATTGAAGAAGTTATGAACGAATCTCAAGAACGAAAAATAGACCAACTGAAAATAACAACTGAAATGGTTCAAAAGCAAGCTAAAAAAATAAAAAATTGGTCAACACCCAGGAAGGATGAATTACATTGCTACTGGTTGAAATATCTAACAGGATTACATGAAAGACTTGCTAAACAATTTATGATGTTTTAGAAGGAAAAAGCAAAGAAGAGTGGCTCACAGCAGAGAAAACGTTATTGATCATAAAGGATAAAGAAAAAGGTCCAAACCCAGAAAACTTCCGACCAATAACCTGCCTGCAAACAACTTTTAAGCTACTCACAGGCATACTAGCTGATAAAATATACAGCTATCTTAAAGCCAATTCTCTTTTCCCAATTGAAAAAAAAAAGTGTAACAGCAAAAATTCAAGAGCCACAAAAGACCAATTGCTGATTGATAAAATGATTAAAAATTGCAAACGTAGAAAAATCAACCTTCATATGGCTTGGATAGATTATAAAAAAAGCGTTTGATTCGGTGCGTACCTCATAGTTGGATTTTAAAATGCACAGAACTATTCGGTATTAGCGAAAACGTGCAAAACGTTTTGCAATCCATCATGGAAAACTGGAAAACAACGTTGGTTATAAATAGAGAAGAAATTGGAGAGGTAAACATAAAAAGGGCATCCTTCAAGGAGACTCATTATCTCCTCTATTGTTTATATTGTCGTTGATCCCCGTAACTAGAATTTTAAATAAAACTGCTCATGGTTATCAAAATGCACAAAAGAGTGCAAAGATATCTCACCTTTTATATATGGACGACCTGAAGTTGTATGCAAAATCAGAGAATGAACTCAGATCCTTGCTAAACACTGTGCACATATTCAGTCAAGATATATCAATGGATTTTGGCTTAAACAAATGTGCAATTCCTGAAATAACAAGAGGAAAGTTTGAAGATATGAACGAAATCGAGCTGCTCAGTGGAGAAATAATCAAGGCAATAAAATTCGAAGACAGCTACAAATATTTGAGAATTTTAGAAGCATCACAAATTCTGCATAATAAGATCAAAGAAAGAACTAGAGTAGAATACATAAGACGATTAAGAAAACTCCTTATGTCAATGCTTAATGCTGGAAATTTGATAAAAGCAATTAATACCTGGGCCATACCTGTTCTGAGATATTCAGCAGGAATTGTTGAATGGGCCCAGCTAAAGATGGAAGATTTAGATCGAAAAACTCGAAAATTAATGACAATGCACCATGCCCACAATCCTCGCAGTGACAATAATAGGCTATATCTATGACGTAAAAAAGGAGGTAGAGGATTATTACAAGTGAAGCAAGTTATTGAAGAAGAAAAACGAAATTTAAATGATTATCTGCAGCAAACAACGGAAAAATGTCTAATTAAGGTAAGGAAAGAGGATTTATTTAAACCCATGGAGACAAAACTGGAATACAAAACCAACCAAGTAAAAGTGAGAACTGAAAGATGGAAAAATAAGGCATTGCATGGAAAATACCTTCACAGCATAGAGGACAGCGCTGACAGCAATTTGACTTGGAAATGGTTGAGAAATGGAGCACTAAAGAAAGAAACAGAATCGGTAATTTTTGTAGCCCAAGAACAGGCCATTAAAACCAACATTATGAAGGCAAAAATACAAAAAATTCAAGAAGACAGAAAATGTAGATTGTGCAAAGAAAAGGAAGAAACGGTAGACCACATTATAAGTGGGTGCAGCAAAATCGCACAAATTGAGTATCGTAAAAGGCATGATAACGTAGCTAAGATAATCCACTGTCATTTATGTAAAAAGTATGGGTTTGAAGTATCTGAAATCCAGACTGACAAAAGCTTGGAATGTAACACACCCGATATCACAGTGGTTGAAAAAAGTGAAAACAAGGGTGTTAAGTTTAACGAAATATCAGTACCAGGAGATAGTCGGATTGACAACAAAGAAAATAAAAAAATTACAAAATATCGCGATTTGCAAATCGAAATTGCACGAATCTGGCAAAAGAAAACGAAAGTTGTTCCATTAATAATAGGTGCTTTAGGCGCCATCCCTAATACATTGAAAAAACATCTAGAAGCACTCCAGTTAGATGGATTAAAAATTGGCAGATGGAAAAGGCTGCTTTGTTCGGCACAGCTTTCATTTTTAGAAAGTATTTCCACAACTCATACGCCCTTGGGTAGGGCTCGAATTAGTGGAATATAACCAGCCTTTTCTTAAGACTGAGGAAGCAAATCAAGTTTTGATGAATATTATATATATATATATATATATATATATATATATAATATTCGTCAAGCTGCTGATTATATATATATATATATATATATAATCAGCTGCTATTATATATATATATATATAGATATAGTTTTATGAAGAATTATTAGATAATTACTAGATAATGACTAGAACCGAGATTTAAGTAAAAAGGTTTTAATATAAATACACTACTAATGATGATAACCAAAGTCAAAACGTCTGCTGGGAAAAATCTACTAACATCTTCCGTTGCAGTGACGAAATAGAGAGAAAAATTGTGGAATCTAGAGAAATCATCTTCAATCCTGTTCATCTAAATAACAACTTAAGCTACAACCTCCCAGATAGTCATTCAGCTGTAATCATGTACTGGCGTTCACGTGATGCAGCAAACACGCACTCTCCTAACAATTCAACAAACGAAAGAACAGCTTCAAATACAACTACAACATTTTCATGCTAATTATGTATAAAGACTGTCTGTGTTGTTCATATATATATACATATATATATATATACATATATATATATATATATAAAGGTTTAATGACTATTACCGAGAGAAAAGATGACAAGATATATATAAAAAAGATACTACTAGTTTACTAGTTTCGTTACATGAACATCCTCAGGTATCACAATCAAAGAAGTATATAAAAAATTACAGAGACTTAAAATTGTACTAACAGAACAAGTATAAAAAACAGTAGAGTGTTTGAAAAAAATGCAAGTATGAGTTCCAAACAAACGAATACTACGCGCTATCGCGAGTGCGCCAGTACTGAACAGAAGCAACGTGTGCGTCAGAGAGATTGTAACTCAGGCTGTTGTTGATATGAGAGGAATCTAGAGAAATTTCCCTAGATTCAACAATCTTTCTTTCGAGTTCATCATAGCACAAATGGATGTTAGCAGTTTGAGTCCAGTTTACAATGTGCTGGCGGCCTTCGTCTGAGTTAGCTGAAAAGAGAACGTGGCTAGAGAGAGCGCTAGTTATAGTCCTGTTATAGGAGATATCTCTACGGTGTTCATCCAAACGTAGAAGGATGGATTTAGCAGTCTGTCCATAGTATGGCTTTCCGCAATCACACAAAATCTTGTACACTCCTGGAAACTGAGTAGGAAGATGTTTCTGTTTATGTTTGCTAAGTAATGAACGAAGTTTTATAATCTCTCCAAATTTCTAGCGAGTTTTCTAAGAAATTTTTCTGGAATTTCCTCTTCACATATTAAAAGCTCTGCAGATTTTGTTTCTAAAATCAAGGACATCAAACTAAAAAAAACAGATTTAATGGCCAGTTTTGATATTGTTTCTCTCTTTACAAATGTACCTGCTCAAGAAGTCCTCGATCTTCTCAAGAACAAATTATCAAAAAAACTCTTTGCTCTTCTCTCTCATTGCATAAAGTCAGGATACTTCAAATATGATAACAAGATCTACTTACAAAACTCAGGTCTGGCTATGGGCAGCCCACTCTCTCCGATTCTTGCGGATATATTTCTCAACGATTTTGAAGAAAAAGCTACTAACTGCTTTCACTTTAAACCAAAAGTCTGTTACCGCTATATTGATGATATTTTCCTCATCTGCGAAGACGGTGTCAATAACCTCTATTTATTTTTAGACCACCTAAACAAGTGCCATGAAAAAATCTCTTTCACCTTCGAACTGAAATCGGATGACTGCCTTCCCTTTTTAGACCTCAAACTTACCAGATGTGCTGAGAGCATTAAAATCTCAATATTTAGAAAGCCTACTCATACTGGCAGATACCTTCATGCTTCCTCCCATCACTATCCCCCACAAAAATGTGGTATTATTTCCACTTTAGCCCACCGAGCCAAATATTACTTACAGAAGAAACAGAAATTGAAAATGAACTCCGTTTTCTTAAAAAAACGTTTATTAACAATGGTTTCTCTCCAAAGAAAATTGACAAATTTCTTTCCTCCAGGCACTCAAGTACTTCTGAAGATCGCTCTTCCCCAAGAGCCTTCATCTCCTTGCCTTACGTCAGCTCTCTTTCACCAAAACTAGCCAAGATTCTCAAGAAATTCAACTTCAAAACGTGCTTCACTGCGCCTCCAAAACTTCGTTCATTACTTAGCAAACATAAACAGAAACATCTTCCTACTCAGTTTCCAGGAGTGTACAAGATTTTGTGTGATTGCGGAAAGCCATACTATGGACAGACTGCTAAATCCATCCTTCTACGTTTGGATGAACACCGTAGAGATATCTCCTATAACAGGACTATAACTAGCGCTCTCTCTAGCCACGTTCTCTTTTCAGCTAACTCAGACGAAGGCCGCCAGCACATTGTAAACTGGACTCAAACTGCTAACATCCATGTGTGCTACGATGAACTCGAAAGAAAGATTGTTGAATCTAGGGAAATTTCTCTAGATTCCTCTCATATCAACAACAGCCTGAGTTACAATCTCTCTGACGCACACGTTGCTTCTGTTCAGTACAGGCGCACTCGCGATAGCGCGTAGTATTCGTTTGTTTGGAACTCATACTTGCATTTTTTTCAAACACGCTACTGTTTTTTATACTTGTTCTGTTAGTACAATTTTAAGTCTCTGTAATTTTTTATATACTTCTTTGATTGTGATACCTGAGGATGTTCATGTAACGAAACTAGTAAACTAGTAGTATCTTTTTTAAATATATCTTGTCATCTTTTCTCTCGGTAATAGTCATTAAACCTTTTTTATAATATTACAACCGAGTAAAAACGAATTTTGAAAAAAAAAAAATCTCTCTATATATATATTGAAGAGATTTATGAGGAACATAATTACGTTAGCTATATATATATATATATATATATATATATATATATATAGCTAACGTATTTATGTTCCTCATAAATCTCGTCAAGGGATGAAAATTTACTGTTGAGCTGGACTAAAGAAGAAAAAAGAAACAGTTGCCAAACCAAGGAAAGCAGACTAGGCAGCAAAATTCACTGCTGGGACCACTTCTGTTTCATTTGTATACATAGATATAGGAAATATTCAGTTGTTTCCTGGTTATGCGAAAATAAGTAGAGTTAGGTTAATCAAGGCGATAGGGAGAGATTACAGACGATTTAAATAGGTTGTCAATATTGGCAAACGATAATGGATTTAAGTTTAACGTAGAGAAATGTAAATTTATGCAATTTGGGATAAATACATTACATGTCTCACTGATGGCACTCAACTTCAATATATAGATGAAGCTACAAATTTAGAAGTTATCTTAGATAGAGAGTTAAACTTTATAGGTAATATTACAAATGCTGTTATGGTAGTCCATAAGATAACTGGCTACTGAAGAACATATTAACAAGTAGAGATAAGGAAGTTTTTATTCCTGATTATAGGGCCTTGATATGTTCACAGCTGGATTACTGTGTTCAGGTCTGATCTCCTGCGTTTCTTGGGGATGAGGAAGCAGTGGAAATGATTCAAAGGCGAGTGATCAAGATGGTGAAGGGTCTGTGGAATGTTCCCTATGAGGATAGATTGAAGGTGTGTGGGCTGTAGAACTTCGTTCATAGGAGGAAATACAGGCGATATGAGAGAAACATTTAAGTTGTTTAAAAGGCTTTATAGGATAGATATAGGGGATTATGTTTCAGCACTTGGCTAGAGGGACCAGAACGAAACGACATTTCAGTGGGACCACAGGAAGTTGAATAAAGGTGTGGTTAGCAGTAGTGGAATGACTTGATTTTTTTTTTTTTTTGAAGAGTTGTGAATGAGTGAAATGGGTTACCAGAATCTGTGAGTGCTTTTGCTGTTAATGAGTTCAAGGAGAGATATGATAGATTGTTTGGATAGGTTGGGTCTCTCGCCATGAGTCTTCGGACTCCATGGAGGTGGCCGTACAGTAATAATAATAATAATAATTATTATTATTGTTATTTCAATTCATTAGACATACACTAAATACCAATCATTGTATGGACACCCCTGTCTTTGAAGTAATGGAACATTCTAGGTTAATAATAAAATAACTAATACCTGTGTAGCTCAGTGGAAGTGACGCTTGCGTCCTCTGCGCTTGGTCGCTCGAAGTTAGACTTAAGTTCAAGTCTAGTCGCCGACTGGAGGAACTTTTTCTAAGCCTTTCTTCGGCAGATTCCCGAGTTAGTCGATCTCTGGCACGGGTAAGCGGGTTTTTCCTCCCGGAAACTCGGGTTTTTCGTCCCGTAAACTCAAGAAAATCGACCGTAGTACCCACATTATTTCAGACAGTAACATATCTTGTTAGGGTTAGGTACAAAGAGATGGCAGCACTTGTCTGCCAGCCTCTTCATCGGTCGCTGCTGTAATTAGTGATAGAAATGGGCCAGCTATCTCTGATTGGCTACCGGTGGAGATTGAACTTCTCAGTCAGTCTCCAAAAGGTAGATAGGGTATAAAGGTCTCACCTACTCCCTATAAGGGAATAAAAGGCATTAGCTGATTTTTTTAACATAAAATCCTGTGTTCAGATGGTATTAAGCAGTATTTCATTGTAGCAGTTGAATATAGATGGTATGACAAAACAACGTGAATTCAGTGACTTCGAGAGAGTTTCATCATGGGCTCTTATGTTGGTGGCATGTCCATAGATGCTATTGCCGCTCAACTGGAGCATCCAAAATGAATACTTGGTGATGCGATCAACAAATTGAGACGTTCTGGCATCACTACTGCTGTAAAACACCAAGGGTGGCTGCCGAAAAATGTCTGACGGGGACAGAGGATATTAAAACAGGTGGCATGCAAAAACCGGCTACAATCTGCACAATCCATCCATGATGAGTTCCAGAGAATCAGTACCATCATGGTGAGCACTAATATTTTACGAAAATAACTCAATTTACTGGTTTACTATGGAACAGCTACACAGAAGCCGAATATCACACCCTCACCACAACGAACAAGGTGGCCTGTCTGTCATGGTGCAAAAAAAGGTGCGAACTGGACTATTGACCAGTGGAAATCGGTACTCTCGAGGGATGAATTAAGGTTCACCTGTTTGCAGTCTAATGGCAGAGTGTGGACATCATGCAAGCCTGGTGAACGCTTGTTACCACAGTGTGTTGTACTCACAGTAAAGTTTGGCGGTGGAGGAATAATGGTGTGGGATGAAGGCAGCTAAGTACCTTGATATTCTGCATAATCAAGTGCTACATACACTGTGGAGTTTTTATGGAACGGATCCGTTCCAAGACGAAAATGTCCCATGCCATTAACCTCCAGCTGTTATGGAATGGTATGAAGAGATAGGTGTTAAATGATTGCCCTGTCCTCCACAGAGTCCTGACTTCAACCCAATCGAATACCTGTGGGACGCATTGGAGCAGCGATTGTGGTCCAGAGCAGCACGTCCTGTATCTGTCGCTGAACGTAATGCTGCTTTCATGAACGAATGGAGAATTCCACCTGATGCCTGCAGTAAATTGGTGGAAAGCGTCCCTCAAACAGTGTAGGAGGTGATCAAAGCTAAAGGTGGATATAATCGATATTAACGTTCACCTGCTGGTATCAATTGTAAATTACCAAAGTGTCTGAACAATTATTGGTAGATAGTGCATTTGTGTGCTTGCATGCATCCAACCTTTTCCAATTGGACAACAGCAAATTGGACACCAAAACGATCCAAACTGTTGGTTGTTTACTTTGTCACAGTGGATGGCTGTTTCTTTAGAATTGTACTACGAATGCTTGAATTCAACGACTCCTTACCACGCTTTTTTATTCTTTCTCATAATAATAAATGACCTCTTTTCAGTAAATTTAAATCCCTCTCTTGTTTTGCTGAAGAGTTCACTTTATTCTTCTTTATTATTATCTTTATCTTCGATCTACTTTGTTTTATGAGACTGAATTTTCCCTGATCAGAATAACAACTGCAAATTTGGTGTTATGAAAATACAGTCAAGTGTCTTATTGCACCAGATAAAGATCATGTCTCAGAGTTAATAATAATGTACATCTTCACGGAAGATCAGATCTGTTTACTTGATCTGATATAATCATAATATTATAGGCCTGTCCAGCTCAGTGCAACTGGCGTTCGCATCGTATTGGGCCAGCTATCTCTGGTTACCGGTAGAGATTGAACTGTTCACTCAGTCTCCAAAAGCTACATGAAGTTATAAGGCGATGCTTACTCCCTATAAGGCATAAAAGGAGTTAGCGCATTTTTTTTTATTATAATCAACTAAGGTGATGTTTGGCTTATTATGTTCCAGAAGTTTATCTGTCTAAATTTTAATGTTCGATAATATCTTTGCAAGAGGAATTTTTTCTAGGATCACTGGCGCGGGCAAGTGGGTTTTTTTCTCCCTGAAACTCAGGGTTTTCTTCCTGTAAAACTCTAAAAAATCGACTGTAGAACCAACACTATTTCAGACATTAAAAATTAGGGACTACGAGATGTGGCACTTGTTGATCCGTCTCCTTACTGTGGGCTGCTTAAATGATTATCCTTGGGAAAGCTATCTCTCATTGGCTGTCAGTGGAGATTGAACTATGCACTCAGTCTCCAAAAGTTAGACAGAGCTGAAACGACCTCGCCTACTCCCTATATGAGAATAAAAGGGGTTTAAATGATTTTTTTTAAAAAAATATCTTTGCATTTTCACTTTGAATAACTTATTTTGTACTATTTGTTTTCAAGGGGTTTTGCCAATTTGGGAACCATATTTCCTACACGCTCTCCAGTGCTAAGTTTTTAGTCTGCGATCCTGCCTCTGGTTGTAGTTTATGTTGGCAAACTTGCTGCAAGAACTAATTAAATTGTCGACTGTCTCTTCTTTATCCATATACAGGCAGCATTTGTTATCGTAACGGATGTTTTGAATATTTCGCTTTATTGTATTCTTTAATGGAGTTTGTTCGTGAGCATCCAGTAAATCTCTTTCTCGATATTTCCCTGCTGAAGTCGTTGCAAGTTAAGCAACTCTCAAATTATTCCTTTAAAATCCTTAAAATATTGGCTCCAGAGTGCTTTATTTTTCCATCTTACTAAAATTTTCCCATATATTCATGTACCAGTTTTCTTTAATCTACTGCATTCATTACTCTTTCTTTGTAAGCTTCAATTGACATCTTTTCTAGGCTTTTATTAATAATCATACAACGCACTTTAGTTATGAGATCGTTTTCCATCAGATTGTTGTGTTTCATCATCTTTTATCCAATTAACGTGCATCCAGTAACAGACGTTTACGTTGTTCTTTGGATTATCCCAGAGCTGCTTCCAGACTTTCAGAGTGTTACTTCTGCATTTAGGCCTTCCACATTGTTTGGGGATTTAGAATCAATATTTTGATAAAACTGACGTTTTATCAAAATGAATGTTTTGATAAAACATTCATTTTGATAAAACAAGGAATAACAAAATGAATGTTATTCCTTGTTACCTTTAACTCATTCTGCTTTCATAGCAAATGATATTTTTTTGCCGTGGCCACAATTCTTTGTTTTAATCAAAAGACTCGGAGATGGTTTTTTTAAAGGTTGTATCACTTTACAAGACTACTGTTGTTCTTTTCGGTTTAAGTTTTCCTTTTTTTAAATTCATTCACTTGCTAAAAGCTGCTAGAAGTTTGATTATTTTTTATTCTAAACGTAATTTTTATTTCGGAGAACCATTTTCTGTTTCTTTGTTCCGTCTTTTTTTTTATTGCGCAGCTAAGTTCCTTTGTAACTTCAACTGCAGCAGTGTACAGTAGCTGATATTTTTTCCAGATGTTACTGTAGGAATTATTTGAAAATGACGAAATTATCAGTATTGCAGTTAAAGCAGTATTGAGCAACAATATTGATAGAACAAGTGAACTGCATTTGTTTTACAATCATACTTCTCAGTTTTTTTTGCATCATTTAAGTGATCCTTTTGGTTAACATTTGGATTATCTGTATTCATAGGCTGACCATATTTCCTTGAGATTAAAACGATATTGGGATGGCAAAAACGGGACAGCGGTTAAGTAATATTCTGTATTCATGAAAAAGTAAGGCGATAAAAAAATTTTACTTTGCTCAATATGTATGGCGATAAAATGTCTTTTTTGTTTGATGCATCTAAACTGACTGTAAGACTTTTTGTTTTATTCAAATCCTCTGTTACTTTGCCCAATATGTATGGTGAGAAAACGTTGTAATTATTGCTTCTGATTTGATACGTGCTGAAAAAAATTTTGTTTCCTAAATTTCATTTATCAATGTCGACAAGCAGTTATTTGGGCGAAGACTTTGGTCGTGACGCATTGTATGATAAGTAACAAGAGCTTCACTTGCGGCAATTTTATCGTTTCCACTATCTCACTCCATAAATGAGCGAATGTTTTTAAATTAAAGCCAGAGTCTTTTCAGCCTCCTTATGTTTCTGACTATACAGATGTTGGTTGTTGTCCTTTCTACCTACATGAGCAAAGGAAAAATGGACATTACAATGTTGGCATACCACTTTTGTTCCATCACTCCACAACTTGTCCAGTGTAATAAATTTGAATTCTTTCTGGAGATTGTCATTAAAACTGATTTCGCTTGTTTGGTATTGCATGAATAGACTTAAAGTTTTAAAACAAAAACTTAAAACTTAAAAAAATATAAAATTTAAACCACCCGTATTGAATAACAAAGCCACCGGTTAGCATACAGGCAAAACAAAAACTCATGCTGCAGCAGAACAGACGCCACGTCTAAGACGCGCAAGTGTTGCCAAGATGTATTTTTTATTTTGTCTGAATAAATCACTGCATATTTAGTATCGAACATTGCGATTCCATGGTTCTACAAATTCATGGTATCCATAATATTGATATAGATTATAGGTTATGAATAGTAATTTATGATTGGCCAATATTAAAGTATATTTATATTTATAGGTTATATTAAAAACGGGAGAGAGCCTGTGTAGCTCAGCGACTGTGGCGCTTGCACCCCATGGCTCTTGCCGGTACGAAGGACCTCTTGGTTTCGAATCTAGTCGGCGACTAGAAAAAGTTTTTCTAAGCCTTTATTTCGACCGGTTCCCGAGTTACTCGATCTCTGGCAAGAACAAGCGGGTTTTTTCTCCCGGAAACTCGGGCTTTTTGTCCCGTAAACTGAAGAATATCGACCGTAGAACCCACATTATTTCAGACATTAAATACGAGTGTACCAGTGGAGATTGAACTGCCCACTCACTCTCCAAAAGTTAGATAGGGCTAAACGGCCTCGCCTACTCCCTGTATACGGGAATAAAAAGGCATTAGCTGATTTTTTTAAATGACATTTTTATTAAAATGATTGGAATTAAAACTAGTGGCTCCACTGATAACTTGTTTGTAAACGACATATCATGTGGACTGACCTGGGATCTGGAGTTATTTGTTGATGATGCAAAGATGGGAAGAATTATATATAGCATTGCTAAGGTTAATTCCCTTCAGGAAAATTTGAATAGACTTTTTACTTGGACAAAGGAGTGGGGGTTAAAGTTTTAATATCAATAAGTGAAAGTACAGTCTTGCTCCTTTGTCTTACCTGGAATCTATCAAATTCTCTGCTTCTCTAGCTATGCAAATATTAAAGCAGTAACTTCACTAGGATGATATGCTCTTGCAAAGTGGTCACTCAGTAACTCAACTTTTATATGCTTCTGTCACAGCGTGATCATCATCACTTTATAAGGCTAATCTTCCGTAATCATTCTTTTTCTTACTTGTCACGTAACGAAAAACTCTTTGGGATTTCCGTTGGTCTGCTCGGCTAGCTTCGTCTTGTAATTTGAGTTTGCATTCCTTGCTATGCCAATTCTGTATACCTGCGATTTTGGTCAAGGTGTTGGAGAGACTGGTAAGGAATAGAATACAGAATTGGGTTGATGGACATAGCATTCCTTATGATGGTCAGCATGGATTTTTAAAGGGTAGGTCCTGTTTTAGCAATACTTGCATTTTATGATAAGTCAAAAAAGAATATCACTGTATATGATTCACTCTTGTGTTAAGAATCATATACAATAATATTCTTGGACTTGAAAATGCGTTTGATAGATTACCACATGATAAGTTGGTGTACAAGCTGCAGAGGATGGGAATGGATAGTATATTAGATCAATCGAACAGAGATTGACTCTCTCTGAACGATACCAGCAAGTTGTATATGATGGAGCAGTGTCTCAAAAAAAAAAGGGTAACTGGTGGCTCCATTGATAACTCGTTTGTAAACAACATATCATGTGGACTGACCTGGGATCTGCCGTTGTTTGCTGATGATGCAAAGTTGGGAAGAATTATAAATAGCACCGCTGAGGTTAATTCCCTTCAGGAAGATTTGAATAGACTTTTTACTTGGAGAAAGGAGCGGGGTGGTAGTTTTAATATCAATAAGTGAAAGGTGTTGTATTTTAGACTGCAGAAATATAAGGCTGTATACTACATCGATAGTGTCGCAATGCAGGAAATGAATGATCTTAGAGATTTGGGAGTGATGATAATTGACAGTAGACTGAAGTTTAGAGGGCATACTCCCAGTGTTGCAAAGGCTGCACATCGTTGTGCTGCTATGATAAGAAGTACTCTAACATGTAGGGACATGGAAGTGGTTATGCCACTGCATAAAGCACTTGCTTTATGCAGTGGCATAACCACTTCCATGTCCCTACATGTTAGAGACCACAGACCACACTTGGACTATTGTGCTAAAATCTGGTCACCTGGTTTTCAAAGTGATGTGGAGACATTGGAAAGGGTTCAGAGGCAAGTGACTAAGACAATGTCAGGACTTTAGAATGCTGGCTGTGCAGAGAGGTTGAAGACATGTGGATTACAGAGTTTGGTGGATTTAAATAGGTGATATGATAGAGACATTTAAGTTAGTGAGAGGATTTTATCAGATTAATCCAGAGGTGACTATAAAAAGAGTAGAAGGTGAGAGGGAAGAACCAGAGGTTATCCCTGGAAATTATGTAAAACTGTGGTGAAGTGGAGTGTGTGGAGTAGATTTAATACATGGAGAATTGTCAGTGAATGAAACGTATCACCAGAATGCGTTGTTAATGCAAGGAGTTTTAAGGATTTTAAGATTGTATATGATAAATATGCTGTCAGTGGAATGAACCTCCCACGATGAGTCTGCCGACTCCATGGAAGTTGTAATAATAATAATAATAATATTAATAATAACTTAGAAGAAAGCGTAAGATACAATGCGTACGCCAGAATGGCAAGCTGTATTTCTTTTTTCTTTTCTTTTTTTTTGGGGGGGGGGAGTGGGTAAAGTTGCGGTAATGGTAAGCACATCGTTGGATTAAAATATTATGTTAATATTGTTGAACGAAAACGAACAGAATAAGAATTGCTATTACCCCGTTGCTTAAACTGAGCGACGATAGATTCACCACGATGAGGTCTTGTTCTAATTGCGGTCGTTGTCTGGTGTTCCGTTTATGGAGATTTTCAAACTTATTTTGGTGCCGGTTTTTGACTCTGTCGAATTCTTTTTTAGCCGTTACGTCGGTGATGTTATCTAGGATCTCCCAAAGTTTCGTATTTAGAATATTATAAAGTGATTCACGTAGCGTGTTGATTGAATTTGATTTTGCTAGTTCCAGACGAGTGGCGTTCTGTTCTCGTAATAGCGCTACACTCGCTCGTTTATAGATACGTTGGGCTTTGGCCGAGTGGAACTTGTTTTTGATTTTAAAACAGTTCGGTATTAAATTGGTGTCTCGGCACCTCTTTAAGAAGGCTAACCTGTTCAGTTGCCGCGAAAATTTTAACTTCCACTTACCATATTGTCGTGTCTTACGTACGATATCATCTCCGTGAAGAATCCTTAAACATGTGGACAGAGTTTATGAGACTAGCCACTCTCATAAACAATTCTCCCTCCTTTGTCAAAAATTCGGCCCACCTAAAAAGCATCTTACAACACCTGGCCCTGAAAAGCTCAGACTTAATAGTAAGCTTTGATATCACCTCACTATACAGAAATGTACCACTTACAGAAACCCTCAATCTATTGAAGTCCCACTTCCCCCTGATATATTTGAACTATTCAAATTCACAATACATGCAGGATATTTCACATGGAAAGGGAAAATATACAAACAAATAGATGGGACAGCCATGGGCTCCCCGCCTATATATATATATATATACACGATGTACTGGCTATTTGGCCACATGGTCCAGAGACATTGGAAACATTTTTAGCGCATTTAAATAGCCAACATCCAAAAATCCACTTTGCTATGGAACTGGAGGCAAATAACTGTCTGCCCTTCCTGGATACACTTATCACACGTCTTCCAGATGGTTCCTTATCATTTTCAGTTTTTAGAAAACCCACATATACAGGGAGATACTTATACAAACAATCACACCATCATCCTTCTCAACAATATGGCATTTTAAAAACACTCACCCATAGAGCGAGAGCAATCTGTTCCAATGACAATACTCTTGCTGCTGAACTGGCTCACTTACGCCACACCTTCTTGGCCAATGGCTATAATCAACACAAGATAAACAAAATACTAAACGCTCCTAAGAAACTCCTCCCACCATCCACCACAGAGAACTACAACAAACCAATCACCATCCCATGCATCAAAGGCACATCCGAAAAGATTTCAAGAATTCTCAATAAACATAAACTACGCACTACATTCAGACCATGTAGCAAATTAGCTACCCTTATCCGCTCACCCAAGGACAGCATTCCCCCTTTATCACATCCAGGAGTCTACCAAGTACCCTGCTCATGTAATCAAGCCTACTAGGGTCAAACAGGAAGAACTGTGAACATCCGCATCAACGAACACAAAAGATACGTCCGGAATTATCATTATGGCAAGTCGGGCCTAGCAGACCATGCTCTGGATACCCCTGCACACAGGATCAACTGGAAAAACACAAAAGTACTACACAGAAACTCTTATAAGTCGGAGAGATTATTCTTAGAGGCGACAGAAGCCCTGAAACACACTCCAAATCTCAACAAATATGGCTGTATTAACTTGCCTAAGATCTGGGAGACAGTCATCCTAAGAAAAAAACTAGTATGCATTTTTTTTTTTTTTTTTTTTGTAGGACTCTAGACTTATGTGATAGTTTTTTTTTTTTTTTTTTGTAGGACTCTAGACTTATGTGATAGTTTTTTTTTTCCAGATAGAGGGCGCCAAAAATCAAGCCTCTAGTCTTTGTGTTGCTGCTACAATTTTGTTTAACCAGTCTGCTGATTACATTATATTGTCATAGTTAAACTGTGTTTTGTGACAGAATTTTGTGCTCTGAAGATGCTGGTTATTACACCAGCGAAATATCAGCAATAAGTTAATAAATTAATTATTTACTTAGTTTCTGTGTTCTAATATATACCGTAAAAAAAAAAAATAAAAAATAAACAAGGTGTATATTTGTATTATAATGGATTCACATATAGTATTGAAAAGTGAATGATTTTGCTCTATTATCAGTATGTCAGAATTTGAGGTATGTGTTATTACTTTTATTTTGTTTATTTATCTTATTTAATTCATTACAAGAGCGCTGTTTCAATTATATAATATTATAATTCAGTCAACTATAATTGAAGCTGCACTTTAAGGAATTGCAAAGAATTGTGCAATTCTGGAGTCAAAGACTCATGGGAGATTATGATTACAATACTAATTATTACAGCACACCTCAGTAGAATTCAGACTTATCGTGGAAAGTATCTTCTGTCTGCAATATATCTGTCATGATGAATCTTAAATTCATTCACACTGTTAGCACAACACATTCCACCAATGAATTCTGTATTCCTGCCATATTCAATGTATATATAAAAAAAATAAAACAAAATAAATAGGTTTCTTCCCCTAGTTGTACCATTTGAAACCTCTCTTCTATATCTATCTGCTAAACACCTTTTAACGGTTAAAATGTCTCAATATATCAACCTACATCCACATATCTCTGTGGTCTGTCTATCAGAGTTTGCTACTTGCTGCAGTCTATTCTACAGACTGCATTTTAAGGCCTCTATGGCACAATCAACGAGTATGTTTGACTTAATTGAAAGGTTGGTGATTCAAGCCCACCCTGGTGTGGTTTTGATGTTTATTTTTTTGAGGTATGCGATGGAATGTATTAGGAGTTGCTACATCTAGTAATTGCATCAGAGAATTTGTCTGTAACTAATAAGACCACATTGCCTCCAGTTGGTGAGAGTGGTCATATGTTCTTTACCTGGGAAGTGGCTAAATGTGTGGAATTTTCAGTTAAGGGATGGAGAATATATGTAGAATTACAAGGCAGGTAAGTATGATAAGCTTAGGAGATTGCTTATATCAGTACCATGACATGTGAAACTGCAAGGGCTAGATGCTGATGGTGCATGGGAAGTAACAGAATGCATACATAGTCAGGAGCATAAATCAAGTGGGAGTTAAATGGATGAATACCACCATTAAGCTGGTGCTTAAACAAACAAAAAAAAAATGTGGAGAGAATTCAAGGAGAAAGGTGACCAGCAGACCCATGAGCAGTACAAAGCACAGGCTAGAAAGGTAACCAGCATGATAAGAAAGCAAAATATAAAAGGAAATTAGCAGTGCAGGCCAAAGATGAATCCAAAGAGTTTTTTTCAGTCTGTTGCAAGTAAAAGGAAGAATATTCATGGTAGAAAGATTTTAATGAATGCTGATGGTAGGGTCAGGCAAAATAACAGAATTATTAAGTGACTCTTTGCAAGAGTATATTATCCAGGTGGAGATTTGCAGTAACAAGATAGGAAGGCTTATATAAAAACTGAGGTAAATCGGCTGGAGGTCCATAGCAAATATATTACAGAATCTTGATGTGAATACAGCTATGGGATTAGAAGATATACTAGCTCAAGTTTTACATGAATTGACAGTACTTTTAATCACATTATTTGAAGTCTTGGCACTGGTTTAATCCCAAGGGCATGGAATTGATTAAAAGAGGCTACAAGACATGCAGCAAATTACTGACCAATCAGCAGTCATAGTCAAGGTAGTGGAGAAGTTGGTCAAGAGCAAAGTACAGAAGTGGATAGACAGAAATGGGATACTGTATGGGGAACAACATAGTTTTATGAGGGGTAGGATGTACCTCAGTAACTTGCTCACGTTTTATAATACAGTGGCAACAGAGTGGGATAAAGGTAATGGGTATACAGTGATATTGCTAGGCTTGTCAAAAGCTTTTGACAGGACAGCATGGAATTTTAATCAGTAAATTGTAGCATGTGGAGATGGATATAAAGTTGAAGTGGATAAGAGGGTGACTGATGGAGAGATATCAGAGTAGTTTATTCAGGAGTAAAGTCCAGTAGAAGGCCTGTGACTAGTAGTGCACTGCAGGGCTCTGTTCTTGGGTCACTACTATTTAATTTATTTATTAACAATATAGGAAAGGATCTGAGAGGAACTATTCAGTTGTTTGGTAATGATGCAAAATTGGGTAGAGCAATAGTTAATACACATGTTAAAATTTTGCTGGATGATTTGGATACAAAGGCAGTCTGGGCAGAGGAGAATGGATGTCAGTTTAATGTGGCCAAGTGTAAGGTTATGCATTTTGGGGTGAAAAGATTACCAGCTCTGTACCACATTGATCGTACTGTATTCCAGGAAATTGATGAAGCCAGGAATTTTGGGGTGTTAGTAGTTACGGAATTAAACTTTACAGGATATATTGCAAAAGTGGCCAAAGCAGCTAATCTGATTACATGGTTACTGAAGAATACTTTGATGAGCAGAGACAAGCAAGTTATTATACATCTTTATAGGGCCTTGATAAGACCATCTTGACTACTGCATGAAGATCTGGTCACCAGGGGTTTCTTGGCAATGAGGAAAAGGTGGAGAGGATTCAGAGGTGAGTGACCAAATAGTATTATCAGCAGGTCTCTCTCTCTATGGAATAAATCTTATGAGGACAGGTTAAAACTTTGTGAAATTTTTTACAGAAATTGGTGGAAAAGGGGTGATATGAACAAGACATGCAAATTACTGAAAGGTTTTTACAAAATTAATATAGACAAAATTTTTCAGAACAGTACTGGTGGTGGTAGAAGTAGGAGCCATCCTTGGTAACTCAGCAGAGGTGTCACACTAGATTTTTTGCTTGGAGAATAGTGAAAGAGTGGAATAGGTTTCCAGAGTCTGTTTAGTCTGTTTATCCATAACTGTGAATGAGTTCAAAGCAAAGTATGATAGATACTGTGCAAATGTTGGATAGTGTTGAATAGGCCTTAGGGCCTATTCAACTAAATCTCATATACTAAATCTCATGCCAAGCTGGCATGAGGTTTAGGACCTATGTCGATGAGTAAGGATTCCATGGAGTAGTCCGTAATAATAATCTCACATTTCTGCACTCGTACTCTTTCCAACATTTCTTCATATTCTTGAAATTCTGTTGATGATATCTGAGCACAGTGTAATCAAGTCTCTTAACTATAATTTACAACATATGCTCTTGTGAAGCACTTCTCCAAAAGGAAATTGTACATATTAAGCAAACAGTGCAAAATTTCTTCAAAAAAATTAATCGTGTGTGTGAAAGGTACTTTTGAATGTATTGTGAGGGTTCTCATGAATTTCAACTCATCAGCCTCATGCCTATCAGTTAACTCTTTTGTTGTGGGATAGGATTGTTTCTCTCTCTCTCTCTCTCTCTCTCTCTCTCTCTCTCTTAAAGACAAGTTTGTTTGTTATTGTTTATCCAGTGCTATCAGGTGTTTATTAGTTTCTCTTCTCTTGTTGCTTCAAACATCTGGATCACATTTTATGGAGTTAATACTAGTTAAGAGTTTCTTTGGAATCATACCAAATTGCTAATTGAAGCATCTTTAAATATATACATTTGTTCAAAGAAAGCTCTGAAGCCTTATTTACACTGTCTAAATTTTAATCCAAAAGTTAATAATAATAATTATCAATGGACTTTCTCCTCCCAAAACTTGAGAAATGCTAATTTCCAATTGTGTAAAATAACACCCCTGCCCCGTAAAGTTTCTATTAGTGTTGTAGTTTGAACCCCAAATGCATATATACTTGCACTTAAAAAGATAACCATTGATGATATTTGGATTTCCCATTCTCTTAGTGCATAAAATTGCCAGGGTTTGGCAATATTCCAAACAAATAGCTTAAGTAGTTTAGTTAGTGAAATATTCTAACCTTTCACTGTGGTATATGTTCTTTCTTCACTTATAAAGAATAATGCTGATGATTCTGAATAATTTGAATAGACTACCTACCTGAGCAGAAGAGTGGTGGAGATATCAGTTCATTATCAGTGTGTATATTGTTACATTTACATATATGTATATATTATTACGTAACTCCTCTAAGCCACAGCCAAGAGGCCGTGGGTTCGAATCCTGCCATGGATGTTTGTGATTGTCCTACAAACATTTTGTGGAAAGGGAATCTGCGATCCTACCACTTCTTCTAGCAGAAGACATCATTGCCAAAACCATGTGAGGTACGGCAGTGACCATACGGCGTCTACGGACATCAAATGTGAAAAAAAAAAAACGACTCCTCTAAGGAGTCCAAGGACACATCGGGAGACCTACTCTATAGCTCTCAGCTCTTTGTGACTGTGTGAAAATACTAGTGGTAGTGGGTGGTAGATGCCGTTGGTGTAGATGATAATGGTAGCTGTGGTTCATTGTAGTTGGTAGATTGAGTGGTGGAGGCAGAGCTGTAGAGTAGGTGCCCTTCCATGATGAGTCCGTGGACTCCTTGATGTCACAATAATAATAATAATCATATGATGGTACAATGGCCATGAGTCCCCTTTACGGGAAGGTACGACACCATCTCATTCCCCCAAATTTTATCTGGGCTCCGGAATCGGCATAGCTGATGAATCAGGCCTATGGCTGGGTCAGTATTCCTGACTATAATCTGTGTGTGTTCATGAGGCCGGTTTGCCTGCTTGTGGGATGAAAAACACCAGATAAACTGGTGGAAAAAACCCTGCTGTCCACGCCCAAGACCGGCTAATTTGACTATGGCTGAGGGAGATCCTTAAGCTCCTTAAGACTGCGCTTGAAGTCCGTTTATCTACTTCTCTACACTCTTCATCATGGAACAATTTAAAAGATATTAGTGCTCTAAAAGCTTCTAATATCCAGAATACTGATAAAATTAATCTCATCAGAAAATTTAATTCTCTAAAATGTATGTAGGATCGTCGCACTTCCAATCTTAACTCTGCCTATTTAAAAAAAGTTGTAATAAATAATTCTTCTCATCCACTTTCAACAGCAGAAGAGAGTGTACTTGCTAAAGGTCTCAATTTTGTTATAGCTCCTACTTCAATACCTAAAGAACTATTCCTAACGAAGATAGAAAAAGCAGCATCCTTATTACCAATCCAAGAGGCAAACCTTCTTCGTATGGAAGCTATTTTCACCATAAATCATGCAAGACCGCCTTCTGATAACATTTCTCATTCTGAGAAATCAGCTATTAAAAGTTTGAGATACAATAATGACATCATTATTCTCCTTGCAGACAAAGGGAATGTTACTGTCATCTTAAATAGATCGGATTATCATAACAAAATTTTGGAACTACTTAACACTGGCACTTACTCTGAACTAAATAGTGATCCTACAAAAGAACTACACAATAGGACCAACAATTTACTGAAAACCACCTCAGAGTTACCAAGAAACATCCGTCTTTCCCTTAGGTTGATTCACCCTCTAATCCCTAGGTTATATGGACTCCGTAAGATCCATAAATTAAACTCTCCAATAAGACCTATCATTGAGGGCATAAACTCCCCTACTTACAACCTTTCAAAATACCTCACATCCTTTTTAAAAAACCTTTGTGGTACTTCCTTTTCTCATGTAAAAAATTCAGCTGATTTTGTCTCCAAAATAAAAGACATCAAACTCAGCACATCAGATTTAATGGCAAGTTTTGATATTGTTTCCCTCTTCACAAATGTATCTACTCAAGAAGTTCTGAACCTTCTCCAGAAAAAACTATCCAAGAAATTTTTCTCCTTACTTTCTCACTGTGTGAACTCAGGATACTTCAAATTCGATAACAAGATTTATAAACAAAACTTGGGTTTAGCTATGGGCAGTCTGCTCTCTCTCTGATTCTTGCTGACATATTTCTTAAGGATTTTGAAGAAAAAGCAATTAATTCCTCGACTCTTAAACCTAAAGTATGGTTATTATTACTACGGGCAACTCCAAGGAGTCGACAGACTCATCGAGGGAGGCCCTAACATCATCTCAAGAACAACTATTTGTCTTTCACACAGTATCTATAATACTTCGCCTTAAACTCATTCACAGTCATAACACCCAAACAGACTCTGGCAGCTTATTCCACTCATTTACCACTCTCCAAGTAAAGAACCTAGCTCTAACAACCCTGTTAACCACATTTTTGCCCATCTTCCATGTATGGCTCCTAGTCTTCCCACCACCAGCCCTATTCTCAAAAATATCTTCTGGATTAATCTTATAGAAACCCTTCAGTAATTTGAATGTCTCAATCATATCATCCCTTTTCCACCTATCAACCAATTTTTGCAACTCACAAATCTTTAATCTGTTCTCATAAGGTTCATTCCACAGACCTGCCACCATCTTGGTCACTCATCTCTGGATCCTCTCCACCTCCTCCCCATCATTTACCCCAGTCCTGAAGATACTTTCAGGTGCAAACTTTGTTTGCTCACACTTGGATAAAGGATTAAACTAAATTTATTATACTCTAACCAAGTGAAAAATAAACTTTCAAGAAGAAACCCTGGTGCCCATATCTGGGCACAGTAGTCCAGATGGGGTCTTATCAGGGCTCAATATAGAGGAACAATAACTTGTTTGTCTCTGCTCGTTAAAGTACTTTTCAGTAACCAAGTGATTTGATGAGCTGTTTTAGCCACTTTTGCAATGTGTCCCCTAAACTTCAACTCCCTATCCACCAAAACTTCCCAAATCCCTGGCCTCATCAATCTCCTGGAGTATGGTTCCACCAATGTGATATGCTGCTGCTGCTAATCTTTTCACTCCAAAATGCATAACCTTACACTTTGCCACATTAAATTGACATCCGTTTTCCTTAGCCCAGTCCTCCAAACTATCTCAATCATCCTGCAAAATTTTGACATCCTGTGCACTCATAATTGCTCTAACCAACTTTGCATCATCAGCAAACAAGTGAACACTTCCTCTCAAATCCTTTCCTATATCGTTAATGAACAAATTGAAAAGTAGTGGTCCAAGAACAGAACCCTGCGGCACACCATTAATCACAAGCCGTTTTTTGGACTCCACTCCTGATTAAACCACTCTCTGGTATCTCTGCATCAGCCACTCTCCTGTCCATCTCACCAATCCTATATCCATCCCTATCTGCTCCAGTTTACTGATTAGAGTTCCATGTGGTATCCTATCAAAAGCCTTAAGTCCAGTAGAATTACTGAAAACCCATTACCCTTATCCAGTTCAGTCGTTACTGTGTTATAAAATGTGAGCAAATTACTGAGGCATGATCTACCCTTCACAAAACCATGTTGTCCCCCATACAGTATCCCATTTTCATCTATTCAATCCTGTATTCTTCTCTTGACTAGTTTCTCCAAGACCTTGACAACGATTCCTGATAAGCTAATCGGTCGGTAATTTACAACAGCAGTCTTGGAACCTCCTTTATGCAGTGGAACAATTTTCCCCTCTTTCCACCCCCTCAGGACTAACCCAGACCTGAGACTCAGATTAAACAGTATGGCACGAGCTGGTATATCATCCATTCTCACAGATGTATTGACATTGAGGTTTTGTAATAGACTACTCACCTCCACCTCATTCACCACAATTCCTATATAAACTTTTGGTTCATTCATTTCTGCAATGTCACCATCTGGATGATATACTCTTGCAAAGTGCTCGCTCAGTAATTCAACTATATCAACTGATTCAGTTACCTCCCTACCATCGGCATTCTTTAAAATCATTCTGCCATATAAATTTTTTCTTCTACTTGCAACATATTGAAAAAACTGTTTAGGATTGTCTTTAGCCTGCATGGCCAATGTTCTTTCGTAATCCTTTTTGCTTTTCTTACCACACTTGTTACCCTTCTGTCCTGGGCTTTATACTGTTCATGTGTCTGCTGGTCACCTTTCTCCTTAAATTCCCTCCATAGTTGTTTCTTTTTTTGCAGCTCAAGCTTAATGGTGTTATTCATCCATTTAACTCTTACTTGATTTTTTATTTGGACTCTAGGTATACAGTCAGCCATTGCTTCATGCAAACACTCCTTAACCGCCTCCCATGTACTGTCAACTTCTAGCCCTTGCAGTTTTACATGCCATGGCACTGTGCCAGTCAATCTCCTAAGCTTGTCATACTTACCAGCCCAATAGTTCCACATGTACCCTGTTTTAATTGTAAATTTCACACCTTTAGCTACCTCCCAAGTCAAGACCCTATGATCGCTCTCACCAATTGGTGGCAAATAGCCTCAAATGTGCTCTTATCTCTATCCTGTGGTTCCACTTCTATTCTCCTTGGCTGTAGCTGATCCACTATCATCAATAACACGCCTCCCCCCCATTTTATTCTCCCTGTCTCTGCTTAACACACCATACCTCTTGCATTCAATCCCACTAGCTGTGTCACTAATGCCAATAACCTGTTGTCTGGAAGTGCCAACCAAGGCCAAAAATTCTTCCTTCTTGTTCCTAATACTTCTGGCATTTGTATACATGAACTGAAGAAGCCGATTTGTCCCTTCCCTATTTTGATGCCTTATACTAACTATCCCATTCTGATTTGTGGTCTTTCCTACTCGGCTATCGTTATATTGACGATGTATTTCTCATCTGGGAACACGATGTCAACAACCTCAACTTTTTTCTGGACCACCTCAGCGAGTTTCATCAGAAAATCAGTTTCACCTGTTAACTGGAATCCAACGACTGTCTTCCCTTTCTGGACTTAAAACTTACGAGATGCGCTGAAAATATCAATCTCCATTTTTAGAAAACCCACTCACACAGACAGATACCTTCATGCTTCTTCCCATCACTTCTCTCCAAAAAAGTTCGGTATTATTTCAACCCTGGCACATTGAGCCAGATCTTTATTAACAGATGAAACAGAAATTGAATATGAACTCAATTTTCTTAAAAAGTCTTTTGTTAACAATGGATTCTCTCTTAAAAAGATTAATAAATTTCTCCCTGTCCACCGCTCAACTGCTTTTGAAGATTCTTCTCCACCAAGAGCTTTTATTTCTTTACCATACATCAGTTCTCTCTCCCCAAAACTAGCCAAAATGCTTGAAATTCAACATTAGAACTTGCTTCACTTCGTTTCCTAAACTTCGCTCTATACTAAGTAGACCTAAAATGAAACATCTTCCTACTCAGTATCCAGGAGTCTACAAGATTTTGTGTGATTGTGCCAAACCATTCTACGGCCAGACAGCTAAATCCATCCTTTTACGCATGGAAGAACACCAAAGAGACATTCCTACAACAGAACCAGGGCCAGCATTCTCTTCAGCTACGTTCTCTTCTCTATCAACTTGGATGAAGGCCGCCAACACCTCGTAGACTGGCCACAAACTTCTAATATCCATGTGTGCTATGATGAACTTGAAAGAAGAATAATTGAATCTAGAGAAATATCGCTTGATTCATCTCATTAATTACAGCCTTAGCTACAATATTTCTGATGCACACATTGCCACTGTCTAATACTGCCGAACTCAAGCCAACTCACGCACGTAGTCAACTTCATTTGGAACTCAAGCACGCATTCCTGTTTTTAAATGTACTTGTGTGTTTTATACTAGATCTGTTAATTTTTATTCAATTCTTTGCCTGTGATACCTGAAGAAGTTGAATTTCAACGAAACTAGTCGTATCTTAACATTAAACTTTTCTTTCTCGGTATAGAGTCATTTAAATTCTTTTATATATATATATATATATATATATATAAATGTATGAAAACAGCACAAAGATCTTTTAGTAAAGTAAGAAGAATATTGACAGCTAAACAAAAAGTAACAATCAAGCCTTGAGTAGATCACAATTCGACTGTGCATAGGTTTGCTTGCCTAGATTTCCCAGAGATGGGGAAGTCTTGGGAAAGGTTCTGTGAAATGTTGGCTGTGATGATAGGTTGGTATAGCCTCTGTATTAACTTTTAAGTGCTGAGAGATGAACTCATTCTGAAGGCTTAATGGGGTGAAACAGTACTGAGAAAGGATTAAAAATGCCATTATATTAAAAATGTGCATGCGCGCAACGCACACACACACACACTTTCCTCCACATGTTTAACTTCATTTTGTGTTACCTTTTGTGTGTTACATGTTTCACTCCATTAAGCTTCTAACATGAGTTTGGGATAATTAGGTAAATGGGAAGGGAGAGTGGGGTTGATATAATTGAGATCTTAAGTGTAGGAATGAGTACTCTCAAAGGAATCAAGGGTGATAAAGGTGACATGAAAACAGAAGATAAGGTATCTTACATGTCTGGAGTAATTACTTTGAAAGACTATTAAACGAAAGAAGCAGGGACAGAACAGTAGTATAAAATTTTAAAGAGGAACGAAACAGCAGTACATATCAATAATTGATGTAGAAAAACTACCACAAGCCTGAAATGTTGTAAGGCAGCTGGAGTAGATGATATCCAACCAGAAATGCTCAAATATGTTGGTATAAAGTTTTGTACTGGCTGTACTGTATAATTCAGAGGGCTTGGTCAGAGGTCATATTCCAGATGATTCAAGTATTCCCATAAAAAAAGGGAATAAAGCTGAATGTGGGAATTAGAGGAATTTCTTTATTAAGTGTTCCAAGTAACATTTATTAAGCATACTTCAAAATAGGTTGAGAAAAATTGCAGAGGAAAAAGTTGGAGAAGCTGGGATTTTGGCCAAATAGAGGTCATCAAGATCAGATTTTCACTTTATGACAAATAGTTGAGAAATCATGGGAATATGACAAAGATCTGGAAAATGCATATGACATGGTGCTCAGATTTTTCAAAACACTAAAATTATATGGAGTAAATGGAACATCAATGCAGAGAAAATACATTGTCTATATTTAAATCATTTTTAAGTCAGCAGTTAGAATTGAAGGAAATACAGGAAGATGGTTTGATGTAAAATCAGGTGTAAGACAAGAAAGCACATTATTACCACTCTTATTCATCATTTATATGAATTATTATAAAAGAAGGTGGTATTAAACCAGATATTAGAATTAGAGATATCAAACTTAATTCTTTACTTCATGCAGATGATTATATACTCCTAAACACATTCAGTAAAATCTTCAGGATTCTCTAGCTAGATTGAATAATAGTTGTAAGAAATTTGGCATGCAAATCAGTCATAAAAAGACCAAAAGTATTAAAATAGGCAAGAATACAGAAAATTTCAGCTGCATTCTGAATAGAGAGCCTTCTTCTTCTTTTCAGCCATTTTCTATCCACTGCCGGACGAAGGCCTCCTCCAGTTCTTTCCACCTTTCTCTCTTCTTGGCAATGGTTGACCAACTTTCCCCAATACACTCTGACAGTTCATCACTCCACCTTCTTTTAGGACGTCCTCGGCTTCGTTTCCCTTCTTTAGGAATCCATTTTGTAAGTATGGTGGTCCATCGCTCATCTTCTCTTCTGGATAAATGTCCGGCCTATTTCCATTTTAGTCGCTTGTGGTGAAGAATGATGACAGTGATGCAAGTCTGGCTTCTTATCCAGGTGTTTCGCTTCCTATCTTTTAATGTGATGCCTAGCATCAACCTCTCCATTTTTCTTTGAGTTTTTGTTAATTTATTTGCCAGTGCTCTTGTTCGCAACCAAGTTTCACAACCATATGAGATGACTGGAAGTATACACTGGTTAAGTGTCTTCCTTTTTAAACAGAGTGGGACATCATTGTTTTGAAAAATGTTTTTCAATTTTCTGAATGCACTCCAGGCAAGTTGAACTCTCCTATTTATTTCCTTTTGGAGTCCACAGTTTAGGTCTATGAGATGACCTAAGTATGTATATGAGGAGACTCTTTCCAAAAAATTGTTTTCTATTATTATGTTTTTTGGTGTTACTAAACGATTAAACATGATTTTAGTTTCTTCTCTGTTTATCTTTAGACCGACTTTTCTGCTTTCATGATATTGGTCTTCTATCATTATATTAAGGTCTTCTGGAGCGTTTGCAAAAATTATGATATCATCTGCATATCTTAGATGTGTTAAGTTTCTGTTATTAATTTTTATACCAAGGTTTGTCCAGTTTATATTATTAAATATTTCTTGAAGGACTGCTGTAAAGATTTTGGGTGATAGAGAGTCTCCTTGTCGGACACCTTTTTCAATTGATATTTTATTGCTACTCGTGTGAAGTTGGATTATTGCTGTTGCAGTGAGGTATATTGCCTGGAGGAGGTTCATATATTCTCCAGGAACTCCCTGATTCTGGAGTGCATTGATTATTTCGTTTAGTTTTGATGGAATCAAATGCTTTTTCTTAATCAATGAAGGCTAAATAGAGAAGCAATTGGTTTTCTTCTGCTTTTTCTATTATTTGTTTTACTGCATGAATATGATCAGCTGTGTTGAAGCCTTTACGGAATCCTGCTTGTTCTACTGGTTGATTTCAGTCTAGAAGAGGTGTTAACCTGTTTGTTATTACTTTTGTGAGAATTTTATACAGATTAGAGAGAATACTAATTGGTCTATATTCTTTACTTCTTCTTTGTCCCCTTTTTTAAATAACAGTATCAGAGTAGCATTTCTCTAATTTTCCGGTATCTTCCCCTCTTCTAGGCATCAATTTAGTAAGTTTGTGACATGGTGAATTATATTGTTTCCTTCCCATGTAATTAATTCTGTGTGAATTAGGTCTTCACCAGGACGTTTTCCATTTTTTATTTGTTTTAATGCTTGTTTTATTTCATCTGAAGTGAATGGGGGGGGATGAATTCGATTTGCGATGGAGAGGAGTTAGAATAGAGAGCCTATAGAACAAAAAATATTTCAGCTGTTTAGACACACTTTTTAGTGAGGATGTCAAATTAAATTTGGAAATAAACAACAAGAATAGTTAATTAAATTTATGTGGAATAAGAGAGAGATTAGCAAAAACACTAAACTAACAGTATACAAGATGGTGTTCAAACCAATTTTAAGTTATGGATCTGAGAGCTGGGTTAGAAATAAAGCACTTGATCATAAATTAGAGACTACAGATATGAATGTTATGAGAAAGATTTAGGGGAGTGAACAGATGGCTTAAAGGGCAGAATCGTTAAAAATAAAGACATTAGGATGGAAGGAACTTGACATTGCTTGCATTCAAGAATGTGTGTGACCATATCACCTGCTCACACACATTCTTGAATGCATTAGAGAGAATACTTATAAATAGAATGGAACAGCAAAACAGGTGTTTGATGGCAGGAAAAAGACCCAGAGAAGACCAAAGTATAGGTGGATTGATTGTCAAAAGTGCCTTAGAAGAATGAAATGTTAGATATGATTAATATTAGAGTTCTGACAAGTAATAGACTAATTTGGAGAAAATTGTTGATAGGAGATTATTAATAATGTAAATTTATTCATGTAGTGCAATCATAATAGCCTGAACACTCCTTGAGGATACATATTAAGAAATTGATAAATTTTGAGTGGAGCTTACCAGGTCTCAATAGGCCAGTCCATCCTGAAAATTATATAAAATTGTTGTGTGCCACGAGTAAGGCACACAACAATAAATAAATATTTTTGTTTTGGCAGTATACAATGCATTACATGTGGAGGAGACAGATGTAGAATCCCTGGAAGCTGTAGGGTGTGAGCAGGGGAGTGAAGAGTAGGATTCTTGCATGGAGAGATAGATGACCAGAATGTATATTGAGTGCAGAGACAGTGAATTCATTTAAGATATGGTATGATGAGGTGTGTGTGTGTGTGTGTGAGAGAGAGAGAGAGAGAGAGAGAGTGGGACATCTGCAATGAGTTTTTTTTACTTCGTGGAGGTGTGATGATGATGCACTAATCATAGATATTGTGCTTAGCTTCCTTCAGTGAGCCTCTGATGCTCTGTATAGCTAATTAATGTAGTACTGTACTACAACAGATGCGAGACCTCATGACTCTTCTGCGCATGACAGAAGGTAAATCCATTCTGATAAGTGTTTATTATTATGTCAGAAAAGTAGCTTTTCTTTTATGGAAATTCTAGTTTTTAAAGTGGTAACTATTTTGCTTGTACAACAGTTGGAAAATTTTATGTATAAAGTACATGATTTTGCATGTTGGTGACAAATTCATACATTGCCTTATTCCATTCTCCCCTTCAGCATGAATTGACTCTTCTTGGCATATTGCCAGTCAAGATTCTTGCATCTGCGGTTGGACAGTACATGTAATATAACTAGTATTGCTTCAAGAATGAGTGACTATATGGCATCTGATGATGTATGGACAGCATGAATGTTTCATTGATTTCCTTCTTGCATTAAGGCATAAATAAGAAAGAAACCATTTAATATTATTTCCCACATGAACCATAACTAATTAAAAATGTGTATTCAGCCAGTTGCCTATGCTTTGTGGCATACATTATCAGAAATAAAATGTAATTTGAAAAAATTAACAGAATGATTCCTGAAACTGCTACATATAGGACCGTCATTATCCTGATGGTAAACATTTTAAGATATTAAGATATCTTAAAATATCTTTTAAGATATTTTAAGATATCTTAAAATATATGCTAAGATATTAAACACATGGTCCATTTTTGAGTTGCATTATGTGTATCATAACCTAGTTTCCAGGGTTTTAAGTCTTTAATGTATGATGACCAAAGTTAGTTTAAAAAATTAGACCTTGGTTTTTGTTTGCACTGTTTTGGACAGTATCATTTTAATAGTAGCTTTGAATTTGCAAACGTAACATGTTAAATTCAACATGTGGATTCTTGTGAGTTACCAAAGTACCTAATGTTTTTTTGTTAGTAGTATGATAAGCTAGGTTAGATTTCTGTGTCTGCTGTTTCTCTATCTTTTTTTTTTTTAATGTTCTTTCATGTGAATTTCAAGAGAAATTCACATGAGCATCCCATCTTGTCAATATAACAGATACTGCATGCACAGAAAATTTTATATACACCTAGTCTCTTTAAGTGGTGAATGATGCTGCTTTGGTAATCTCAGAATCATAAAGACTTTTTGTTTGGTGTGAAGGCAACTTTTAAGTTGTACTGCTTTAGCACAACAGTCTTATTGACAGTGTGCACAACAGTCTTATTGACAGTGTGCACAACAGTCTTATTGACAGTGACTCGTAGCTTGAAATCATGGGGGTGCTGCAACTTTCAAAATATACATACACACTGTAAGTACAGTGTATATGTGTTTGGATAAAATATCAAAATGATGGTAAAAATTTAAAAAAAAATTAAACATGAAAAAATATTGTTTATTATTGATAAAATTATGCAGTTTGCTATAATTCAAAATTACTTAAAAATAAAATCCATTATCATAACCCCAATAATGTTCTAAAATAAAAACTATAACAAATGTTATGTCTTTGCAACTGGTGCAAACTGCATATAAACAACAATGGAACTGTGCAACAGACAATGCCACATTATGCTAATGGCTCGCATCTCACTATGACACTGTGGTAAACACAGTGCTGCTAGCGTCCTGTGCCCTCCTAAGTACTGCAAGATGGATTTTTATTATTTTTTATACAAAATAACAGAATTGTATAGGATTGTTGATGATAAAATTAAATATTACAAGCAACTATAAATAAATTAATAAATATATTTATATATCGAGAAAAATTGGGGGTGCTGCAGTTCTGCATTGCCTATGCATGAGCCGTCCCTGCTTATCAGTAAAGAAACTACACCTTTTTAGTCCATATATTGGTGTTGAAAAGCTAAGGATGAACTACATTTTTACCTATATATGACAAAATTTTCTAGACTACAGCAAGATGTGGACAAAAATTTATTGCCATCATGTTAATAAATTATATTACACAAAAAATGTATTGTAATTTAATTTGTATGAAATTTATAATATATTTTTGGCAAAAGTTACAAATTTCTCAAGGATATAGTTAAGGAATTAATGTACAGTGCTTGCAGAAAACTATGCAGAGAGACATTTCAGTATGGAATATGTCCATGCCGAACTATGATTCAGAGATATCCTCACAATGTCATAACATGCTTAGCACCAAGTAATTCAGGAGTTCTTGAGGCAAACTGGCCTACTCCTCCTTAAAAAAAAGCAAGGATAAGCAGCAATGCATCTCCCTATTGCATCGCATTCTATGAGGTTTCGATCTGGGGAGCGTACTGGCCACTCGATTCGATTAATATCCTCGGTCTCTAGAATATCTCCACTGCTTGTATATGATGTTGTGTGGCATTGTCATTCATACAAATGAATTCTTTGCCTACAGCACCACGGAACAATCAAATAATGAAGAACTTTGTTGTTGATATTGGTCAACAGTCATAGTCCCTTTTTCTAGCACTTGTAGCTCGGTGTGTCCTTTAAATATACTGCTGCAATATGCAATAAATACACCATACTAAATATACCATTCCTTTGATATTCATACATTTATAGGTTACTGTTATTCATAAGAAACAATAAATATGCAAATATCAAACGAGATGTTTTCTTTAGTAGACACAAGTCAAATCAAATAAATCAAATGCTCTAAATCAAATAAAGAAGCAATACTCAAACATTGTATTTATTTAGTACCAAAAATAATCAGCACACTACCTTTTTATCAATAGGAAGTGAAACCAATCCAAACAAATACAAAACTGTGATGAAAGAATATTTATTTTTCTGCAGAAATGAGGAAACTTGTTTTTTTCCTGCATTTAGCATGTTACTCTTCTCCCCCCCCCTATGTTTACTAGTTGACTGAGTGATTAGCATATCCGCTCTCCAGCCAAAAGACTGCAGGTTTGAACCCTGCAGTGGGCATGGATGTTTATGATTTTCTGTGAAAATACTAGTGTTTGAGAGTTGTGGAGTAGGTGACCTCCCTCAATGAGTCTTTGGACTCCTTGGAGGTGTTAGTTATGTAATAATAACAATATATGGTTCATAACTCATGAAAGAGCTAAAAATAGAGTTTATAATTTTCAGGGTCTGTATTTCATTATAGCAAAAATAAATTAATTAATTAAAGAGAATAAAAATATTAATAAATAAAAAGTTTTTAAGTGTTTAAACCCCTTCATGACTTATGGGCCACCCAGTACATATACTGGGTGCGTATACCACCCAGTACATATATCATGCAAAGCAAAACAATACGATAAGTCTAAACTACGCTTATCGATGCTATTAAATTGGCTGGCCTTTTTAAAAAGATGTCAGAACTCAAGAGTTATTCCTAACTATGTTAGGCTTAAAACCAAATTTAAATCTAATAAAGCCCTCCGGATATACAACGTGCTAGTCAGGCACTATTACGAGAGCAGATTACTGAAACTCGTGCCAGCCTCGCTACGACAAACTCCACCATTGGCTCGTTACAGACAGAGCTCTCTGCTATACTCAGTCCTGAACTTTAGTCTATTCTCCTTAGCATCTCAGAAGCTTCCTTTCAAAAAGAATTCCAGAAAATAAAAAATAAGCACATCAAAAAAGTTCAATAATCTTTGCAAATCTAAACCGCTACCTGAAGTTCAACCGCTCCATACAGTAGTCAAACTATCTTCTAAAAGACAGCGAAGATGCCGTTAGTGTCCTAAGCCTCGGACACAATTTTGCTGTTGCACCTATTGAAGTTCCGGTATTAGTTATTATGTACAACATTGAACACGGAATCTGTCACTTAGCTCCAGAAACAGTCAATAACATCAGACTTGACGTGGCTAACATTCTCTCCTGTTCTTCACCTTCTAAAGTTAATTTATCTTCCAGTCAACTCTCTGTCCTCAAAAAATTATGGAAAGAAAAAAGTGTTGTCATCACCAGAACTGATAAGGGTAATGCCACTGTTGTTCTCAACTCCTCAGAATATAATCGGAAAATGGATATTATTCTCCATGATCGCACTACCTACATACCACTGGAACACAATCCCATAAAAACTCAAGTTAAAAAATTAAAAAACCTACTTAAAAAAGTTTCTTCCTGGCCTCCTGACATTACAAGAAAACTCAAACCATTCTGTCCCCCCCGTATATACGGTTTACTCAAAATCCACAAATCTAATTCTTCCCTAAGACCTATAGTAGATGCCACCAATGCACCTTGCTACAAATTATCAAAGCAGCTAGCTAACTCTTTGACCCCCCCCCCCTCACTGGTCTTATCTCATCTTATGTAAAAAAACTCCACCCATCCATTTTAAAAACTTAATTGAAAATCTTACTTTAAATAATACAGATATATTGGTCAGCTTTCACATCATCTCTTTGTTTGCAATTATTCCCCTAATTGACACCTTAACACTTTTAGTTTTTCCTTCTGATATCTTAGAGCTCTTTTCCTTTGCCATCAACTCTGGTTATTTCTCTAATAAAGCCCTCCGGATATACAACGTGCTAGTCTGGCACTATTACGAGAGCAGATTACTGAAATCTACAAACAGATAGAGGGAACTGCCATGGGTTCCTCCCTCTCACCCCCTCTTGCCAATTATTACATGGAAAATTTTGAAAAACGAGCCATTGACTCTTCCTCTCTAAAACCTTCTATCTGGCTAAGATATGTAGATAATGTGTTCTCATTTGGCCTCATGGTCCAGACACATTAGATTTCTTCCTCAGTCACCTCAATAGTCTACATTCAAGAATCCAGTTTACGATGGAAAAGGAAAATAACAATAGTTTACCCTTCCTAGATACATTAGTAACATGCCTTCCTAATGGTAACCTTTCTTTCTCTGTATATAGAAAACCTACTCATACATGCAGATACATTCAAAAACTCTCCCACCACCATCCCTCCCAGCAATATGGCATCATCAAAACTCTCACCAATAGGGCTGACAATCTTTGTTCCAGTAAAACTGCCCTTTCAACTGAACTCAAACACATACACAAAACCTTCCTTTCCAATGGCTATAATGACTACAGAATTAAAAAAATAATCAAGTCCTTCTCCATTCCCTGACCATCTCTTCAGAAGGACTTCAGAAATGCCATCATCATTCCTTACATCCGTGGTACTTCAGAAAATATAGCCACATCATTAAAAAAGTACAAGCTCCATACAGGTTTTAAGCCCTACCGTAAACTTGCTACCCTTATCCGCTCCACTAAAGACCAACTCCCTCCTCTTTCAGTGCCTGGTGTATATAGAGTACCTTGTTCCTGTAAACTTGCCTACTTCGGACAAACAGGCAGGTCAGCATCCATCCGGTTAGAAGAACACAGTTCTTACATCTGCAAACACGATTATGGTCAATCTGGCCTTGCTGACCATGTTTTGGATACATCTCACAGGATCTCCTGAAAAAAAACTACCATATCAGAACAATGAAGTTGAAAGAAATATCGAAATATCCTAGTTTGTTTAGGTTATGAATGAAGAAGTAAGTGGTATGAGTATAGAAAATGTGAGAATGGGTGTGCAAGAGAAACAGGAAAACGAGGAGGCTCAGGGTGGACAGGATTACACAGCATGAGAAAGGTAGATGCTCCGAGAGGAGGTGAGAGCATGTGTAGGAAGGAATGGGATGATCTGGGATCAAGAGGAAACAGTTAAAAATTGAAAGGGGTTTTAAAATGAATAAGCAGAAAGGGAAATGGCCTCAGTCGGGCATTGAGAGATCACATTGAGTGGGTTTTATCAGTGGAACTATCTGTGGATCCAGAAATGAGCTGTTGTGTTTGTATACAAATGCTAGAAGTATAAGAAACAAGACAGATGAAATGGTTGCATTAATTGCGTCTGTTCACCCAAAGATTGTCGAAATAAGTGAGACACGACATCCTGACAGGAATAGAGATGGAAGGGTATGATGTGTTTCGTGAGGATAGAAAGGGTAAAAAGGGAGGGGGAGTGCTATTGATGATAGAGAAAGAGTTATGTCCATACAAAGTAGAGATGCAAGAGGGAAATAGTGCCAGTGGTTTTCAGGCAATATGGTGTGAGATAGAGGTGAATAGAATCAAATACTTGGTTGGATGTGGTTATAGAACAGGAAATGTGGGTGTGTTGATAATGAAATGTATAATCAAATTAGCCAAGCAAATAAGAAAAGGGTGATCATATGGGCGATTTTAATTATGGCAATATAGACTGGAATGATGAGATAGCAACTGGAAGTAAAGAAAATGAGTTTCTTGAGTTTTTTAAGGGATAACTACCTCAGACAGTATGTAACAGAGGGCACACGAGGATTGAGGGTCTTGGATTTGGTCATCTCATCAGAGGATGTAATTATAAATGAGGTGTCAAATCATCCACCAATTGGTGAGAGTGACCATGAGGTGATTACTTGGGTAGTTGCCAGAAGTGTGAGGACCTCTGTGAGAAAAGGGTATATGTGGAACTACAAGAGGGATGATTATGAAGAGCTCAGGAGACAGCTTGTGGATGTAACATGGAATGAGGAGTTAGCTGGAAAAGAGATCAATGCAGCTTGGGGGATTTTCAAAAACTATCTAGTAGATGCAATGTCTAAATATATTCCAAGGGTGAGAAGGATAAATAAGATAGATGTGAAATGGATGAATAAAGAGATTAAGCATGTGATACAGAGAAAAAGGGCATTGTGGAGGCAGCATAAGAGAAGTGGAAATAACCAATTTCATGAGGTCTACAAAGACCAGGCAAGGAGGGTAACTTGGTTGGTGAGTAGCTAAAGAGAGGTATGAACAGCAGTTAGCTAATGAAGCCAAAAAGAATCCTAGGGAGTTCTTTCGATATACAGCCAGCAAAAGAATGATTATGGAAGGATGACATTGATTGGAGAAAATGGCATAAAGACAGTTGTTGCAGAATGTGTGGTGGAGATACTTAATGAGCAGTTCATACAGGTCTTTCAATCTTGTGAATGATACTTCATGGAGAGATTGAGAGCAGTAGATGATGGGGAGGAGAGACTGACTGTAAGTGAGCAAGAGGTGTATGGGGAGTTGAGTAAACTAGATGTTAATAAAGCTGTGGGACTTGATAATATATTGCCACGTATTCTGAAGGAATGTGCCAGGGAGTTGACACCTGTCTTGACATATTTTTTTAATACAAGTCTTGCACTCGGTCAAGTCACTAAGGAGGGCAAGCTTGTGCCACTTCATAAAGGAGGTGATCGAACTCGAGCATTAAACTATAGGCCTGTCTGTGTGTCAGGTGTTGTGGTTAACTTGTTGGAGAAGCTTGTGAGAACTAGGATCTAGAGTTGGGTTGACAACAATGGTATCATCTTTGATGGACAGCATGGATTTGTTAAAGGGAGGTCATGTTTTAGTAATCTACTTGCTTATTACAATAAAGTGACTGCTTCCATGGACAGAGGAGAAGGATACACAGTGATATACTTGGATTTCGCAAAGGTTTTGATAAAGTACCGCATGATAAATTGATAATCAAACTGGAGCAGATGGGGTTTAGATATTAGATTGGTACATTGGATTGGAGATTGGCTGTCTGATAGGTATCAACAAGTTGTGTATGGGGGAGCGATGTCGAGGAAAAGGAAAGTCACTAATGGAGTGCCTCAGGGATCTGTTTTAGGGCCATTACTGTTTAACTTGTATGTTAATGATATAGGTGAAGATTTGGATGGAGATATTCAGTTGTTTGCAGATGATGTAAAGTTGGGACGAACCATGAAGTTCGTCCCAACTTTACATAGTGAGGATGTTGTGACCTTGCAGGAAGACTTGAATAAATTGAGTGATTGGACACGGAAATGGGGATGTGAGTTCAATGTTGCAAAATGTAAGGTTTTAAAATTGGGAAAACAAAGATGGGATGCAGAATTTATGCTTGGTGAAGATATATTGTTGGAGGTGGAAGAAATAAGAGATCTGGGGGTGATAGTGGATAAGGATCTGATATTTGAGGGACACATTGCCAAAATTGTGAAGACAACACAAAGGCTTCTGGGAATGATGCAGAGGAGTGTAGAAGTAGGGAGATTCTTGTTCCGTTGTATAAGGCTTTGATTAGGCCACACATGGACTATTATGCCCAGATTTGGTCACCTGGTTTTCAGAAAGATGAAGAGATGTTGGAAAGGGTCCAAAAGTGACTGACTAAGGTAGTTTCTGACCTCTGAAATGTTGAGTATGAGGAAAGATTGAGGAGATGCAATTTGCAGAGTCTGGTGGACAGGAGGAAAAAGGGAGATATGATAAAGATCTACATGTTGGTAAGGGGTTATTATAGGATCAGTGCTGAAGTTCTACAGAAAATAGTGGGAGATCAGGGGAGAGAGCCAGAGGTCATCCCTGGAAACTGTATAAAGAAGGTGTGCGTAGGGGAGTGAGAGGCAGGTGTTTTTCGTGCATGGTTGTAAATGATTGGAATGCCTTGTCTGAGAGTGTATTGTCTGCGGAGAGTTTGAATGTGTTCAAAGTGTGGTATGGTGAGCTGTGTGTGTGATAAAAGGACCTCCCAGATGAGTCTTTGACTCCATGAGGTCTTGGATAATAATAATAATAAAACTTGTTTTCCTGACTACTTTATCATAATTTATGCCATTTAGTTTCTT